>NC_133361.1:35018876-35230704 GCF_049309525.1 Garra rufa | reverse complement strand
CCTGTGTACTTTTGACTGAATTACCTAGCAACTTTATGATGACTTTTGTTGTTGTTTATTAAATAATATAATTCAATAAATAATTTTTTATATAAACAATTGCAGTATTTAATAACAGTGTTTAGTATTGAGAAACGGTGCATGTGTTCATGATGGTGATGTTAGTTACATTGTTTAGCCATTAGATGGCGACAACAGACAGCAGTAAAGGCTTTTATTTTGGAAAAATAAACACTGTTGCAAATTTATAGTTTAGTTTATTTTTACATGCACTGAGCAGCGCTGTTATCAGAAATCACCATTAACAAATAAAAGGATATTAACGTTGTGACAAAGATATCGCTTTCCTCAGTGGACATTCAAACAAATGTTTTATTGTAAACATGAGATTGAGCTGAAGAATGAATGCTGTATCAGATGCAGGTAATCACACTCGCCTAGTCCATCCCTCTCTCATAATACTTTACTACGCATAATACAGTGAGCTTTCAATATAGTAATACAATTAGCTTTCAATGAAGCAAATCAATGTTCCTTCGTTACTAGTTATAAAGTGACGTTTTGGAATTAGTAACAGAGGCTTGGGCTCAGCTGTTAAACTGAGATTTAAATCCATGGCAGAAGAAAGTAGTTCTGCATAAAACTCTGTTGTTTCTGATGTATTTACACACTTTTGCCTGAACTGTTGTATAAATGTAATATCACACTTGTAGATGTGAGATATGGCTGTATATCAGCATGCTGAGTTTACCTACGGTTGAGCCGATATACAGCCATATCTCACTTCTACTCATGTTATATTGCTCATATATTATTGATTAAACTAAACTTAAAACAGTTGATTCATTAACTGTTGGTTTATTATTTAAAACAAGAGTGGACACACATGCCTGTAGTGATGTTCAAATTACATTCTATATCTAGGCTGGTAACATTGAAAGATTGTTCTGTTAACCTTACTGCAAGAATGCTTTGGTTGCACATTTTGAGAAGGTTCTGATTTTGAAATCATTCTGACAGAATGCGGTCAGTTACCTATTGAATGTGCATCATCTGTTCCACTGTCATTGTGAAATGGTAAATATTGCTAAATGAGTAGGCTGTACCGTGCAGAACCATAGTGGGCACAGGGCCTGGAACAACATTTGCTTGGCTCTTTCACACATACCAATATCATTACACCTGATTTTAAATGACCTATACACTGTAAAAAGTTTTCACCAGATTCAACTTAAAAACCTAAATTCAGCAGCTGAAGTTTTTAAGTTAAATCAGCTTAAAACTACAAGTCTTTTGAATTTATTACAATGAAAATTAGTTGATTTAACTTAACATTTTAAGGCAGCTGCTAAACTTAAGTTTTTAAGTTGAAACTGGTGAAAACTTTTTACAGTGTACTATTCTACACAAAATAAGAGGAGAGCATTAATCTTTTATTATTAACCAGAATTCTAACACTGGTTATCGTAACTGTAATCATTGTTCAAAATATAGGCTAAAGTACAGTTACACAATCTGCATGCACTCTTGATGATATCAGAATATGGCTGTTTGAATGTAAAAACATTGAGAAGTTAAAGCACACAAATATTCTTTTTACACAGTTGCAAAATATCTTCTCACACCTGCAACACAGGTTATGTGTGACTAAAACAGAGTAAACCTTAAAACTGAGCATTTAGTTTCACATTCTGTCCCGCATTCAATCTTGGCCAATGAATCATTGGGTAAGAAATTCATGACTCACCCCAAATGGCTGTTGTTGTCAAAAACCATGATCACTTCCAAGAATAAAGGGGCATTAATAACAGAAATGGATGAGGTAACATGTACCTCACAAGCATGCAGTTATTTTTAAGCAACCTTTCTACATTTTAAATGACTATTGAAGTCCTTGAGTTTATCTCATTAGAGTTACATATCACCTCTCCATCAGTTATCTGAGACTCACCCAGAGAGGGTCCAGGCCACTGAGACTGCAGAGGGTGTCCATCCAGGTTCTTCTCTTCTTTACTTCACCTCCTCTAGTAAATCCCTGCTTCCCTGAGATCAGCGGTGTCTCACTCTCCTGTCTATGTAGTTTCTGTTGGCACTGTAAGTGTGTTTGACAGTAGTTGTGCCTGAGTGTGTGTTTCAGCCCCTTTTGTGTAAGCCAGCCTCCTGTGTTCTGACTTGAGTCTTGTCAGAGCTACAGTCTGACACCAGGTTTGTGTAACTGTCCTGTTTATGAGCACTGGCCTGCCAGGTGGGTGGAAGAATTGGACTCTGTAAAACTATCTTCCTTGCTCTCTTTCGTCGTTCTGACCCACGTGTGCTGTGGCCACAGTACCACAGACACTCCCCTGGAGGAGATGAGAGCGCCACAGATGTGGCCACACCCCACTCTCCTTCAGGTTTCGCATCTGTAAACTCCCCCAACTCCACCCTTCCTCTCTCCATGCTGGTGTTTAATGGACAGGGAAAAGGTTTTATGGCAAATAAGGAATGTGAGAAGCTGTTTACAGGTGGCTCTAATGGCATTTTGTGTGGGGTTCAGTGGAGCCACGGGTAGTCCTGACAAAGCTATTAATTTGTTTGTCCTTTGTGCATGAAATCACAATTTGTTCATTTTTTGTTTATTGAACATTGATGGAGCAACATAATTTGTGTGAAAGAAATGGTTAAAGAAATCTTAAAAAGTCATGTAAACACAAATCCATCCCAACACAGTACCAGAATAGGTTTGCATACACAACTGAATTTTATTGCCCTGCTGAAAAAAACAGCTAAAACCAGCTTAGGCTGGTTGGCTGGTCTTAGCTGGTTTAAGCTGGAAGTAGCTGGTTTAAGCTGGTCTCCCAGCCTGGCCAGGCTGGACAGGCTGGTTTTAGCTGGTGGTTTCCCAGCCTGACCAGCTAAGACCAGCCTGACCAGCCTGGCCAGGCTGGAAAAATGGCCAAAACCCCTCTAAAACCAGCCTGCCTCCCAGCTATGACCAGCTAAAACCAGCCAACCAGCCTAGGCTGGTTTTAGCTGCTTTTTTCAGCAGGGTGGTTTCATGCTATCCAAATATTCACTCCACTGTGTTTTTGTTGCAAAGTAAACTCCTCCATTGCTAATTCCAAAACATAATTTTAGACCTAGTGACGGCACTTGAGCCATTGATAGTTAATAATGAAGTTTAGACAGACAGGCAGACAGATGGAAAGAGAGAGAGAGAGAGAGATTAATCTTGTGAATTACCTGTTTATCTTAAAGGGGGTCGCACACCGGACGAGAAACGCAGCGCAACGTCGCGTCGCGCCGAGGACAGCTGGAGGTATCGCACACCGGACGCGCACATTCTATACGCGTCAGCTCATTTTTCAGTGAAGTTCTGAACTGCAAGTGAGGGTTGTGACCTTGTAAATCCAGTAGGTGGCAGTCAAAGACAGTGAATGTAATTACGACAGGCAAATGTTACATAGGACTTTAGATTTTGCGTATGAAAAAATGTATTGAGAAAATAAAATATGAATGAATTATATAGGTTTACATTTTTTTCAAGCTGTAAACCTAATGTAAGTAGTATTTTGCAGCAGTGGTATCTTGTCTTTTTAATCTAATAGGACGATTTGAGACAAATATGATGTTATTTAATATAAAACTATGCAGATGGTGCTCTGTGGCGTGGCAGAAATTTGAACAGCTTCCTGAGTCGTAGCTGGGCGCCGCGGAAAGACACCGAATGGCGCCGCCGGTGTGCGTATGCTCATTGAAAACTATGTGTTCGAATTTTAAAGACGTGGCGTGACGCGGCGCTGCGCTTCGCGTTCGGTGTGCGACCCCCTTAAAAGTGATCGGCAGCAGCGTCTCTACTAATAGTGAAACTTTTTAGTTCATTTTCTTCAGGACCATGCCGTTGTTACCTCGCTTGTGAGAAATGTCATGTAGCTTTTAAGTTGTTACTCGTCAGAGCAGCGTTAATAACATTAGCACATATGTTAATGTGTGTGCAAACCGTATGTGTGTGAGTCTGTAAGGGAGAGAGAGAGGGAGAAATAGAGTAGTGCTTTCCGTACATAATAAAACATAATTTGGTGGCAAAAACATGGAAATAATCAGTTGTTTTTATCCTATTGCTTACTTAATTTTTTTGTTTGGCCAATGTCATTGTGGGTTTTGGTTATTTAACTTAGGCTGCAAGGACCTTTGAAATAACTAAAATCTTGTGGCAAAGTAATATAGACATGTATTGCGGTCAAGAGCTGCCTGGAACTACCTTCGTCGCGTGTTTCCCTGAAAATAATGCACACCTTAGAACGCTCGTCAGCCAATCAGATTCAAGCATTCAACATCCCCGTAGTATAAATGCATTTAATCATACTTTCTTTTAAAATGCAAATGGTTGCATTTTATTAATTTATTTTTCAGAACAGACCCTTGGTTCGATTGCCTGGTCCGAAATCGAGTTTGATTGACCCCACTAACCCCTGCCCCCGCTGGTTTGTGTTCATACTGTGTGTTTTTTTTTAATCAATTCTCATTTTTTACAAAACAATATACAAACTGGTCTCATGACAAAAGCATACCTCTGGGAACTTGTCCGCAACGCACAAAATACATGCCGCCATGTACGTTTTGTGACATATACGAAGTGAAATGTCCACTGTGTGGCACTAAAAGAGTGTTTGTTTGTTTCCTCAGAACTGACGAACGTACATATGGTACGTTTTTTGTAGCCTCAGCCTCAGACGTCACGCCCACGGAATGTTGGCTAAACGTCTGATGCATATGGTACGCTTAACTGGAAACACTTCAGGAATGTCGAAGTCATCTGATTAGTTGAATTTGACCGGATTTCCGGAAGGCGCAAGTGTCGCGTTTATTTTCGGGCCGCCGGGAAACAAAGCGCAGACTGATTTACTCGGCGTTTTGCTAAAATGTGCTTATGCAGACGCCATTGTTGTTATACACATATGCGACGTTTGCGAACAAATTACTGACTTACTGCTTGTTCTCCCTCTTCTTCGTTATCTTTCAATGCTGGTTATTTCAGTGACTGACTTGTTGCACGCCAGTCTGTTGTTGTGGGGGCATTTCCACGCACAGAAACATGACGCTGAACGAAACGAACTGTGATTGGTTGTTTGACATGTCGATCAGACGGTCTTATGGGCAGGACTTGGCCAATGAAAGCTGCCATGAGTTCCAGACCTTCAGCCTCCAGTCTGAAGGTCTGGCTACACAAGACTACGTTTTTTGTGACGTTGGTTTTTACGTGTCACCACAGTTCTGATTTGAAATATCTGTTGAGTGGCGCTATAACTCCAAAGCTCTGTGGCATTTTAAAATGTCATCAGCACTACACCTAAATCTAAGTCTGAAACGAAGCGAACGCAATCTCAAGCATGCCGTTTTAGCTTGGTTTTTCGATCTCTCATCTTTCAGCTCTTTCATTGTGAGTAATGTTTTATTTAGGTAATATATTATTTAATAAATCCATCAAGTTTTTATGACTGCCACCATTTAAATGTTTATATTTAAACATTATCCAAAGGAACCAAACCTGGGTGTGCACCAAAATTGCTAGTGTGAATGCCCCCTTAGAAATCTTTTTAACTCTTGTTATCCTTGACTTATTTTGTCTGCTCCAGCACAGGGTTGAGAACGAGAGAAGCTCAGATGAGGTGAATGTGTCTGGAGGCTCTGCCAGATCAATAGAAGGACTCTTGAAAAGCTTGAAAAGAACAAGTGTGACACCAGTGTGAGGAATGCAGCATCTCAGTGTGCTGAAATTGAGGAGTATTGTGTGTTTAGGTGCATGTGTAAATAAGGGCTAGCATGTCAAACATGCTGTTCTGAGATTACATAATGGTCATGACATGCAGTTAAACGTCTTTCGCTGTGCTGACATAGTAAATTTGCTATTGTTTGGATTTATTTAAACTTATTTGAAGCTCTAAAGGGTACAAAATTAATTCCGGTTGTGACTAAGTCCCATTTCCCAATCCCATTACCCCCTTTTTCCCTCTTATTTCCTGTCTTTTTTTTCTTTTTGTGGCAAAAAGGCATAGTAGAGAATTTTATAAGGGGATTTTCCTTTTGAGAGAACTGTGCTTTAATGAAGCTCCGTAACCGACACACAAACCATTCCCTCATTCCTGTACACATGGTGGAATTATGACATAAGCTTCTCTCTTTATTTTTTCATTCAACGCTGACTAGACTGTAGACAGTCATCAAAACAAACACAAGGATGTTAATGGTACATCTGAATTTTTTTCATCTGTAAGAAATGAGAATAGTGGTGTTTTTGATTGGTAGTAACATTTAATATTCACCTAAACATGGCAATGCGGAGAAAACAACCACAAAAACATTTCATTTGCAATGGAACTTTACATCTTATAACTATTTTTACAGTGACACATTGCTCACTATTTCTGTCTTCATTAATAGTTGCTGTCCCAGCTTGTTTCCACACTTAATGAATGGCTGTTACAGATGACAGTGGAATTTTTTATGGAGAAACAGCTTTTGCAAATAGAAATGGCAATCATTTTCATAAAGCAATGGATTTATAGGCAAATTTTTTAATCAATTTAAAATTTCTGAACCAAAGCGTTATTCCAAAAAGCCTTCAAATAAGCAGATATATATCTGAATTATATACATCATGCGTAGTTAGTGACTATTTAAAGTCACTGAAATTTTCATCTGAGATTTATTGTGTGTTGATTACTTAATTGCATAGCAGGATAACTATACTGCGTTGTGTTTGTATTCTGGGATGCATACATTACAGCCAGCACTTTCCAAAACTCGAGGAGATGATTGTATGCTCAGAGTCACTGGCCTGTGCTTTTGGCATTGTCCAACCGAAAATGAAGATCACAACAGTGACCTTTGGGTGAAAATTGGCTTTGTATATTGAAGTAAACTGCAATTTCCCCTGCTGATTTTGTTTTCAAGGAGAGCCTGTTTTACAAGCTAACAGGAATAGTGTGCTTTTGGACAACTTTATAGGTCAAAAAAGTCAACAACAGGTGAGTCTCTACTATTATTTTCTTGTTTTCCAGTTTTCTTAAACTCCTTGTAAAAGTCTGTGGTGCAATCTAATTGCACAACTAACTATTATAGCCATTGAGAATAATTTACACGCATAGGATATGCAATGCTGCACAACCTTATTAAAATATCTCTTACCGTAAACCTAAAACATGTCTAGATGACTTCTGGAGACTGTAGTGTGGTTGTTAGTTGAATGGTTTAACATGTGGTCTCAAGATACTTGCTTTGAACACCTCATCCGTACAGGACAGAGGACAGTCACTTCACTTGAAGCACTATTTAATGCAATTGAATTACAGTTGAAGTCAAAAGTTTACATACACCTTGCAGAATCTGCAAAATGCTAATTATTTTGCCAAAACAAGAGGGATCATACAAAATGCATGTACTTTTTTTTTATTTAGTACTGACCGGAATAAGATAATTCACATAAAAGACGTTTACATATAGTCCGCAGGAGAAAATAATAGTTGAATTTATAAAAAATACCCTGTTCAAAAGTTTACATACACTTTATTCTTAATACTGTGTTGTTACCTGAATTATCCACAGCTGTGTTTTTTTGTTTAGTGATAGTTGTTCATGAGTCCATTGTTTGTCCTGAACAGTTTAACTGCCCGCTGTTATTCGGAAAAACCCTTTAGGTCCCACAAATTCTTTGGCTTTTCAGCATTTTTGTGTATTTGAACTCCTTCCAACAGTGGCTGTATGATTTTGAGGTCCATCTTTTCCTACTGAAGAACTCATATGCAAATATTACAGGGGGTGAAAACTTTTGAACAGAATGTGAATGTTTACATTTTTCTTATTTTGCCAAATTATGATATTTTTTACATTTAGTACTGGCTTTCAGAAGCTACAGGAGATACTTACATGTTTCCCAGAAGACAAAATAAGTTAACTTTACCCTGTTGTTCAAATTCAAAAAGTTTCAAGTCTTATGGTTTCTGACTCTCAGATGCCCTTTCTTTCCTCTGTCTGCTCTCTCCTTCTGTTTTGGTTTGGGATGTGCTCATGCATTACGTTCCATTAGAAGGGTCCAATTACAGGATAGAAAAGCCATGAGGCTCATGGTTTTTTGAGAAAAGACAAATTTAGTTATAATTTACTTTAAGCTTCTATATAGTGCATTAGAAAGTATTCTTATCCGATACTTAAAGAAATGTCTGATACAAACTGTATTAAAACATGTTGATAACTATGGCAAATCATTTTGATTTGTAGAAAACAATTAAAGTAAACAATTAAACATAAAACTAAACATGAAAATTGTGTATTTTTATGTGTATTCTGATACAATGCCTTGCTGTGGAGATTTCCACTGTGCATGACTGTAAACATTACCGTTCCTCTGACTGAGCCTGGTCACCCCCCCCCACCCCCCCCCCCCCCCCCCACCCCCGTTTCTGTCATCTGATGGAGTTTGGGTTTCTTGCCACTGTCACCCTATTTAGTTACCCCCATGTCATTCAATATGTTCATGTCTTTTCAGGATTATTCTCTATATAGTGGACTTTAATGGGAGCCAATGGGTTGATGCAGTTTCAATGCAGCTTCAAAGGGCTCTACACGAAGCTCTGCGATTCTGCGAAGCACATGGGACTCCGCGACTTGGGGCATTACGTGATCACGTTGGAAAGGACACATGTGGTTACTTCTTCGTCTGTGTACTTCGATTCAAAAAGGGAGTGTAGGGCGAAAAACTGATTTCAAAATCTCATTTTCTCCTCCAACTTCAAAATCGTCAAACATCGTTGTTTTACCTTTTTTTTGTAAAGAGTTTTTGACTTTCTTTGCAAGTTCGCTTTGTAATCACTGGTCAGGCCTATGCGTGACCTCTCCAACGTGAAGTCGAGCTAGTGCAAAACGAACATTTGTGTTTAAAAAGTATATACATTTTTATTTTTTTTTAGAATATTACAGATCATTTAGCTAAATAAGACACTTACTCCTTGGCTGGGATCATGTAGAGCTTTTTGAAGCTGCATTGAAACTGCAATTTGGACCTTCAACCCGTTGATTCCCCATTGAAGTCAACAATATAAAGAAAAATCCTGGAATGTTTTCCTCAAAAACCTTCATTTTTTTTTTCAACTGAAGAAAGAAAGACATAAACATCTTGGATAACATAGGGGTGAGTAAATTATCAAGAAATTTTTATTCTCAAAGTGAACTAATCCTTTAATAGAGCTTGTATCTTGAAGTATTGGATAAGAGAATACTTTCTAATGCACTACATGTATATAAACTTGAAGTAAACTATAACTAAATTCGTCTGGGTCCTATTTTTGGACCCATTTTAATGGAACGTAATGCAAGTACACATCCCAAACCAAAACCGAGGAAAGGAGCAGACAGAGGAAAGAAAAGGCCCTTCTGAGTGTCAGAAACATACAGACAGCTTCCTCAGAGGCCTCAACTGCGAGCTCCTCTGAGGAAAACATAGGCGGCCTGTTTGCATAAGATGTTGTGGGAGGTGACTCACTGACTACAGGGATGCAGTGAGGAGATCGACTGTTTCCTTTAGTTGGATCCCTGCCACCTCCACACTCTCAATTACAGCATTTGGCTGGGCCGCTTCTGGCTGGCCGCGAAAAAGCGGCCTCCACCAGATGGGCTGGGAGCAACAGCCATGCAGTGGTAAACCAGACGCAGATCACCTACACTTCCTCTGGCTCCTCACGCTGCAGCAAACAGTCTAGTCAAAATAACAGCGTAAGATTCTGTTTGAGTTCTCAGACGACGTGAAAATATACTCACATCAGATGGAGACCAAAAATGAATTCTTCTTATGAACAGGAAACATATTCATGTCAGAAAACACTGTGGTCATTTAGGCCTCCGTAAAGGGCAGTCATTCCTGATTAAGCTATATCACACTGCTGTTGCAATCATGTCACTCCAAACCCGCAAGAACTTCGTTCATCTTCAGAACACAAATTAAGATATTTTTGATAAATCTGAGAGCTTTCTGACCCTGCATAAACAGCAATGCAGCTGAAACGTTCAAGGCCTAGAAAGGTAGTAAGGACACTTGTCTTATTGTTAAAATACAGTGCCCTCCACTAATATTGGCACCCTTGGTAAATATGAGCAAAGGTGGATGTGAAAATAAATCTGCATCATTTATCCTTTTGATCTTTCATTCAAATGTTTTTCTCTAGTTCACGTTGGCCACTATTATTGGCACACTGTAAAAAAATTGCTGTAGTTCTGCAGCTGGTTGCCAGTAACTTACTGTAGATTTTTAATTTATGTTATTTACTGGCAACAGTTTGTTCAAAGTTAAATGAACATTAAACATTAACAAGTCTTTGTCTTTACAGAATAAAACTATAAAATAACAACCTACTGCGAAGCATTCTGGGAACCAGAAACCTTCATCAACCTTTTTCTGTTTTTTTCCTTCAGATTTTGGTTCCCAGAATGCTTTGCATGAGGCTGTTATTTTAATTTTATTCTGTAAAGATAAAGACTTGTTAATGTTTAATGTTCAATTAACTTTGAACAAACTGTTGCCAGTAAATAGCATAAATTTAAATCTACAGTAAGTTACTGGCAACCAGCTGCCAGTAATACTGTAATTTCTACAGATTTTGTTTACAGTGCACCCAATTATAGCAACGTCCTTTTCCCAAGATAACAGTTCTGAGTTTTCTCCAGCAATGTCTAATGAGTTTGGAGAACACCTGACAAGAGATCAGAGGCCATTCCTTCAAACAGAATCTCTCTAGATTCTCCAGAATCTCTCTTATAAGATATAAGGTTAGAATTTCGTGAATTTTTCGAATGAAAGATCTAAAGGATAAACAATGCAGATTTATTTTCACAGTCACCTTTGCTCATATTTACTAAGGCTGCCAATATTAGTGGGGGGCACTGTAGTCCATTTGACATCAGTGGTTCAACCATAATATTATAAAGCTACAAGAATACTTTTTGTGTGCAAAGAAAATGAAAACAATGACTTGAACACACTTGACTTCATAGTTATGACATCCCAACTTGAATGCACCTTTTGCAGATTCTTGTGTTTGACATGGCTTTCTAAAAACTGCAATTTTTTTTTTTTTTTTTTTAATGCTAAAATGGATTTAATGTGAGTGACCCATAAACCTGCTTGACCAATCAAATGACAGGAGTACAAGTGATAAAAGCCACATATTGTGGAACAAACTGCATGAGATGATGACTTTCAGTGTTGCTTAACTACACGAGCACATCATCATGTGTTGAGTGTCTTTAATAGTTTCCATTTGTGCTTGCTTACTGTAAGTATCCCAGAGTTCATTTCATTACTCATTTTGTGGTTTCGCTGAATCTTAGGGAATGTAAAAAAAAAAAAAATATGTAAAAGGTGCAGTTGACATCATTTGATGTTTCTTTGGATGCGCTTTGTGCGCTAAAGGTGGAAAATTATTCTCTAACTAAATCACTGGTCCTGACACTTCATTGTCTCTCTTTAGCTTTGACGTATGACAACCTCGTCTTCTCGAAGAATAGCAAAAAGAAACTGATGCGTATGCAGATGCAAATGGTTTACAGGAACTGGGATGGCCCAAAGGCAAAGACTTAGTCATGATGATGAACCAATGTTCTTTTCTCAGGGTTTCAGAGGTTCAAAATAAACTTCCCTGAAGATCGATGAAGACAATACCAGTAAATGACTGGACAACAAACGTTTGTTTCCAAATGTCCAGTACTCTGCACACATACATTTTAATTAGAGGCGCATTTATATAAGGTGTTCTTAACCAATTAGTTTTTGTTTGACTGATTGGTCATGATTTCAAATAACTTAATCAGACACAAATTTTATTCAGCAAGGCTGCATTAAATTGTTTAAAAGTGTCAGTTATGAAAAACAATGCTTTTGTGCTTTCTAATTATCAAAGAACACGTTTTCAACCCTGATAATAAGAAATACTTTTAAGCAGCAAAGGATTTCTAAAGGATCATGTGACACTGAATACTGGAGTAATGGTTGCTGAACATTCAGCTTCATCATCAGAAATAAGATAGATTTCAACATATATTACAATAGAAAAGGTGTTTTGAATTGTAATAGTATTTCACAATATTGCTATTTTTACTGTATTTTTGATCAAATAAATGCAGCCTTGGTAAGCCTGAGAGACTTTAAAAACATTCAAATATCTTACTTTAGATACAGAAATATCACTTACTTCAGATACAGAACTTAAATAAGTTCATTGTGATTCATAAGGCAGCTACACTTGCGTTAGCTATAGTGACATAATTATAATTATAACAGCAAAATGTTTTTACAGGTAAAATTCAACTATTCCTACAGGCAAACTATGATAAACTGCATGTAAGTATCTTGATTTATCTCTTTACTATAAAGAAAGGACAGCTGTTTTAACAACTTGCAGAACTGGAGAAGAAAAAGAACAATACTTGTTTACTGTGGTTAACTTTAGACATTAAAATATCCTAATTTCTGTTTATACATAAAGAGCTTTCGTTTTTCTATTCAATCTATTCATTCAAAAGCCCAGCCTTTCACTGTTTCAGATTTTGATCATAGCCTCTTGCTGTTTGTTTTTTCTTATGCTCTCGCTTCACAAGAGTGGGAAGACATATATTGTGTAACACTATGACGATCAACAAACAGTTCCTAGCATGCCATTGGTGAAAGACATTTTCACGATGTTGCATCCCACCCTCCCCCTCTGACCACCGCTGCCTGTCTGAAACCACACCGCCATGGTCATTGTCCAAATGAAATACACTGGCTCACCTCAGGCCAGACCGCGTTTCACACTCTCGGCCTCTCTGTGGGTAATTGCTTGTATCAACAACAGTCTAGTTTGACACAGTGAAACATTGAACTCTGGGCTCCCTTAAAGACCTTGGTCTGACATCCAGTGCTCCATTTAAAAACAGCATTCTCCAGCTTCAGCATTGTCACAATGCTGGTTGTGTAAATATAAAACGAATTAATAACATTATAAATAGGCTGTACATTTTTGTATTGTTTACAAAATTAAAAACAAACCAAATTAATATACAGCCATGACAACACACTAATAAACAAATGGAATCTTCGTGTATGAAAACAAAGCATTTGAAACGTATTGCCGCCATCTATTGGTTTAAACAGCAATAGCGACATCTTACGGATTTTAATGGTCTTCCATAAGCCCCACCCTCTTTAAACCTCTCATCCAATGACTTTCAAAACATACATCCATTTGACTTATGTTAGGGCATTTACTTATGAGTTAAATATGTTGTTTCGTCTTTACTACTTGAGTGAATTGTTTTTATTTGCTTTGGTAGATTTTGGAAAGAGAATACTGACTGTGTACATAGAGGGATAGTCCAGCTGCGGTCAGGCCAGTATGAGTGTAACCAATCAAATTGAAGAATGCTGTAAATCACATGCAAGCCTCATGCAACTTGGGTGCTTTAAATATGATTATCAATAAAGTCTTAAAAATATAGGTGCTTCACAATGCCATAGAAGAACCCTTTATGTCTAAATGGTTGCATAAAGAACCTTTAACATCTGAAGAACCTTTCTGTTTCACGTTAGGTTCTTTGTGGCGAAAGAAGGTTCTTCAGATTTTAAAAAGGTAAGAAAGAGATGGTTCTTTAAAGAACCTTTGACTGAATGGTTCTTTGTGGAACCAAAAATGGTTCTTCTATGGCATTGCTGTGAAGAACCTTTTAAAGCACCTTTATTTTTAGTGTATACATGTATTTATTTTTATATAAATTCATTTTTCTGGTGTTCTGTGTCCGAAGTGACTCCCGGCTGGAAGAATATTAAAAAAAATAATTATTATTATTACTTTAGTATTCATTTTAGTATGAAAGGAAAATTTTGCAATGGTGAAAGTTGTTAGAGTGCATAAATAAACAGGTGGTGAGAGTTCATAATTCTTGCCCAACCAGTTTGTAGTTTGGTTTTGGTTTCATTTTAATCAAGTATTTAACTCGCTTTTACTCTAGTGCAGTCAGATTTAACGAGACAAACTGAAGTTGCAAGCATGTCTTTCCAAGGCTTTGCCAACACAGGAACACCTGGGAACAAGGATGAGAAATCCTTCAGTAAGTGTCTCTAAGCTTTGTTTTTTTTTAGGTTGTTATAATATAATTTAAGTCTTTTATGGGCTAATTTTCTTTTCTTTCTTCTTAAGTGTGTCGTTCCATTGAACCAGTTTCATCTATTGTTGGATATGGTGCGACAGGTGAATAATAAACTAGTACAAAAACTGTAGATGTATAAGAAGGATCCAATGAAAAGACTACTTGAGTAGCAAATGAAGCATGTATTACTATATGGATTGTTTGGTTTGCTTGGTTTATTGCATTTTTTAAGTCAACTAAATTAGTTGTAGAGTAAGAAATACATAATTCAGATTTTAGCATATATGACAATGGACCACAAAACCAGTCATAAGGTAGGTTATTTTAATTAAGATTTATACATCACCTGAAAGCTGAATAAAGATGAAGATGAAGTTTTTAGCGATGCATATTACTAATGAAAAATAATATATAATTACGGTAGAAAATGTACAAAATATCTTCATGGAGCATGATTTTTTCTTGGCGTAAAAGAAAAATTGATAATTGTGACCCATTTCATTTATTTTTGGTTATTGCTACAAATATACCCTTGCTACTTAAGACTTAAGGTTTTGTGGTCCAGGGTCAGATATTTAGGTGAAATATGTTAAATGAAGTAAATTCATCAGACATGTTTACAGACATGTTCTCTTTCCTCCCCAAGCTACTTGTGTTGCCTCAGAGAAATTCAAGGCTTCTTCTTTTGGTAAGCCATATAATCATTCTTATAATGTAAAACAAACAAATCAATAAATAAATGATTTGGAATTATCATAATTTTGGACTCAGTTCAGTTGGTATCTCTACTGTGTCTTTGTCTAGATTGACTTTGTTCTAAATTCTTTCATTTTTCAGTTAAAGGAGGAGCATGTGGAGCTTTCGGTATGTCATGAATATTTTTAATTCCGTTAATCTGCGCGACCAAAGTAATTATCTTACCTGTTCCTTTAACACATTTCTCACTTTGTTTCTTTGTTGGAATGTTAGGCGACACTGCAAAAAGCACAACATCCTCTTTCCTTAACTCAGTCACAGGCTGCAACTCCACCTCCAGTGGTCAGAAGTGATTCAACAGGAGTCCAGTGCTAGAGATTCATTTGTAGCATTTACATGTAGGCTACATGATATGAAAGCTTGCTGCGTGAAAATGCATTGATCTCTTTTGCCATTGTGTGTGATAAGAACCTCAATAAAGACTCCTTCTAAACGTAGTCTACTGTATTTCATGAACAGTAAACTGAAGACAAATAATCTGTTTTACTGCTTGAACCTTGTATCATCAATGACAAAGACTATGCGAAAAACAACATATCATATATCATATAATAGAGCAGCAAAGAACAGCTGAAAATACTTTCCAATGACATGAAATACATGCACAAAGATCAAGAATACAGATTTAAAAGCATAAACGGACACGAAGAGAGGAATAGTTTAATAAAAAGTATTGATATAACCAGCTTATACTAATGTATGTATAACTTATGTGAAACTTTTCAACAATCCATTCTCTTTCTCTCAGTTAGGCACATTTCATAAAAAAAGGTTAAAAAGTAAACAAAACAAAATCTTTTGAACATAGACTTGAATAAACAATATACAAGTGAAAATCAACAAAGTATCCACAACTTCAATCCAGCACATTCAAATTGAAAAGTTAATTTCATTTTGAAGATGCATTCAAATTATATTCATTTTATACAGGCTAATGTCTCCATAATGTGAATTGTACATGTAATTGCTTTAATAAAAATTATTACATAATTATTACATACCACTTCTTGTATACCTTGGGTGTACATTATTATTTAGCCAGGATTGCATCTGGCATCTAGAAAAATAGAATGTAGTGATTAGAAACTATTGTAATGTATTCTTACTATTTCTATTATAATAATATTGCACCATTAATTGTCATGACTCTGGGCTGTGGGTTCCCTCAGCCACCTGAGGTCGCTGTTCCCCTTGCACTGCACTCCCCTGATTGTTCACATCTGTCTTGTCATTAGCACTGATTACACTCACATCTGTTCACAATTATCTGGACTATAAGAATTCTCACCTTTCACTCCTGTATTATGGCTGCATTGTCTTTTGTTCTGTCTGTCTGCTCTGTGTTCCTGAGATCCTGGCCTTAGACCGTGTTCCCTGTTCTGTTTATTTTTTGTTCTTGTTTATCACGTTTGTGCCGTGTTGGCCTTTTGTTTGTTTATTTTGTTATTATTTCATTAAAATACTTACCTGCATTTGGACCCTGACCTCATCTCTCAATTCGTGACAGAATGCCACCAGCTAAGATGGGTCCACGCGGGAGGTTGCTCAACCTTCGTCAAGGAGACCGGAGTTTGGAGGATTACGCCGGGGACTTTGTGGATTTGGCTCGTCAGGCAGGGACTGGGCCGGCCGGCCTCGTGTTTTTTTTTCGGATGGGTCTGGCTGAGCCCCTCAGGTCCGTTATGCCTTACTGGCTTCCCGAGGAGTCAATTGAGGAGTACGTAAATCGGATTTTGGGCTTGGGGGGCTCGGTCTTCAGGGTGGAGTTGCCTGCTCACGTTCCTCTGGCGGCGGTGCCCGCTGACGTTCCTCTGGCGGCGGTGCCCGCTGACGTTCCTGTGGCGGCGGTGCCCGCTGACGTTCCTGTGGCGGCGGTGCCCGCTGACGTTCCTGTGGCGGCGGTGCCCGCTGACGTTCCTCTGGCGGCGGTGCCCGCTGACGTTCCTCTGGCGGCGGTGCCAGCTGACGTTCCTCTGGCGGCGGTGCCCGCTGACGTTCCTGTGGCGGCGGTGCCCGCTGACGTTCCTGTGGCGGCGGTGCCCTCTCACGTTCCTCTGGCGGCGGTGCCCGCTGATGTTCCTCTGGCGGCGATGCCAGCTCACGTTCCTGTGGCGGCGGTGCCCGCTGATGTTCCTGTGGCGGCGGTGCCCGCTGATGTTCCTCTGGCGGCGGTGCCCGCTGATGTTCCTCTGGCGGCGGTGCCCGCTGATGTTCCTCTGGCGGCGGTGCCCGCTGATGTTCCTGTGGCGGCGGTGCCCGCTGATGTTCCTATGGCGGCGGTGCCCGCTGATGTTCCTCTGGCGGCGGTGCCCGCTGATGTTCCTCTGGCGGCGATGCCAACTGACGTTCCTCCTGAGTTCGGTCACGCCCTGCCCGAGTTCCCAGGCCCTGCGCTGGTCTTGCCCAGCCTCACGGAACCTTCGTCTCCGGCCCTGCTGCTGTTGCACGGGCCTGGCCCGCCATCCCTCCCCCTGGTTCACCATTCCCCCGTTCCTCCTCCCTCCAGATTTGTTTTTGGCCTTGTGGAACGTCTGGGAGCCGTTCCTTAGAGGAGGGGTTCTGTCACGGGTTTGGGCTGCGGTGTTTTCCTTTCTCCACTAGATGTCGCCGTTTTTTCCCTCCACACTCCATGCCTCATCACGAACACCTGTCATTCCCTGATCACACAGCTGTCTCCTATCACCTAGCACTATCACTCCCAACACTCTGTCTGGTGGCATTATTTCCTGTTTCCTGTTGGTATTGTATTCGTGTCCCTTGAACTGTTGCTCCAGTCTCGCTCTTGTTTATCGTGTCCTGTTGTGCCGTGTTGGCCTTTTGTTTGTTTGTTTATTTGTTCATTTGTTTATTATTGCAATAAATATTCCCTTCCCTGCAAATTGGACCCTGACCTCATCTCTCAATTCGTGACAGAAATAATTTATGAAATCCAGAAGATATATACATGCAAAATCCATGTCAACATTCCTATTTATAGACACTGTGCTTTGAATCTGTTGTCATGTTTCATATGTGCTTACTATCACAATCATAGTTTGTTCCAGCAGATACTTGTAGCAAATCACTGCAGTAAACTGCATGTATTTGCATATTTGACTTCTGAATAGGCTTGCAAATTCACCCTCATGTCATCCCAAACCTGTATGTCTTTTTTATATGTATAAAACAAAAGAAGATATTTTGAAAAATGTTGTTAACCAAACAGTTCTGTTTCCCATTGACTTCTACTGTATATCTAGACAAAAAAACAATAGAACTCTTTAAAATATCTTTTATGTTCCACAAAAAAAAGTCCGGTTTGGACAAACGTGAGTGAGTAAATAACATATTTTTAACCATGAACATCAAGCTGAAGACAAATAATCTATTATTTTGGTTGAATCATGTACCATCATTGACAAGATCATAAATAAGAGCAGCAAAGAACAGAAGAAAACACTCCCCAGTGATAACATGAAATACATGCACAAATAACAATAAGAGCACAAACTGACACTGAGGGAGTAGTAGTTTAATAATTATATAAATTTAAATTGATATTTATAGCTTTAATTAAAAAAAAGCTTTCATTTCACATATGGTTTATTGAGATACAACTAGCCTATTTAAAAATATGGAATCTGAGGGTGCAAAAAATGAAAATATTGAGAAAATCTGAAGTTGTCCAAATAAAGTTCTTAGCAATGCGTATTAATAATCCAAAATCAAGTTTGTATATATTTATGGTAGAAAATTTACAAATATCTTCATGGAACACTTAATATCCTAATGATTTTTGTCATAAAAGAACAATTGATAATTTTGACATATTATGTATTGTTGGCTAATATGCTACAAATATACCTGTGCTGGGTCATTCTACAGAAACATCCACTTTTCTGTCCCTAGACTTTACAGAAATATTACAATTGAAATACACATTAGGGTTACAATTTTTTGATATTTTAAGATGAAACAGTATGTTATTTGAACAATTACACCTTCCTGAGCCATCAACGTGGCATTATTTTTTTTTTTTTCTTTTTATTAAGTATATAGAATTCCAAGTACCACAAAACTGCTTGTCCCCACAGCCATGTACTGAGGGAAAGTGCTTCATTTTAGGGTCAAAAACAGGATTTTCAATTTAAAATACAAGTCTATTCATAACTATCAAATATATCGTGTAAATGACATAAAAAACAAAACACCAAATAAATATTTAAAAATATATAATAAAAACAGTGGTCCCCTGAAGCTGTCACTGGTGTTACCGTTTGACAAAAGTCTTTTATTTTGTTCTTCCTCCTTCCTATTTCCTGAAGATCTATGAAGGTGGGCCTATGTTAAGTCCATTGTCTCTTTTTAATTTTCAGAAATTTTATCTCCTGATTTCATATGAAGCTTTTAGTTGACGTCACTGGTGTGACCTACTTTACTGTTAGAGAATTGTAAAAAACTAGAGTACAAATGGGTAAAACGACTTAATTTAGTTAGTATACCATGATTGACAACTTGTGATTTGATAACTAGCAGCAGCCATTTTGTAAAATGCAATTTTTCATGAAAATTGTCACTGGTGGTACTGTTACTGGTGTTACCTTCCTTATGGATAAATAAATGATTAAGCTGTCATTTATGCATATTCATAAAGTCAAAAGGTACTCTAATAATGTGGTCTAATTTTAAAAGTTAAAAAAATAAAATAAATTTGAAGACATCTTGCCATACCAAAAGTGGACATTTCTGTAGAATGACCCTGCTACTTATCACTGGTTTTGTGGTACAGGCCAGGGTCACAAATGGGTCGACTGATCTCCAACTTAAACTTAACCACTGGGTGGCAGCAATATCACATAAAACCTTTTAACAATCCGTTCCCTTTCTGTCAGAAAGTACATTGAATGAAAAATGTTTTTATTTTTCAAAAAAAAAAAAAAAAAAAAAAGGTTGAAACACAAAATAGTGTCCATAACTTCAAGCCAGGATATTACAGTTTTACTGTGAAGTGTATTTGGAAACGCATTCAAATTAAGTTAATTTTATATAGGCTAATGGATCCGTAATGTGAATTCCGTATTTTAATAGTTTTAACGAAATAACGGGTCTGTCATAAGCTCGTAAGTAGTGCTGTACAATGCAACTGTAAGATCTTAATTGCATAAGCCGCTGGCCAGGGGAGGGTACAGATGTGGATCTGTGTTTTTGGATCAGTGCCGGGGACCTGACAGTGAGATCTTGCAGTAATGAAGGCCTGGAGCATCTGGCCGGCTGTGAATGGCTGAATGGTTAAGATGTGAGGTGTGTCCTCTCCCGCGGGACCTGTGAGAGTGACGCCGGATTGGATGAGCTGATGGAGGAGGGCGGAGCGTATGGAAGGCCTGACCTGAGCGGAGGAGGACGAGGAGGAGAGCCGAAGAGCGAGACAAAGGAGGAGGGTGATTACTCTCGTTCCCACCACACCCTGCCAAACCGAGTCCCCGACAAACACATAATGTTTCACTGAAGACTTTGAGTGTGTGTTTTACAATGGAATCGTCGCACATCTACAAAATGTTTTGGCAGTTAAGGTAGCCCGAGGCATACCTGCTGAAAAAAACATTTTAGACTAGTTTAAGGAACTGTTTTTTCATTTTTATTGTTTTTTGCATTGCTTGCCAGGCTGCCTGGGAGACCATTTCACTGAATTGCTGTGAAATCTAGTGTTTCATGCTATAAACAAATAAGAACTTGTACTTTTAATTGACTCTAACAGGGTTCACTGGAACATGTTAGACAATCAGCTTTTTCACTCACTTATTCCAGCATTTTCTGCTCATAGACTCCAACATCCACCCTTCTGTATGAAGTGTGAGTGGAATTTTGAGCTTGAATATTTGAGCTCTGTCACAGACAAGCAGACCTTTTCTATGTTAAGATGCACATCAAAACATGATATATTCTTAATACAGAAAATCAAAACAAGGACGGTTGTACTAAAATCACAACGACAGACTTTAGGTAAAACATGGTTTAATTATATAAAAACATGTCCGATCAAAATAGTTGAAGTATAAAAGTATAAAGTTGTTCACAGGCTCTTAAAGTGGTAGGTCTATTTAAAAAAAAAACATACACTTGAAAAAATGTCTCAAGTTTCTCTTATAAGATTGAAATAATTATAACCCACAATCTAATGCCAGTCTCTTTCATGTGAGTACAATGATACAGTAATTATATTGTAGCTAGGTAAAGTACAATGCAGTTTTGTGTGAGGGGCACAGTAAAATCAAAATGAACAATGAAAGTGGACATTGCAAAATATATGAACCTTCATTTTCTGACATTCTCTTCTTTTCTGAGACATGTGCATGTCATTAACTTATATAAATAAACAGATATTTAATAAGCTGCCTTTTGAAACTTTCAGTCGGCTTTGTTTTGTCATGCATTCAGATCAATTCATTTATGCTTATTTCCTCAATAGCTGTCATAATAATTTTAGAAAGTCAATTGCTATGACTTGTGTCAAAATAGAAATTATAAAGATGAGTCAGCTAAACAGCTCTTGTCACTAACTAACAACAAAATCTACATTAAAACATAGGTAAAAGATTTCATACAGTGCATAAAGTGGATGCTCAAATGAGTTTGTCGTTCTGCATTGTTGTTTTGTACATCTGGTTATGTACACAATTTTGCTTCAAATGAACCTTTTTTTCACATTTCAGTGGATTGTGTATTTACATCCTGAAGACAACAAATTCTATATGTGCAATTTGGAGATAATAATGCTGTGAAATATCTAATGCACATTAGGTGATGATAAACATATAAGTTTCTAACCAACAATTATTTCATTGAAGTACAGTAACATTTTCCAGTCAAAGATCACCGCTAGAACGCATGCTCATCCTTCATCCTGGTTTAGTCGATCCTGGAGACAGTCAGGTGTACATTCACTGGGGAATGTTGAGCCAGGACATTATCCCAAGGTGGGATACCATCTCAGATGAAGAAGAAACGGAGCAGAAGAAGGAATAAGAACAAAAACTTCTTGCACCTGGACGTCTAGGACCTCCTGTCTCCATTTTTAGTCTTGAGAACAACTAGGACCACCATAACAGGGATTAGGCATATGGGGGTCATGACAAGGGCAAGGATGATGCTGGGAGGGGGGTCCCTCAGTGCCTCGGTGGGGCATTCTTGAAAATAGACGGTGTGGATATTCACAAATATGTGTTCAACAAACTGATTCGGCCAGGGAAGCAGCAGACAGTCAGCAACAGTCTCAGTACACATAGTAAAATTGTTGTATGCACTGCCAGCGAGACAGAGAGAGAAAGAGAGTCAACAATTGTTATTAAACACATCAAAATATTATATGGCATTTGATAATGGAGCCTTAGAATGTACCTTTTTACTTTTTCCAATGAACACCAGTCGGTACTGTTCATGGACGCCATAGCAACTTCAAAATTATATTTACACCAGTGTACCAGCAGTTCATAGCAATTTTGCGATTTGAAGGAACCGCTCTCACAAACTGAACAGTATGCCTCACAGATGCTCTTGTCACCACAGTCTATGATGTAAATGAAATGAATAAATGATGAACTTTGACAAAAAGCAATGTGAATCATTCTGTAATGCATAATGGAGTTTTCTGTATATCTGCATAGTGTCACAGTCGAGCTGATACCTACAGTAAGTATCTTAGGTTATCTTATTAACTTAAACTTTCTTATGACAGCTAATGTACTTACCAAATGTTCCTCCATCTCCATAGCTATGATCTAAAAAATATAAATACATAAACATACACATATGTGTAAATATACGCAACATGTGCATATACTGTTGCAATGAAATGAAACCCTTTGCATTTAATTATTAAAAATATAATAACAATAATAACGAATTGCTTCAGTAAAAAGGACAAAACAGATAATTATTCATCTTGTTAGATCTTTTGATACCATGCTCATCTGCATCCTTGAAATCACAGCTTTGTTATGCACTGTATAGTGTCCCATTCAGGTTAAATTAAAGCTGAATTTGTCTGTCGACGCACACACACACACACACAAAAAAAACTTACCACAAAGAACAGACAGAAAGACGCCAAAGAAGCTGAACGCTACCCTCATATCAGAGCAAACGAGCGCTGGCGAGCTGGTCTCAACCCGCCGCTGAATGTGCCTGAACTTTTACACCGAAGAACGCGAGGCATAACAGGAAACGCGACGGGTGGAAGCGAGATGCGCCGTCACCACATGTGGAATCACGGTTACCAGATGTTCACAAAGCTGCTGACCGAGAGCGCTTTAATTTTCCCACGTAACAATGCTCCACCTCTGGTCGTCTCTCTCTCTCTCTCTCTCTCTCTCTCTCTCTCTCTCTCTCTCTCTCTCTCTTTTCCAGGCAGTCTTCAACAGAAAAAAACCTATAAGACTATTCAATGACTTTTCACAGAATTGAAATTTTATCTTTAAAGAATTAGTTCACTTACAGAATGAAAATGTCCTGATAATTTACTCAGCCCTATGTCATGTCTTGCTAATGACATGTCAGCCCTAAGTTCATGTCTTGCTTTCTTCAGTCAAAAAGAAATTAAGGGTTTGGAGGAAAACATCGCAGGATTTTTCTCCATATAGAGGACTTCAATGGGACCCAACGGTTTGAAGGTTCAAAGGGCTCTACACAATTCCAGCCGAGGAATAAGGGTCTTATCTAGTGTAACGATACGATATATATTTTCTTTTCAACCACAAATGCTCCTAAGGTCATGCATGGTTAGTTTTTCATCTGTGTACTTCGGTTCAGTATGGTGACCCATCCTTGGAATTTGTGCTCTGCATTTAACCCATTCAAGTGCACACACACAGTGGTGAACACACACATGGAGCAGTGGGCAGCCATATTGCTGCGGCGCCTGGGGGGCAGTTGGGGGTTTGATGCCTTGCTCAAGGATCTCAACTCAGTTGTGGTATTGAAGGTGGAGAAAGCGCTGGTTATTCACTCCCCCATGTTACAAGTCCGACTCTCTAACCATTAGGCCACGACTGCCAAGTTCATTTTGTAAACACTGGGTCGGTCTTCTGCCTACCTTTCCAACGTGATTATGTAATATGTAAAGTTAAGCTAGTGCAAGACAAGCATTTGTGGTTAAAAAGTGTCTAAATTGTTATTTTTTAAGAAAACGACTGATCGTTTTGCGAGATAAGACGCTTATTCCCGGCTGGGATCATGTAGAGCCCTTTGAAGCTGTATTGAAACTGCAATTTTTGGACCTTCAACCCATTGGGCCCCATTGAAGTCCACTATAAAAAAAAACTGGAATGTTTTCCTCAAAAACCTTAATTTCTTTCAGACTGAGAAATGGGAAAACATGGACATCTTGCAAGACATGGGGGTGTGTAAATTGTCAGGAAATTTTTATTCTGGAAGTGAACTAATCCTTTAAGTCTACAACCTCTCTGTTTACTTATGTCTCACAATATGCCTTCCTAAGTAGGCTACATCATAAGGTAGCTCTTGGTTAATTTAGAGTTGACCAAAACTACAAAAACTTGCGTTCCGACTGATTCATATGTGTTTTTGATAAAGAACCACTTTATACAAGTAATCAGTTCAGGAATTGGGACCACATGTGTTGTACTGTGTGGTTTTGATTAACTTAAATTAAACAAGTCCACCTTATTTAACACGGAAGTAAGCTGTTTTCTGTGAATGTGCGAGACTTCCCATTCAGCCGCTATAGGTAAGAGTGAAGAAGAATAAAGAAGAATGAAGTGCAGTAAATGGTAGAACTGTTTGCACTACAAACCAGTGTGTTCATAATTAAGATAATACATTATGGTAAGACACACCAGTTAAAATGCAGAAAAAGTAGCTGGAAGCAAATGACACCAGAAGCCAGACACATTAAATTTACAAATGGTCGCACCCATTCTTACTGGAAAATAAAGTGAATAAGAGTCATTCATTCGGGATTTCGAGCCTACTAGTCACATGGTATGTTTTTCCAATGTACAGTTTTATTAATTCAAGAGAATGGCAAATAAGAGTCATTCGTTTTTGAATCAGACTACACTGTCACTGTTTGCACTGTGGATTTCCACCACAACAATGTACTAAAAGTGGAAAAGTTTTGCCTTTACATTTTTACAAGGTTTTGCATACAGATGACAACATTGTCAAAATTATCAATGAAAATGACTTAAATAAATGTATTATTTATTCCAGGCCAGTAGTTGGTGAGGTCACTGTGTAAAGAAACATAAAAGAGTAAAGAAACAATAAAGAAGCAAATACCTATAGAATGAACACGTAATATGCATGCATTAAAAAAAAAAAAATTAAATTCATATTTTTGCAGTTTACACAGAGATGATAATGGCATTGTTTTTAAAAACTTGCACTCTAAAACCAGTTTTTAAATGTTTGTGTTTTCAGGTCCTTAAAGGGGTCATGTAGGCCCTTTTACAGGTTGTGTAAACCCTCCCTCATGGGACACAAATTTACGGGGATATTATGTACATTCATATTAATGTGTTTAGTCTATATGTATGTGCAGTTTTAGTCCTTTTTCACAGATCTGTGTAAATGGGAATAGTTTTGACAGTGTATGAAGAAAAAACGCAAAGGAAAAACTTTACAGTAGGGCTGCCCTCGACTAAAGATTTTTCTGGTCGACTAGTAGTCATTAATTTTAAGCATTAGTCGACTTTTAGTTGCATGTTTATTAATAAACCATATAAATCATAATAATTGTCCCTAAATTGCCTACATAGCTTAATAAGCGCTCAAGCGCACACAAAAAAAAGTTTGCCACAGCGTACCAGCAGATATAATAATTCTGAATTTGTCAGGGAAAAACAGCAAGGAGACTGCATTAATGTTTTAAAGGGGTCATCAGATGCCCATTTTCCACAAGTTCATATGATTCTTTAGGGTCTTAATGAAAAGTCTCTAATATACTTTGTTTAAAAATCTCAATAGTAGTGTAAAAAAACACCCTTTTACCTTGTCAAAATCAGCTCATTTTATCACATGGGCCCTTTAAAATGCAAATGAGCTCTGCTTGCCCCGCCCCTCTCTGCTGAGGGATTATGAGCTGTAATGTTTACTTTAGCCACATTTAGCCGCTTTTATCAGCTAAACTTGCCAACAAGCACATTATTAAGAAAAGCCATTTGCAAAGATGCATAAAAAACCCTTATTACTCACTTCTGCTGTGGGTGAAGCTGCATTACAAATGATTCACACGAATATAGATGCATATGTAGATCGGGATCGGCATTTTCCTTTTAAAAACGAAAGTGACTTTGTCCTCTGCCTCTTAAGAGGCTCAGATGTCAGGAGTAAATGACTACTGCTATGTTCTTTATTACATCCAACAACAGAACACCTCAATCGCTCAATTACAGTCTTCCTTTGCACCTGAGCTGACACAATGGCAATTGTATTCAGACTGTTTCAGCTCAGTGAGGGCGGGTCTAAGGTAAGACGCTCATGTCAATCAACTGTGTTTCATCACAACGACAAGAAGCTCAGAACGACCTGATTTTAAAAAGGAGATATTACTTTTAAAGATTAAAAAAATACCACTGGGTGAATTTTTATCACTGGGTGGTTGTGTACACAAACTGCCAACACACGTTAATGTTCAAACAACATGTAAAAGTTAGTTGCATCCTTTAATAAATTATTGATAAACTAGTGCTTTCTTTGTTTCCGGCTTAAGAGTGTGATGCTTCATACGGATTACATCATCTGAGAATATTTGTTTTCTGTTTGAATTGGTTCATTTAAAAGTAGACATTTTACTCTCTATAGATATATTTTTCATGTCTGTAAAGGCAAGTATACACAGAATTTCGAAGTTTCGCACTCAACTTCACAGAGACCGAGACGGCAGAAAGCGCATCCTGTTTACTTTTATTATTTTACAAAAGCGCAACGTTTCGTTGTTATTCTGAGTGCACACAAATAAGCGTAGAGTTTTTACAGATTTGAAAGATGTATTACTCTTATCTGTGTGATGAAAAATTAATTTGAGTATTTTAGGAGCAACAGACACTCGTATAGCGCACATTTTACTAGGTTAACATTAGATTGGGCTGCCACGTAAAGTTGTTACTACATACAACTTTCAGATCAAATGCCATATTTGAGGTCGATGAATGATAGGCGAGTGTTTGGATGTCCTGCCTGATGTACTGTCTTACCACACAGACCTGCCATAAATGATCTGTCCCTCACTAGCTGTGTGACTTTGTCACTTCCTGTGGATTTTTTTTTCCTGCGACTAAACGACTGATAAAATTCTGGTTGACCAAGCCTCTTCTCCTTGACTAACGGTTAGTTGACTATTAGGGAGCAGCCCTACTTTACAGTTTTTAGTACATCATCGTTGTATAAACATACCTTTAGTAGTGGTGTTGCAGTGATTAGTAGTGGAAATGTCAGATTATTTTTGTAGAACAAAGAACGCATGTTTGAGAAAAGTTAAACAAGCTTCACAAAAGTCCTTCAGTATTTTTGTTAAAACAAAACGGTTTCTGCATAAGAACCGGTTCTCATCTCTAGTCCTGACTCTTGATATTGTAAAGCACTGTTGTGTTTAAAGATTGCTGTTTCCCTGAGGCGCGGATCTTTTCTAGGCTGAGCACACCCAGGCCAGATGCACATCTGCAAATGGGTCTTCCCCTTTAAAGAACACTCCATTTCTCTCAGGTTGATTCCTCGTCGGCTCAGTGGTTCTGATTTATTTGCGTTTTTCGCATCTGTTTCCAAATAGGAAACATAAGTGAACATTTAGGGGCAGAGCAGGGCGGCTTGATGGAACGGACACTTTTAAGAATAACTGGGTCATATTAAACAGATCGAGTTCGGGAAACGATATAATCAGAGTTTGCCATCTGTGCTCGAAGGGCCGCACTTTTTGGTTTGAGCCCAGCTGTGATTGAAACAAACTCTCAGCTCACTCACTTCAAAGGAAAAGAAAGAAGCGAATCCAGGGCCGAGGGAGGGCTGGAACAGTTTATGTAACACTTCTGGGCTTGTGGATCTCATGTTGACCATGTGAGATCGTCTTCGACCAGTACTAATAGATTAAATCTACAAAAAAGTGGTTAGTGTAGTATTCATGTTTTACAAAGTTTTGATCTTACAATTTTTCAAATATTTGTTTTGCGTTAATATTAATCTGTAAAGACAGATGAGTTTCAGAACTCAAAACTTCCTATAGCCTAGATCTTAGTCGAGTTAGACGCCATATTGAGTATAACATTCAAAAACATTATCCAAAAACAAGGCTTCAAGGGATAGACTTACAACCAATGGCACACACTTTATAAAGGTCCCAGATCACCTTTTTTTTTTTTTTTTTTTAAAAACAACAACTTTCTTTTTTCCCTTTTGTTAGTTGAACAATCAGATGTTTAATCCACTAAAGTACAGTCATTTGAACACACTTAAACACTATACCTTACAGCCTCGTTTTCATTCCTGTCAAAAATTAAATATGGTGCAACCATGATTAAGCTCTAGAACCCTGAAGAGAGATCCACCAATTGTAAGTCGTTTCCACTGAAGCAAGAATTCTCTCCCATGAAGTTTTGTAAATGACTTTGCAAAGCTTCCTACAATATGGATTGAATTTTGTATGACAGAATGTAGTTTTTTAAGCAAGAATGTACTTGTTTAGACTTCACATATGTGGTTTGTTAATAACGATAACGTCTATTTGAAAAATTGCCTCAACATTTTCAGAGATATAGATTTCGTCCAACGCTCATGAACCCATGAGACCGACCAGACCTTTAATGATGTTGTGAATATGAGATGGAGCTAAAGAATGAATGCTGTATCAGATGCAGATAATCTCACTCAGTCCATCTCTCTCTCATAATACTCTATGTAATACAGTGAGCTTTTAATACAGTAATACAGTAAGCTTTCAATGAAGCAACTCAATGTTCTTTCAAAGTTACCAGTTCTAAAGGGGTGTTTTTGAATTAGTAACAGAGGCTTGGGCTCAGCCGATGGTGGACGGAAGTAGTTTGCACAAAAGACGGTTTTTAAAGACTCTCCACTGTTTTTACTCGTGTATTTCACTAATGCTATCAAACTGTTGTACAAACACAATATCACACTCGTAGCTGTGCCATATGGCTGCATATTGGCATATACGTGCCAATATACAGCCATATTCCACTGCTACTTGTGTGATATTAAAAATTTGGAAGTGAGGAGAAATAAGGGCTTTCTTTTGTATGTGTGTAAGCTAAAGCAAACAACAGAGAAAGACAACATATTTGTTGTGTGAACATGTTTTATAGGTAGCATGCTTTATATTATTAAACTTCAAATATATATTTGAACTATACAGACTTTGTTTCTGTTTTTGGTTCGAAACAACAGGCCAGTCTAAATCTCCCCAGTGCCAATGTGTTTATTCAGATCTCGAACTGAAGCCGTTAATTTATTCTTTGTTCCAGAGACTCTCCCATGCATATAAATATGTGACCCTGGACCACAAAACCAGTCATAAGGTTAAATTTTACAAAACTGAGATATATACATCACATGAAAGCTCAATAAATAAGCTTTCTATTGATGTATAGTTTGTTAGGATAGGACAATATTTGGCCGAGATATAACTATTTGAAAATCTGGAATCTAAGGGTGCAAAAAAATCAAAATACTGAGAAAATCACCTTTAAAGTTGTCCAAATTAAGTTCTTAACAATACATATTACTAATCAAAAATTACATTTTGATAGGTTTACAGTAGGAATTTTACAAAAAATCTTAATGTAACATGATCTTTACTTAATTTCCTAATGATTTTTGACATAAAAGAAAAATCAATAATTTTGACCCATACAATGTATTTTTGGCTATTGCTACAAATATACCCCAGCGACTTAAGACTGGTTTTGTGGTCCAGGGTCACATATTCCATGCATCAACAAAACCTCTCACTGCAGTGTCGAATTGCAACACAATATTCTTTTCACCAATTCTTATCAACAACTTTGTA
Organism: Garra rufa; assembly: GCF_049309525.1. Lineage (NCBI taxonomy): Eukaryota > Metazoa > Chordata > Actinopteri > Cypriniformes > Cyprinidae > Garra > Garra rufa. The sequence continues at coordinate 35,200,787 of NC_133361.1, read as the reverse complement.
GCAGTAACCTTTCTAAGTGCTGATTGTGTGCTATTCATTGTTAAGCTGCTTAGTAAGCACTCAATTCAATCCATGCACTGAAAACAACCTCACAGTAGGGTTTATTTGGACATACAACAAAAACAAAAAAAATTAGCAGACATGTCTATCATATTTACACAGCTGTATCACTCACCTGCTCTGGTGTATGCAGTGGTTTGTACTTCTGTCGCCATGGTTGATGCAGTCTGTCTCTAGAGCGCAGAAGAAAAATAAATGCTTGTGAGATAAAGAGGATATTTTACAAAAATAACTTTTTAGAGCAAATAGAATTCAATGTCAACACAGCTCACCACAGTTTGTTTCTGTTCGTTTGGTACCAGGGTCTGCAGAGTTGAGACCATTAGACACAGACAGACTATCATGAAAAAAAAAAAAACTTTAGATTATACACATAAATCACACTTAAATTCAGAAACACACTTATTTGTCATTATAAGAGAGCAAATTCCAGCAGTTTGGAGAATTTTGACTGACATGGAAAAAGATGCAGGAAGGGAGGAGATGAAGAGCAAGGCATGGAACATCCTCCCTTTGTTCTGACCAGTTGGATCATGACAGTCATTTCCTCAGAAGCTTTCTAATTTATTTATATCTATTGTCAGCGCTATAGTTTACATGACATTCTATTACATTGTCTTTATGGTCATGAGGGCAATACACTGCCTTATGCTTAGTTCTATTTATTATGAAATATTATTGCAATTTAAAATAGTGTTTCTCTATTTTAATATACTTTAAAATATAATTTATTTCTGTGATGCCAGGCTGAATTTTCATTAGTCATTACTCCAGTCTTTAGTGTCACAGGAGAAGTATTAGGTTCCAAAAAAAAAAATAAAAAAAATTGTAAAAATTAAAATATTAAGCAGCACAACTGTTTCCAGCACTGATAATAAATCAGTATATTAGAATGATTTATGAAGGATCTTTTAACACTGAAGACTGGCGTAATGATGCTGAAAATTCAGCTTTGCATCACAGAAATAAATTCTATTTTAAAGTATATAAAAATAGAAAACCGCTATTTTAAATTGCAATATTTGACAATATTATAGTTTTTTCTGTTTGTTTTTAATCAAATAAATGCAGCCTTGATGAGCAGAAAAGACTTCTTTTAAAAAACATTAAAAATCTTACTGATCCCAAACTTTTGAACAGCACACATATATCCACATAGCATCCCATATATAATCACACCAGAATTATTATTCTGAATTATCATTTAGAAACAGTGTAAATAAAAGATAGCGAATACAGTGAGTCTTCATTCTGTCTTTGTACAATTACTAGCATTTTCTTCTGGAGATCACCTCTGAATTTAAGTTTCAAGTTTCAAGCAGTATCTGAAGATTCAGATACTCACCCCAAAACAGAAGGGTCCCTTTTGGTTTTGACGTAGATATAGATATGTGCGCCATTCTGCTTTAATCCAGTGGTAGTTCAATCTGTCTGTCCACCTCAGCTTGCTCAAATGAACTCTTCAACAGGAAGACTCTATTAAAACAACAGGATGTGCTCATTTCCTTAGAGGGGTGGTGGATTCACAAATGCAGAGACATTACAGATAGGGCGGGCTGTCAAATATATCCCAATGTTGCCATCACCCACCCAACCCATCTATCTATCTATCTGTATGTATGTGTCATATTTGCTATCACTATTTGTTGTATTAAATCTATCATATTTATCTATAATTTGAGGTTTTAAAGTATTGCTTTATGTTTTAATAATAAACAGTTATTCAAATATTTGTTGTATACATGCATTTGAGGTTCATCTGAGGCATGTTTTTCCTCTAACACTACATTCATTCAATTAAGGAGAGTCTGAGTGAATTCTATTTCTATATAAAATATTAAAATTTCTATATATGTTTAATATGAAATAATTACATTGTTAAAATATCACAGCAGAACTGGCTTCTGTGGTAGGTCTCACAGTGTTTATTATTATAGAGTTGAGTAAGCAGCCTCAATTCAAACAGGCTGTTTCTTTTAATGTTTCTGGCAGGGATTCTTTTAACCTCATCGGGCCGTTCAGGGGGTCTCACCCCAGGTGCTTTGGAGAGTGAACTGTGCTGCAGTGAGGAGGGGAGAGATAAAGACTGATGACAAATCCACCCCCTGAGCATTGGCTCAGAGGAGTGTCTACCCTCGCTATTGACGTACACAGAGCTACAGCACTGCCATTGACGCATGTACGCTATGACCACCACTGGCGTGCACTCGGTTCAGCTCAGGAGTGATGCAAGAGGAGAAAGTATCATTCCCTTAGAGTTTCTGCACACACACACACACACTCACAGCCACAGATGTGTAAGTCAACGTCATCTGGCGATTCCCTCCTCTCTCACTCAGCTGGGCTTGGTCCAGTGCCTGGTGAAGTTCTGAGGACCCAAATTACTTCCACATTTGATTCACATTAGTAAGGAGAGGCTTGTTTTCCACCCTTAATTGGTTTGCTCTGTTTATAAAGCAGATTAAGTTAGAGGGACAGAAAACACAGGGTTTATTTAGCAGTTCGGGACACTTCAATTTCGCAGAACTGGAGTTCCAAATGGCACAATGAGTACAATCATGTATTTTTACAGTATTTTGCAACTTATAAACATCAGAAAAACTGATTAGAATCATGGTCACATAGGGATGACATTGTCAAACTTATTTTGTGATTCACTAAGATAAAGTTTACTAAAGTCAAAAACTATTTTTTCCAAAGGAAACACACATGCTGCTCTGCTATAGGTCAGTGGTTTTCGCACTGTGGGTCACGACCTGTATCTGATTCACAAAACAAATGACTATTATAAGCCTATTTACTGAAGCCTAAGCCTATTTACTGAATTCTTCAGAAAGACTTATAATCTCAATAATTCAGTCTGAATTGCTTTCTGAAAGAACAGAGGGTTTGCACTTACGTCACGATTATATTAGGATGTAAAGAACAGCATTGATTGCATGGTTAATGTACTACTGAATACGTTGTTCTGCTAATTTCTGCTGTCTAAACCACGGAAAAAAAAAATGTGTGGAAGCTGCTAAATCATATAGAGAAGGACTTAGTAAGCAGGAAAGGGTGCAGTATTTTGACAAACTAAAATTAATAGGTGGTAAAGACATATACTAGTGGTATTAATTAAGATGTTAGTCTGATAATATTTTACCTACCTGACCTGAAATGAGAACAAACAGAAATGTTGTCAAGATTCTTGCCCTGAAAATCCTGGTTTTGTTCCTCAGACAATTTTTTGCACTCTTCTCCTTGATTCGCTATAACTTTTGGCAATCTATAGTATTTCAAATGTTTCTTCCAGCCCAACCGATTAGTACAGCCCAAAACATGACAATAACTGACCATTTTCAGCAGCAATAATCAGCCAAATATGCAAGTTTTGTTCAGTTCAGTGGCATTTTTTAAGTTCAGTGCCGCCAATATGCCGATTGATGACGCGTTGTGAAAAACACTTTATTAACTTAACTGACTCAATCCATCAGTGTGGCTACTAAATCTTACTGAATATTAGTGTTCATTTTGTCAGCCATTTTTAAATTTTTCTTAGTCTTGTGTCAAATGCACTTTGTAGTTATTATCATTATCATTCAATTTATTATCATTTAGTCAACCTTGTCCTGTTTTTGTTTGTCTGTGTTTTCAGATAATCGTCAATGCTTCAGTAACATAGAGTGAGCGTGTGTGCATGGTTGCCATATTGCAAAATTTAAGCAAAACACAGAGCAAAAAATGTATCCTTTTAACAGAGAAACTCTGATTTGGGGATTTGAACTCTTGATATCTGGCAACTGCACACATGAAAGCTCGCGTAGTAGAGGCACATACAGCAGTCTCCGTTTTTTCGAAGAAAAAATAAATAAAAGTACATAAAATTTTCAATATAAAAGTATAGTTTTTATTTTTTTAAATACATTTTAGTCTTTTATTATCGACGATATTGCATGTTGATATAGTCAATGTTATCATTTTCTGACCTGTCATCTTGTCATTGTCTCGTTTTAGTCATGGGAAAAAGTCTTGCCAACAAATTTTATCAGTCTTCGTTAATGTAATGAGCATTCACTTTCATGTCGATGTCTCTCAAAACTATTTTGGTCTTTGTTTGTTGTATTTTCTTCTGATAAAGGTTCAAAGTGTTAAAAACAATGGTTCTTTATTGGAATCTTTGGAACCTTTCCATTGTACATAAATAGTTCTTTATAAAAAATGTCTTTAGATTTTTAACATTTTACGTGTCATCAATCGGCCATAGTGGCAGCACTGAACGTAAACAATGCCACTGAACCAAATTAATCTTGCATGTTATGCTGATTATTACTGCTGAAAATGGTCAATTATTGTCATGTTTTGGGCTGTACTAATCGGTCGGAGCGGAGTACTATAGACTGCCAAAAGTATTAACAAATCAAGGAGAAGAGTGCAAAAAACTGTCTGAGGAACCAAAGTCGTTTGTGGTTGGCCAAACTTAACCAGGATTAACCAAACAGGATTTTCAGGGCAAGAATCTTGACAACATTCATGTTTGTTCTTATCATTTCCGATCAGGTAGGTGAAACATTAGGCTAATATCTTAATTAATACTGCTCGTACGAATCTTTACCACTAGGACTACTAAGTCCTTCTCTATATGATTTCGCATCTTCTACACATTTTGTTTTGTGGTTTAGACAGCATAAATTAGCAGAACAGTGCATTCAGTAGTACATTAACCAATCAATCCATGCTGTTGTTTACATCCGAGTATCACCAATATGGCCGCAATTCTGGGTAACTGACCAAATCGTGATGTAAGTGAAAACCTCTTTTCTTTTAAAGCACTGTTCACTAAACGTTTTTTGTTGGAACCCAAATGGTTCTTCTAGTGACATTGCCAAAACACCCGTTTGGAACTTTTATTTTGAAAAATATAGCATGCTCACTGAAGAGAGAAACTAACAAGAAGGATTTAATGGTAAGGATGCCACAATATAATATAAAGTATGTCAAATGTATTCCTTTTGTATTAAAAAATCATTCTCATATCTTATACACACATTTGCATTTACATCATTTACATTCAGCAGATGCTTTTATCCAAACCGACTTACAAAACAGGAGCCTCTGTATCTGGAGCTGTATCTTTAAAGCCTCTGTATCTAGAGCTGTTCAACACCATGTCAAATGTCACAGTCTCTACTATATTTCATTTCAGCCTCTAAACTCTGGGCCTCAGAGCAAAGAGCCCATCCCTCAGTACCTCACACACCAGCTGATACTAATCTTCATTTGACATGCCAAAACCAACATCCAGGGTTTACACTGCACATAATTAAAAACTTTCCACAGATAAGACCTCCCTCTTATGTCTATCTTTCTGCCTGTGTTTGCTTCTGTTGTGAGGTCCAAGATAAACACCGGACTGGCCTAAGAAAACCCTGATAGGATGGGCCCATTACTGGGATAAGGGTGTTAGGAAAAATTGCGTTACCACTCCATCTATCACATACTGAAGTGCTGAGCAATTCCACTTCAACTCTATAGCACGTGTACATGACCAGTCTTTAACCAAGCCTGCATAAGCTCAAACCAACACACACAATGTCAGTATCAGAAACAGAAACCAGAAAATCTAGTAAACAAAACATCAGTATCTTACAACATCATTTTAAAAAACATTTTGCAACAGTATAAGGTGAATGTCCTTAAGTGGCCAAGTCAGAGCTTAAATCTAATCAAAAATCTGTGGATGGATTTGAAGAGGGCAGTCCATTTCCGCTCACTACAGTGTTTGGCTGAACTTGAACAATTCTGCAAGGAAGAATGGGCAAATATTCTCCAATCAAGATGTGCAGAGCTTGTACAGACATATCCAAAAAGACTGATGGTTGTAATTAAAGCAAAGGTGGCTCTTTGAAGTATTAAATCAAGGGGCTGATGACTTTTCCAACCATGTTATTGTATTTTTTTTCTATTAATTTGCAGAACTGTTATGTTTTTTTTCCCATTGGTTTGATGTTGTAAGACCAAAATTGTAAATAAAGCTGGAAAAGTTATTTGGAATAGGGTTTCAGACTGTATGACAAATAAAGTATTTCAAAGGGATATGATGATTTTCTAAGGCACTGTAGTTCACCCACACATTAAAATTGTGTCATCATTTACTCACCCTCATGTCGTTCCAAACCAACATTACTTGCTTTTTTCTGTGAAACAAAGTTTTTATTCTGAAGAATATTGTAAGCAAACAGTACAATTGACTTCCATTGTACTAACAACCACTGTACTATCTTCTTTCATGTTTCACAGAATAAAAGTCTGTGAAATGACCTAGTCTACATCTACTATGTCTTTTATGGTAAAATATATAGTACACTCCTAAAAATAATGGTTCCAAAATGGTGTTTTTGCAGTGATGCCATAGAAGAACCATTTTTGGTTCCTAAAAGAACCATTTTGAAGAACATTTCAAAAATCTAAAAAACCTTTTTCAACTATAAAGAACCTTTTCTGCATTTGAAAGTTTCCATGGATGTTCAAGGTTCCTCATAGAACCATTGATTCCAAAAAGAACCTTTATTTTTAGGTGTATACAGAAAAAAGTTTTTCCTAAATTATTAATCTGTAAAACCAAACCAATTACTTCCATGTTCTTGCAACACGGCAGAAGGTTTTTTATTTTACTTGTAGAACTTACAGTGTGAATAAATACTCTGGGATAGTTGTATCAAAAAATGAAAATGAAAATCCCTATGTTGTTCCAAACATGACTTCCTTGCTTGTGAAACACAAAAAGAGTCGCCATTCACTTTCATTACGTATTTTTTAAACAAAATCTGAAAACTGAATAGGGTCTAAGTCCTTTTGCCTAATATCTCATTCTGTGTGTTTCACGAAAGAAAAAAGCCAAACAACTTTGGAGCAACTTGAGTAAGACTTTTGACTTTCGGGTGATCTGTCTCTTTAATAAAATAGGACTGAGGTATGAATGGCTACATGTCGCCATCTAGTGAATTCACAAATATCAAAACATCTGTCGAAAGCAAGCTATGGGATGTATTCTTAAATTATATAACATATACTATAACTTAATATTATTATTGCATTTGCAGCTATATCATTACCATACTACGCCTAAACTATTATTTTATTTATTTATTTTTAAATAATAGTCTCAATAGCAGTCATAGTGGCTCACATAATACTAATACCCTATTACTGATATAATCGGGTCGGTGAACGCATGAAGCGTTTTACTGCTACTCGCACTATTAAACTGCAAAAGCGCGTCCATTCAAGCGCGTTCTCGCTGGTCACGTGTGACGCACAGAGAAGGGCCGTGCCTTCTGCGTCGCGCGTCGGGCGGACCTCACGCTGCCCTCGCTCGCTCTCTGGAGGAAAACGGCACATGCTAAGCGCTGCGGATCTCAAGGGAGCCGTGCAAAAACAACAAGCATTGGATCCTCAAGCCAAGCCCCTTTGCGCGGAGACTTGTGCCTCTGCATACATTAACATCCACGTGTACATATCACGCCTATACATATGATTAGGCATCTTGCTATAAAGTAACTACTTAAATGTTTTATATATCAGCTATTTTTATATCACCAGCACTTTATTCTTATATTTAAAATAGTTGCTTTTTAAAATGTGTATTTTAATGTTATATTTAGCATACTAATTACGCAACTATGTGACTATTATTATTATTAATAATAATAATTAAAAGAAAAATATAATAATAATAATAATAATAATAATAATAATAATAATAGACGGATAATCGTTATTATTCGATTATTTACATTTCAAACGAAGCTTACTAAATATCAGAGCTCATGCACATGTTTGCATTCAGGCTATTAATTATTCAGAAAATGAGTTGCATTATTATTTTCCTCCTCAGCGCACTTACTCGAAGCCTGTGGTCCAGCCAAAGAGAGCTGGAGTATGTTCATAATAAAGACGTCACCCTGTGCTTTGACCGTGCCAACCAAGTGCGCAGCTCTTAACTGTACAACTACAACCTCGACATGCTTACGGACGACCGAGGAATCCTCACATCCCCTGCGCTCGTCAACTCAAACATTCTGGCACCGATATCTGCAGTGGGTCGGTAGCCAGGACACCGTTTTTTTACTACAGGACGTTTTTGGGCAAGCGGACTTCTTTGCTGCGTACTTGAAGCAGAAGCTGCTTCGGCGAGGATTTAAAGGAAGGAGAAGGGACTCTTAAGGTATTTCAAACTGCGACGGCGATATCTCAGTATCATTCTCCAGCATGTGCGAGAGAGATAGAGCATGTGCACACGACATGTTTAAATCGTCTCGGCGTGTATCGTGCAAGTATTTTCAACGTGTGGCGTTGGAGAAGCTTAGCGTCCTTCAACATAAACGCTTTCATTCGTGGCCTGTGTTTGCGTTATTTGTTCCCAAACAACATTTTATATTTCATTTCAGTTCCTCGAAAGTTCGAGAAAACAGTATTAGAGGGTTAAGAAATGGTGAAAAGTGTACTACGCACTTATCCGCACCATGGTGATATGGGCTTGCGAGAGAGACACGCCCACTTCCAGCGTGAGGAGCGCGTGTTTTTCCGAGCACGGTGTCACTTGGATGCTATTTGCATAGGCTGTTTTGTTCTGTGGCTGCCAACGCGTCCCCTCGTGTCATTTTCCGTTAAATGACTGTTTCGGTAATCTGAAGTACTGGTCTGAATTTGGAGACCTTTAAATGGTGTGATGCGGAATGTTAGTTGTGTTTTGTGAACTGCAGGGGGCAGTGAGTGAGTGAGTCCTATATAGAGTCACTACTGAATGATAAAGTTTGAGTCATGCGATTTATAGGTCCCTTGAGTGTGTGTGTGTGTGTGTGTGTGTGTGTGTGTGTGTGTGTGTGTGTGTGTGTGTGTGTGTGTGTGTGTCTGTGACAGAGAATGAGTCACATCTAACGGGAATCCTTATGGAAGGTGTTGTTTATCACATCCCGGAGAATATGTTTCCCTTGACGATGAATCTATGGATTCATGAGAAAAACTATCAATACAGATAATTTTATGCACCTTATTATATTTATATATTCATTTATATAATATATATAAGTATTAATATAAGTATATAATATAAGTATTATGGATAATTATTGGTGACCCAGGACCACAAATCCAGTCATAGGGGTCAATTCTTTAAAACAAAAATTAAGATTTATAATGGAGCATGATGTTTACTTAATATCCTAATGATTTTTGGCATAATACAATATATTTTTGGCTATTGCTACAAATTTTTTGTTGTACAGGGTCACATATTGTATTTTTACATTAACAAGGTAATTAATAGGTTATTCTATTTATTAATAGAAGTATAAATCTCATCAGCTTAATGATAAATGATACTTTTTTTACTTAATTATAATTAATAGCCTGAATGCAAACATGTACATGAGCTCTGACATTTAGTAATCTTCGTTTAAAATGTAATCAATCGAATAAAAATGATTATCAGTCTATTATTATTATTATTATTATATTTCTCTTTCAGTTATTAATATTATTAATAATAATAGTCACATAGTTGCGTGATTTAGTATGCTAAATATAACATTCAGATACACATTTAAAAAAACAACTATTTTAAATATAAGAATAAAGTGCTGGTGATATAAAAATAGCTAATATATAAACCATTTAATTATATATATATATATATATATATATATATATATATATATATATAATTAAATTTTTTATTTATTTATTTTTTAACTAATGTTTAGCTGTTCTTTTTAATAATAAACTTAGGCTATGTTTACACTATTCCTCATCTACACTGACGTTTTCACTGCGTTTCAGAAATGGTCTCCGTCCACACTACACAACCAAAAACGTATGTCACATGATCATTCATAATTAGTGTGATGTTTACACGGTCATCAAGGATACACAGTGCAAATGTGGGCAGCCACATTATTGTTCATTCAGAATGATTTGCAAACGTGGAACACGCACAAACACAAGAGGCGGCATTTATTGCATGAATCAATCACAGCCAATCATAACCAGTCATAACCAATCATATCGCGATGGAGGCATTGCCTCATGTCACGTGACGTTCCCTCATTCATTCTCAATTGACCTTATGCAAGGAGCGTTCTTTAGAACTTCCGCATAAAGATAAGCCAGCTCGTAAACTTCCGCTGAAGCTCATTTTCTATGTGCTATATATTAGGTGGACGCTATTGAGACTCATCTACTGCCTCGTTCTTATCAGAAACTGAGAAAAATTATAATTGCAACATTATAAACAATGTTATGCGGCATGAACATTCAGTTTCATATTATTTAACAACATATAATTTAAATGCGGAGCCTGGCAATCCCGTACTCTCTGTATCTGCATAGTTGTACATTTAAATGCTGACAGCTAAACACTATCATAACGTGTTTAAGCTAACGTTAACTAGCTAGCGATACTTCTCTTCAAGGACATCTTAATCGTATTCTTGATAATCACTAACTTGCCTTCATAGTCATGAACACATTTTTAAAATCTTGCAATATTTTAAAGCCTTTTTTATTTTCTAACTCTACAGCTGTGAAATAAAATGTACTTCAAGGACTCACTTTTCATTCATAAAAACGGCATCGGAAAACAACGTCTATTTATGGAATTACCCATATAACCAATAGATGGCAGCAGAGGATTATTTATTGTGAAGCTGACTTTTAAAATCCATATATATTTTTCAAGACGTCTTGCTTTTCGATTTATTATAAAATTACTAGTATAATAAATTGTAGTACTTAATGCACTCAATATGAATCAATATGAATTTGAAATATTTTATCAAATTTAATAACTACATCTTTTAAGTTTTATCTTGAACTGTAAAAGCTATTTAATAGCCTATATTTAACCAACACAAACTTGCTACTGCTGTAGTTTTGTTACTGTGAAATTAGTCTGAATCATTTAAGCTCTTTTTTTGACATCAGATTGTCATTTGTTTGGTCTGGTTATTACTGTCAATCATAGCAATGACTCACGCATATTTAGCCGATTTACTCGCGTATTTTTTTAAACTGCCATTTGTCATTCTTGAAACGGTGTACATGGACGTTTGGTCCTCTTAGACAAACAACACTTTTCTTTGATTGTGAATGGATTATGTAGAGAAAACGAACAAAAGTGCGCTCATATTACGGCACAGTACAGTTGACCGGAAATGACTTAGCTGGCTTGAGTAAACAAGGAAGTAATTCGTGCATATGGTCAATTACCCCCCACCAAACTCACAGCATGCTTTAGGGTGATTGGTAAAACTCAATGGGCTCAGGGGAGGCGCGAGAGAAGCTGATTCCCACTGGAACTTTACATGCTTGTGTCAGTGTTGAACAGGTTTACTTTATTCCAGTGTTGTCTGAATGTGAGCTCAGCTCAACTGTATGTGTATTTTTGTGTATTGTAGCCAGGTTGAGGCTGATGATGGAGGAGGTGTCAGGCCCCCGGTCCTGCACTGCAAAGCCCCCCCGCAGTCTGCTGGAATGGAAAAAGAGAGTCAAGTCTGAGTACATGAGGTTACGACAGTTGAAACGCTTCCGCAAAGCGGAGGAGGTCAAGGTAAAAGTTCTTTTGCAGTATTGTTTTACTATATATAACTTATTCTGTATGTCTGTTTTCTCTTATCTCTAAAAGTTTTTTCTTACTATACACTCCATTAAAAAGTTTGGGGTTAGGATTTTTTTTTAAGCAATTAATAGTTTTATTCAGCAAGAATGTATTGTTCAAAGGTGGCAGTAAATTATTTATAATGTTATAATGTTACAAAAGATTTCAGATTTCTTTCTATTCATTAAAGAATCCTAAAGAATCAGCTTTCAAAAAAGATCGCAAAAATAAAGACAATAATAAGTGTTTCCTGAGCAGCAAATCAGCATTAGAATGATTTCTGAAGGATCATGTTACACTGAAGACTGGAGTAATCACTCTTGAAAATTCAGCTTTGCAACACATTAATAAATTATGCCATTAAATAATTATTTGTAAACATATTAAAGTTGTATTTTAAGTTGCAATAATATTTTACTGTTTTCTGTGAGCATATCTGGTTCTTTCAAAACCATAAAACCCCCAAACTTCTGAACGGTAGTGTATTTCTTTTAGAATTTAGATGTTTTTCATCATTCATTTTATGTTCCTTGATTTATTTTCTATGCCATTCTAATTGCAAAACATAGCTTTAAATAACTATGAAGCTGTGTGTTTTTTGCAGGCTCTTTTCCAGTCGAATCGCCGCAAGATTGAAGAAAGAACCGAGCTTCTGAATGAGGAATGGTCCAAGCTCCGAATCCAGTCTATTCCTCTGTCCTCAGCCAGTGGCTCTCTACCCAACAAAAAGGCAAGAATGACACAGCTAGGGGCCTTTACCACCACTAACCAGTGCCAGTCATCTTGCATATGCTCTACGACACTAGATAGCTTTACTGTGAATTGCCCCCCAGCTAATTTATGAGCTGAATCAATACATAGTCAGCTTTGCCTCTTTTTCAAACATAATTTATTCTTACAAAATGCCAGTAATGACTCAAGATCAGGTGCCACAGTTTGCCTTCCATTTCCTGCAGAACATACTCTATCATATCCTACCGGACAAGCATTTAGATCAATCTAATGATGTTATTAATGGACTGACTGTGGCACAGTTAACCTCTAATTAATTACTCGGGCAAATATTACCAGCAGGCCGGTAAAATGAAGCAAAGTGGGGGGTTTTCTCTTCATAAATGTGCTCTGTTGCCAAAAATGTATTTGTATGTTTGCCAAGCCAGAGCTCAATATCTGAAACTCCTGTGATATCCACAATAAAAGCAGCCAGCGGGCACAGCAGAGCTTAGCTCTCTGTGGAATACAGAGAGACTGATCAACATACCAGCACAGCTGGATCCTGCATGCAGCAGTGCTAAAAAACAATACCATGCTTGATGTTCTTTAGATAACACCAGAACAAATATTTTGACTAGTGGATTATGATTTTGGTGACAGGTGTAATTGCCCTGGGCACACATTTGGTCCCAGTTTAATTCTTCTTGATCTTATGATGTTTCTATCACATATTTGGTGTGGAATTAAATTCTTACATTATTTATTCACCCACATGTTGTTCCAGTACCCACATTTTTTCCTTGTGAAACGAAAGGAGACATACTGAATACAATTAAGCTTGACTGAAGCTTTCAAACTTCAAAAAGGATACAAAAGCATCATAAAAATCATAAAACGGTCTGTACAATTAGTGCACTATGTTTCTTTTGAAGACATACAAGCTTTGAGTGATTAACTGACAAAACTATGAAATAAGTTGTTATTCTCTCACATCCTTATTCTTCATGAGAGAAGGTTTGGTGACTGGTTTGCAAATCTTTTTAATGAATCATTTGATCCACAAAATGGTCTGAATGTTCTGGCCACAAATCAGCCTCATCTGGTTCTCAGGTTCAGCTTGACTCAAATGATTTATAACTATCATATGGCTTTAGGAAATTCAGACTTGGAATTCAGGGAATGCATTTGCATCTTTTTTGAAGCTTGAAAGCCTCAGTTATTATTTATTGTAAAATGCATGGAAAGAACTGACCAGTTTAATTCTTGAAATTTCACCTTTTTTCCTTTTTGGACTTTTTCCTTAATAATACATGACTTTTTTAGATTTGCATTTAGTAATCTGTAAGAAAACTCTAGGGAAAATGTATTAAAATACAACTAATGTAAATGAATCTATTCAAATGACATTGGCTAATTAACATAGGCAGAGCTAAAGCAATTTAATGGTCTTCTAATAGTTTCGAGTGACACTTTGACTTGTCTTCTGTTTTCCTGTCTTCCCTTTCTTGTCCAATCACAGTTGTGCATGGTAGAGTCTGGCTTTCCGTCTTTTCCGAACCAGGCAGTTGCCATGCGTCCCTTGACAACTGTTGCTGGGATACCATTCATGTACTCCTGGTCCCCTTTGCAGCAGAACTTCATGGTACTGGATGTGGACAATAAGCACACACACATTAACACACATAAAAAGCACTCAATCATGATCACCATTAGAAGCCTGTATCTGCAGAAAAAGAAGGAGAGAAAGAGAGAGAGAGATGAAAATAGAAGAAAAGCATCATTTTATGACACTGGTCATTTTGAAAGTAGGTCACCCTGCAGCAGTGCATTCACATGTTCTGACAGCTCTAAGCATGTGTTTTTGAAATCATCTCTCAGGTAGAGGAGGATCTGCGTCTTTAAACGCCTACACTCACTTAAAGGCACAAATATAGACATACACAAAAAACAGCCACCCACAATACAGATTTACAATACCGTTGTGGATTTATCTCTCATTAGAAGAATCTCACTGATGCATGAATATGGAACATGTCTTTATATAAATCAGTAAAATCACAAAAAAGTCTTTCCTCCCTCTCTTTGTTTCTGAGGTGGAGGATGAGACATTTCTGCATAATATCCCCTACATGGGAGACGAGGTGTTGGAACAGGATGAAGCCTTCCTGGAAGAGCTTATTGACAATTATGACGGGGTGCATGGAGACAGAGGTGAGCATCACAATATGTATTTATACACATTACCTGAGGCGAATCTATTCTGTAAAGTCTTGCACGTTTTAAAGGAGACATTGGATGGCCATTTTTCACAAGTTAGTATGATTGTTTAGGGTCTTCATGAAATGTCTGTAACATACTTTGGTTAAAATTCCTCAATGGTCGTATAAAACAACGTCGCTTTGACCTTGTCAAAAACACCTGTTCACAGCGACCCGTTTCGGTGCATGCCTCTTTAAATGATAATGAGCTCTGCTTACCCAACCCCTCTCTACCATGGGGTGATGAGCCATTTTCTTAGATATTGTACATTTTAGCCACGAAATTTGCTAGCACATTATTGTGAAAGGCTATTTGCAAAGATTCATTAAAAAAAAACTTATACTCACTTCTTCTGTAGGCGAAGCTGGATCATGAATGATTTGCATGAACAAGTAATCCTCTGCGTTTTCAGCGGCTCAGATGTCAGGAGTAAATGACGACTGCTATGTTCATTATTACATCCAACAAACAAACACCTCAATCACTTACGAGCCATTCCTGTCTACCCCTGCTCAGGCGTCAAAACAATGGCGTGAATTTTGCATCCGATGACCCCTTTGAGTGTCTTTCCTTAGACCCGCCCTCACCGAGCTGAAACAGTCCGAATACAGTCGCCATTGTGTCGACTCAGGTGCAAAGGAAGACTGTAATTGAGCGTTTGAGGTGTTCTGTTGTTGGATGTAATAAATGAACATAGCAGTAGTCATTTACTCCTGACATCTGAGCCTCTTAAGAGGCAGAGGACAATGTTACTTTCATTTTTAAAAGGAAAGCACCGATCCTGATCTACATATGCATCTATGTTCGTGTGAATTATTCGTGATGCAGCTTCACCCACAGCAGAAGTGAGTATAAGGGTTTTTTATGCACATTTGCGTTTAAAGAGCCCATGCGATAAAATAAGCTGATATTTTGCAAAGCTGATTTTGACAAGGCAAAAGGGTGTTTTTTTACACTACTATTGAGAATTTTTAACCAAAGTATATTAGAGACTTTTCATTAAGACCCTAAAGAATCATATGAACTTGTGGAAAATGGGCATCTGATGACCCCTTTAAAGAGGACATCAGATGCCCATTTTCCACAAGTTTGTATGATTTTTTGAGGTCTGCAACATATTTTGGTTAAAATTCCTCAGTGGTCGTGTAAAACCGCACCCTTCTTATCTAGTCAAAAACAGCTCTGTTCACAGTGACCCGTTTCGGTTCATGTGTCTTTAAATGATAATGAGCTCTGCTCACCCTGTTTCTCTTCTGTTTTTTTGTGTATTTGGTGACGTGTTTCCAACAAAAACAAAGCTAATCCACGGTGTCCTCAGTGGCTCTGATGTCGGGAGAAAATTAAGACTCTTATGTTCACTTTTACATCCAAATACAAAACAGCTGCATCGCTTACAGGTCATTGTTGTCGCTAGAGCTGCTCGAGCTCAAAAAAAAATGGCAGACAGCGTACAACTGGCTGAGGGTGGAAATATGCAAATACAGGACAATCCATCAGCGATTGTGGGCGGGGCCTAAGCAGTATGAAGTCATGTTCAGAAACTCAAAACTGCTTGATAATTGAGCTTGATAATTGTTTAGGTTTTTTGGGAATAAAAAAGAAAGAAAGAATGGATTTTTATCATTGTAGGGTGGTTGTGTTTACACTGCTTAGACACAGTTATATGGAGACACCTTGTAAAATTTTGCATCCAATGTCCCCTTTAAAGGCATTCTTTATTGTTTTTGTAAGTTTCTTATGCTCGCCAAGGCTGCATTTTTAGTGAAAAATACAGTAAAACTGCAATACTGTGAATATTACAATTTGAAATAACTCTTTTTAATTTGAATATTACATTTTAATGGAAAAGCTGAATTTTCAGCATTATTACTCCAGTCTTCAGTGTCACATAATATGCTGGGTTGCTGCTCAAGAATTTTTTTTTCTTATTATCAATTTTAAAAACAGTTGTGGTGCTTAAGTTTTAAAAGCTTAAAAACTCTTACACTTTTTTTTCAATAATCTATAGCATGTTCAAAAGAGCAACATTGATTTGAAATAGAGGTGTTTGTAACATTGTAAATGTCTTAAATGTCACGTTAGGTCAATTTAATGCATCCTTGCTGATTGAAAGTATTAATTTCTTTTGAAAAATAGTACTAACTCCAAACTTTTGAACAGTAGTGTACATGCTAATCAATATATCACATGTATGTGAATGTTAAAGAGGCAGTATGTAAGTTATCTTGTACCCTGATAACAGAAGGAGGCTTCATAAATGACGAGATCTTTAAAGAGCTGGTGGAGGCACTGAGCCAATACTCAGACCCAGAGGAAGAGGAGGAGGAAGAGCCCTCAGAGAAAACAGAGAATAAGGAGGAGGAGGAGAAACCGATGCAAAAAACCACAGCTGAAGGACCAGAAGAGTCAAAAGTAGGCTTCTTCAAGAGGAAGAGGAGGAGTACTGCTGAAGGTGAGTTGGTTTTGAACAGAATCAGAATTACATGTAAAAATATAAAAGATTATTGCATTCATTATTTATTAAAGAAAAAGACAGGTTTACTGACCAAAAATGTATTAATGCCTATGTATTATAAAAAAGACCTTTAAAGCTGCAGTCCATAACTTTTGGCACTCAGTTAATAAACAGAACTGCATGCATCTTGCGGAAGAACATTGTAGCCGGAGCTATTTCTCTCTGTTTATGTCTATGCGAGTCATGCAGGTACTGGGCTACTCTACAGTGGTTCCTACCAGAATCAATTTGAAATATTCAGAATATAAAAACCCATTATAGGTGTACCATTGCGATTCAGGATAAGCCAAAAACATACTTTGGAAAATGGATTCATGATTTCCTGGCTAATATACATTTTATGAAAAGTTATGAGTTAAAGTTATGAACTGCAGCTTAAAAGGAGAAGTTCACTTCCAGAACAATAATTTACAGATAATGTACTCACTCCTCTTGTCATCCGAGATGTTCATGTCTTTCTTTCTTCAGTCAGAAATAAATTGCTTTTTTAAGGAAAACATTTCAGGATTTTTTCCATATAGTGGACTTCTATGGTGCCCCGAGTTTGAACTTCTAAAATGCAGTTTAAACGCAGCTTCAAACAGTCCCAAATGTGGTTGTAAACGATCCCAGCTGAGGAAGAAGGGTATTATCTAGCGAAACGATCGTTTTTTTTAAATAACAATGTAGATACTTTTTAACCTCAAACTCTCTTCTTGTCTTGCTCTGCCTGAACTAATTTTTTTCTGATTCAAGACAGTTAGGGTATGTCGAAAAACTCTGATCTAATTTTCTCCCTCAGCTTCAAAAATCATTTCAAAATCATCCTACATCGCTGCAGAAGTACTGACCCAGTGTTTGCAGAATGAACAGGCAAAGAAGATCAAACAACATTGACAAAAAAGGTAAAACAGTTGAGGGAGAAAATTAGATAGGAGTTTTTCGATTTACCCGTACTGTCTTGAACTGGAAAAAAAGCAGGCATAGTTCAGGCACAGCAAGACAAGACTAGCGTTTGAGGTTAAAAAAGTATTTAGATTGTAATTTTTTTGTTTTTAAATAACAGATCGTTTCGCTAGATAAGACCCTTCTTCCTCAGCTGGGATCATTTACAACCACATTTGGGATCGTTTGAAGCCGCATTTAAACTGCATTTTGAAAGTTCAAACTCGGGGCACCATAGAAGTCCACTATATATAAGTTCTGAAATGTTTTCCTCAAAAAACGTAATTTCTTTATGACTGAAGAAAGAAAGACATCTTGAATGACAAGGGGGTGAGTACATTGTCCGTAAATTTCAGTTCTTTAAGTGAACTTCTCCTTTGAATAAACAAAAAAAAATATTTTGATAACCATATGTTTTGTGAAATTACAATAGAATTAGGGCTTTCGATAGACAATCGGTGGTGTAGCACCATACAACCACTGAAACTGAGGTAGGATTTCACTGGTTGAACAACAAACAGACTAGATCTCACAAGCGTTGCCCATCAGATCAGCCTCTGTGTCTCTGTGTCTGTGTACAATTGTTTGCTCTGAGTGTCGCCTCTATTCCCAGTGAGGGCTGGACAAACCTGTTAGTTCATTCAGTTTGTTTTAGGACAGTATCCAGTTACGGTACACACTGACCCCTACACATGCACACACGCATAAGCCCATGCACTACTCAACTTTTGCTTTAGAAGTCAAATTCAGGACAATCCTGATTTTAGTCTTGTTTTTTCCCTTACTAGGAAAAGAGCTCTCCGCCAATAAGAAGATTCCTCACGACAAGATTTTCACAGCTATTGCATCCATGTTTCCATACAAAGGCACCATGGAGGAGCTGAAGGAAAAGTAGGCCACCCTGTTGATTTTTTTAACCTTCATTTTTAGAAAGAAATTACATGAGTCTCCCAAATGCACACCATTTAGATTATGTACACTAATGGTTAGGCTGATCCAACAACATCTGTCAATATCTTTAAAAGTGAAACTTTTTTCTGAGCACTCCCTTGTCTGTCGTTGTTTGGACACACAGATTTAGCTTGTTTTAGTGATTTTTCAATTCAGCCCAGTTACATTAAAGGGATAGTACACCCAAAGCAATGCAACTGACACATTCAAGGTCCAGAAAGGCAGTAAAGACATCATTAAAATAGTCCATGTGACATCAGTGGTTCAACCTTAATGTTATGAAGCTACAAAAATACTGTTTTAACAGCATCTTTACTATCTTTCTGGACCAAGAACATGTCTATGCAGGGTCAGAAAGGTCTCGGATTTCATCAGAAATATTTTAATTTGTGTTCCGAAGATGAACGAAGGTCTTATGGGTTTGGAACGACATGAGGGTGAGTAACTAATGACAGAATTTTAATTTTTGGATGAACTATCTCTTTAATTTCATGCTCTTCCAAACAAAGGCTTTTATTCACCAAGAGTATGCATTCATAATGGCAAACCTAACATGCATGCACATTCCTCACATGACTAGGAAAAAATATGTCATGCCACCTTAAAGCTGTGGTAAATGAAGGTTCATGGGAAGTTCCTCGGGCTCTGCTGTCAGCTAGCTGTGCAGCCCCCGCAGCAACAGTGAAAACAAAAACCAGTCACAGTCTGCCTTATCATCCAACTGTTTACCCTTTCATGTCATTATTGTTCATTCCACCAGCTGTGCTCATTTTATTTCTTTCCGCTGGCTGGGGGAAATCTGTGGGTGAGAGTCATATTTAATGGCCTGTTATGCGTGTAAAACAAATTCAGCACTTTAAAGAGATGGTTCGTCCAAAACAGAACATTCTGTCATCCTTTTATTCACCCCAAATTTGTATGACTTTCTTTCTTTCTTTTTTGGAGCAAAAAATACGCAGAAATAATACTTAAATACGCCCAGCACAACAGCTCATTGTGACTACAGCTGTTTTGGAGCAACATCAGGATGAGTAAATAATGGCAGAATTGCACTGTTCTCCCACAAACACTACCACTTAAAGTTTGGGATCAGATTTTTTTTTTTTTAATGTATCATGTTTTCAACAAAAATATAAACCAGCACTGTTTTAAACATTCATAATAATGAGAAATGTTTCTTAAGCAGCAAATCAGCATATTAGAAGGATTTCTGAAGAAATGATTTTCTTCATGTGACTCTGAAGACTAATGATGCTGAAAATTCAGCTATACCATCAAAGGAATAAATTACAGCTTACAAAAAGCAACACTAAGTAACTTTTCCCTCAATGCTCCCTCTACAGGTTAGAAGCGGAATTGTTCATTACCGCTGTCGTAAATAATTTAGCCTACCGTCGTGTCACATGCACGTTATTTGTTTGAAAGGCTATCCAGGAGCGGCTTTGGAAATAACGATGTCCAGTGACAAGGTAGAGTGTGATGTATGACTTTATAAAAGTGTGAAAAACTTTTGTGAAGCCTGCCGTGAAGCAAGTCGCATTTGTAGTATCATTTGAACTACAAAACCGCGACCCGACGACCCAAACTTACATAGTGCTGTTATGGCTGATAAAGTGTCGTAAAGCGAATACGAAAGTGCCGTTTCACCCTGTTATGAGTTGATGAACCACTGACATGTTCGGAAACATTATTTTAAGGATAAAAAAGTTACTTAGTGTTGCTTTAAAATAGCAAACAATTATTTCAAATTACTTTAGAGTTTTTACTGTATTTTTAACAATTTTTGTCTTGTTTCTAGTCAAAATATCTAAAAATTCTTAAACTAAGATGCATTTACTAGATAAACAAAATGACATTTAGTCTTGTTTCCAGAGGGGGAAAAAAACTAGATTAAGTGCATTTTGCATTTGCAAGTGCATTTGCTTATCTAGTAAATGCATCTTAATTTAAGAATTTTTAGATATTTTGACTAGAAACCAGACAAAAAAGTTTTTTGCAGTGAGCAAAAGCATTCTGTCAACCCCAAACTTTTAACTGTAGTTTTAATTTTGTGTTTTACAAATAATAATGTAGCTGTATTTTTCTCTCTCTCTTGCAGGTATAAGGATCTCCTGGAGCCATCCAGCCCTGTGAAGCTGCCTCCTCTCTGCACGCCCAACATGGATGGCCCCTTTGCCAAATCTGTTCAGAGAGAGCAAAGTCTGCACTCTTTTCACACACTTTTCTGTCGGCGCTGCTTTAAATACGACTGCTTCTTGCACCGTAAGAAGTCCTTCTCTAGTCTTCTGCCTCTTTGTGTTTATTTATATGAAGAGAGTGATGCTAAATCTGTCCTTCAGTACATTTTGTACAATTATGTACAATGCAATATTTTGCATTGTTTAAACCTGGCAATAAAGTTAGTCTGAAATTATCTGCTGACAAGTGGTCAGCGGAGTATCATACTATATTTAGTATAATTATAATTATGCTAAATTTAGCTGTCGCCAGTGACCACTTGTGATTGAATCACCCAGAATGGCCGAAATGAAAAGTACATGTTGTTTGTGCTCAGCTTTCCATGCATCACCTAACGTTTATAAGAGGAAGAATAAAGAGATCCGAATGGAGACGGAGCCCTGTGGACTGAACTGCTTTCTGCTGCAGGTACAGTATTTCTTAAATTTATAATTTCATTGAAATAGAATTGAATATTTATATCCCTTTCTTTTCATTCTTTTGTCACAGAAAGGGGCAAAAGAGTTTGCTGATCAAAACATGCAGAGGTCTCAAAGGCCCCGGCGTCGACGGCGACAGCCCCGTCCCTCAAGTTCATGCGGCCCCACCGCCTCAGGCTCTGGTGAGGAGGGAAAAGAAGGAGACAGCGAACATGAGACCACCAGCTCTTCAGGTACACCACACCTTAATGTACAGCAGATAAAGAGTTAACAGTTTGTCCAGACCAAAATAACACAGATAAAAGAGCCAAACCTTCCCTTGCCAAAAATAACTCTTGTCCCGTGGTGAGTTATTTGTCTAAATTGCAACAGAGACTTCACAGAAAATGTGTGTAGAAGCACAGGATCATTATTAGTGGTGCTTGCTTAAGGTAATAATTATTATTTTCACCTGTCAGATGATAAAATGGGAAAAACAATTCCCTAAAGACGTAGAATTAAAGGAGGGATCCAAGCCATGTCTAGAGTATAAAACCATCACATTGTAGCAACCACTAAAATACTCTAGTAACCACATAGCAATGCACTAATAACAACTCCATAATGACCATAAACTTATACACAATGTAACAGTAACATTACAGGTACATCATCTGGTCATCAGCTGATATTACAATCTATTTAATGTATTATATACAGTCTTTTTTTTTTCTTTTTTTTTGTACTGTTCTTGAAGTCCACAATGTTATCAAGATTTTTACATCCAAAAACATCATCATTTAGTAGTAATGGGCTATTTTCTGGCATGTTTTGACCCCACACATCTGAACACTCTGTTTGAATAGGCATGGCGGATTGTAGACTCCGAAGTTAACGCCCACCACTGCTATGATTGGCAAACAGTTGTGTATGTTTGACAGCCTACATCCTTCATAGATTGACGCTGCTGAGATTTAGGTTAAAAATGTATTAATAATCAGTACATATCAAATTATCTTTAATAACAGACAAAGCAATAGTGACCACGTAATAAAAACAGTTACTCACACTTGTGTGGTGCGACTAGGGCTGCCCCTTGATAGTCAGCTAATGGTTAGCCGACGAGAAGATGCTTGGTTTTATTAGTCGCTTAGTCACAGAAAAAAAAATTCTGCTGGAAGTGGGGAAGTCACGCAGTCAGGCAGACAGATTGTTAATGGCTAGTCTGTCCAAACGCTTGCCTATCATTCATTGACCTCAAATATGGCTTTTCATCTGAAATATGTAAGTAGTAGCAACTTTACATGGCTGCACAATCTAATGTTAACCTAGAAAAATGTGCGCAATCAAGTGTCTGTGCGGAGTATGGAAGCTAAATAGTAGTGTGCTCACTGCATGACAGATGGAGGCGCCAGTGCGGTCACTTGCTCTTAAAATACAAATTTTTGGTCATACAGATAAAAGTAATACATCTTTCAAATCTGTAAAAACTCTGTTTATTCTTGTGCACGCAGAATAACAAAGAAGTGTTGCGCATTTGTAAAATAATTAAAGCAGACAGGATGTGCTTTCCGCTGTCTCGGTCTCAGTAAACCTCAGACAAAAGCTTTTTTGCATGCTTATTAGTCTATGTGTGCAATTAAAGGCTTGCTTTTATGATTTATATGGTTTATTAATAAACGTGCAAATAATAGTCGACTAATGTTTAAATTGAATGACTACTAGTTGACCAGAAAAATCCTTAGTTGAGGGCAGCCCTAGGTGTGACATTACTGTTGGATCCAGTATAGTCGGCACATCATTGTCTTTTAGTTTCAATGAATCATTGTCATTTAGTTTCTGAAAGTCCTGTTTTGAATTGTTCCTTGTTTGGAAACCAATCTACGGTAAAAATGAATTGAAAAAGGACCAGGTTCTTGCTGACGTGGTCTTGATCTTTCAGATTACTTTTGCCATCTTATGCTCACTTAAATCTTATCTTTGAAAACACAAACAATTTAATAACATTGTAATCTTTAACAAATCTCAAGATGAATATATATATATATATATATATATATATATTAGGGCCGGGATTTTAACGCGTTAATTTAGATTAATTAATTACACAAAAATAACGCGTTAATTTTTTTTAACGCATTTTAATCTCACTTATTTTTGCACTGCGGAACGTCTCTCACTGGATAAGTTTCGGCGGACCGATTATACTGGAGCACCAACTAGCGTTCAGACAAAAACAAACCACAGTGAACATGGGCAAAGAAGCTGATGAGACCGCTTTGGTTGGCCCTGTGGATGGGAAATTTGTTATAAAAAACGAATGGATGAAAGCGTCGATAAGAGCATGGTTGTGTGCAAGCTATGCAACAAAGAATTCGCATCTCACCGCAGGACATCGAGCCTATTGCTACACTTAATGGCAATATTGCACTGGTCTGTTGGACTTGGTTGAACAAAAATAAACAATATTTTGTTGCTTAAGCTTATGTATTCAGTCATTCAATGGTATAATTAAAAATCCATATGAAAAAAACTTACTCCTCACTGTTCTCAGGTCAAATATTTATATGCGATTAAAATGCGATTAATTTCGATTAATTAATTACAAAGCCTCTAATTAATTAGATTATTTTTTTTAATCGAGTCCCGGCCCTAATATATATATTTAAATACTGTACATTATAATGCATTTAAAATGGTTACTTGTAAAAAGTTTTTATTTGATGGCAAATCTGAATTTTCAGCAGCCATTACTCCAGAAGTCATTCTAGCATGTTGATTTGGTGCTCAAGTGACAAATCTTACTGTTATCAATGTTAAAAACAGTTGTGATTCTTATTATTTTTGTGGAAAACATGACATTTTAATTTAGGATTCTTCGATTTATCGAAGGTTATAGAAAACAGCATTTGTTTGAAATAGAATTTTTTCATAACATTATAAATAGCTCCTTTCACACAGTAATACCAGTAAATTGCCGTAAGATTACCAGAATGACTGTAAATACAAAAATAAGCTGTTCACACAGGCTCTGACATTCCGTCTTTTTACCAGTAGAGCACCATTCACACATCACTTTCAAAATACCGGTAAATTCTGTGATATCATTAACTAGAAATGACCTCTAGATGGCGGCGCCTCCCGTGTTGTGTTTGTAAACATGGAGGGGTAAACGCCATCAGTGTTTATATTCACGTTCATGCAGCTTCTTCTAGTCCAGAGACATTGAACTACACAAACCAAACTACAGAGCGTGGAGTAAATTTGTCATCTGCGTCAGAATGTTATGATTGGCCCAGAATAGACATCTTATGTTAGCGCGTTCTTAACTCGTACATGCTCATACCGGTAATCTCGTTCTGCGTTCACACAGAGCACATTACCGGTAATTTACTGGTAATGTTACAACTTCTCATACAGGTAAATTGCTGGAACGAATTTAGTGGTATTTTTGAAAAGGTCGTGTTCACACATGATCTCTTAACTGTAATTTACCAGTAATTTGCCAGTAAAGACTGTATGTTTGAAAGGTGCTAATGTCTTTACTTTGGATCAGTTTAGTGCATCCTTGAATAAAAGTGATTTCTTCAATAATCGTACTGACCTTAAACATTTTAACAGTATGGAATTTAAACAAAATAGTACAGACTTTGAATTTAATAAGTTGATATCAAATATCAGCCGCTTCTATTTAGTTCTAAATTACTTTAGGAAAGAGTGTTTGGATGAAAACTTGACATTTAGCTGTGTGCATGTTTGTGTGTCAGAGGGTAATTCTCGGTGTCCCAGTCCTGCCAAACTGAGACCAGGAGAGGAAGGAGCGGAGAAGTCCGAATCACCTCCTCAGTGGAGCGGAGCAGAGGAGTCTCTGTTCAGAGTCCTGCACGGCACATATTACAACAACTTTTGCTCTATTGCACGACTCATTGGTACCAAGACATGTAGAGAGGTACGCACACAAATGACGATGAACAGTAGGTCATGTATGTGTCTTTTGTTTATTCCTTGGAGTTTATTAATGCATATCTAAAGTGAATTGTATCAAATGTATGGAAAGTTCTACAGTATTTACTCAAAAGCATTTAAATGTACGACTGTGAGCATGTGCGCCTGTGTGTTTTTCCCAGAAAGACTGTGGTTTGGCTAACTGGAAACGTGATTACCTCAAATCATGTGTTTTTCTTTCATTTAGGGAATGGTCCAAATCTTTTTCTAGAAGAGCGCTGTTTTGATTGTGTGCGTGTTAGTGTGTGTTAGAGCTCATATGGCAAAGATCAGCATGATAATGAGCGGTTATGTCTCAGTTGGGTTTCAAAGTTCTGACTAACGCCCATTAAGTGTTCATGGGATAGTGATGCAGTGTGTCTGTGTGTGTGGGTGTGAGTGTAACATGTTGCAATGCTCTGCCTTATGTATGATTTTCTGTCAGGTTTACGAGTTCGCAGTGAAAGAGGTGCTGATTCACCGTGTTCCGCTTGAGGATGGTGGGATCTCGCCTCAGAAGAAAAAACGAAAGCACAGGCAAGATGTTAACACACCCTTACCTGGCAGTCAGATTTAATGCTGTTATAGTCTGGATGTTAGAGCTTAACTATGTTTCTGTTTGTTTGATAGATTATGGGCAAAGATACAGCTGAAGAAAGGTAAGACTCTCAACTTCAATACCAGACTGGGATGAGGTTTCAGTGGTTTTTAAGTATTTAAAATGTAGTCCGAATGTTGGAACTGTGTTAAAAAATTGCAAAAGGCTTATCTATCATCATCATACTAATAATAGTCAGTATAATTCAGTTCTAAAACATTTAATTTCCATTAAATGTAATGATTAAATATTAAAATTGCAGTAACACTTTACAATACGGTCAATTTTTTAACAGTTAATGCAATAAGACTCCTTATTGTAAATGTTTGCAAAACTGCTCTTTGTGAGTGCAGTTTCTGAAAAGTAATTTAAAAATGTGACCCTGGACCACAAAACCAGTCATAAGTAGCACAAGTATATTTGTAGCAATAGCCAACAATACATTTTATGGGTCAAAATTATTGATTTTTATTTTATGCCAAAAATCATTAGGATATTAAGTAAAGATCATGTTTCATAAAGATATTTTGTAAATTTCCTACTGTAAATATATCAAAACCTAATTTTTGATTAGTAATATGCATTGAATAATATGCAAGAACTTTAGGTGCAATTTCCCAAAATATTTTTCACCTTCAGATTCCAGATTTTCAAATAGTATCTCAGGCCAAATATTGTCCTATCCTAACAAACCATACATCAACGTTATTCAGATTTCAGATGTTGTGTAAATCTCAAATTGAAAATGGTCAAAGTGGTCCAGGGTCACAAATATGTATGTAGTAATCGCAAATGACTGGAATCATAATGGAAAGTCTTTGTTCAGAATGAATTGTTCTTATTTCTCTTCCTATCTGTCTTACAGACAACTCATCCAATCAAGTGTACAATTATCAGCCATGTGACCACCCTGAGCACCCATGTGATAGCTCCTGCTCGTGTGTGATGACACAAAACTTTTGTGAGAAATTCTGCCAGTGCGATCGGGAGTGTGAGTTCAACACAAATGAACACACCAAACATGCAAACACATGAAATATTACATTCAAGTATACAGTATTACTCTGTGCTAAATCAGTGAAAGAACAACTTTTTGATTATAACAAAATAAGTAAAAAGGTTTAAAGGTTTTTAATGTAGCATGAAGTTTTCCTTTCGCTCTTCCTTTATCTTATCTTACACTTTAAAAAAATATATTTTATTGTGTAGATATATAATGTCTATAGAATTACATATTTCTGTCTCAATTATTGCTCCTGTTTCCATATCTTTCCACCACTAGGGGGTGCCAACAAAACAAGCTTAGACCATTAGTGGTGCAGTGAAGAAAAGACACACTTTAATAAATCATTGTACCATTTTGACCTTTACTCAAATGACGTGATTTTCAGCATCTATTGATTTTAGGCATAAGAATACCTCAACATTCACAGGTCACTTTAACCAGCATCTGCTCTTGGTGTTTGCTCTAGGTCAGAATAGGTTTCCTGGCTGTCGCTGCAAGACTCAGTGTAACACCAAGCAGTGCCCGTGTTACCTGGCGGTGCGGGAGTGTGACCCTGACCTCTGCATGACCTGTGGGGCCGCAGACCACTGGGACAGCAAACAGGTCTCCTGTAAAAACTGCAGCATTCAGAGAGGACTCAAGAAGGTATGAAGTACATTCTAGTGACACTCTAAATGGTAAACATCTATCTATCATTCTGTCATTTGTTCTATCGATCTGTCATTCTATCTATCGTTCTATTGTTCTACCATTATTTTGTTCTATCTGTCTATCTAGTATTTATCCAATATGCCAACATGCTGATAATTAAAGGGAAATAATATATACAGAAGATGTTTAGTGATATAAATTTTGTTTAACCTGTTCGCCAGCACCTGCTCCTGGCCCCATCTGATGTTGCAGGTTGGGGTACATTTATCAAAGAGCCAGTCCAGAAGAATGAGTTCATCTCTGAGTACTGTGGAGAGGTGTGGAAATCACACACACTCCTAATGATGGGCAATAGATGTTTTGATTTTTGTGAAAGTTGTATTCTTAGTGATCTGATTAATGGATTTTATTTGTGTGTGTAGCTTATTTCCCAGGACGAAGCAGACAGGAGGGGCAGAATCTATGACAAATACATGTCCAGCTTTCTGTTCAACTTGAACAATGGTATTGGCTTCACTTTTAGACATTGTATTGTCTTTATTATATCACTTTTAAAATACATATATAATAGTAAAGAGGCAAAATATCAAAAGCAAGTAATCATATGGTTTTATTGAACAAAAGTGTTAAAATACATAATGTAATAAAACAGTATAATCATAACTTATGCACATTATGTATTATATCAAATGCCTGCAGAGGGCGCCAATGGCCTGACGATTGTTTTTACACTTTACTGCGCGATCTAATCTTTGTTTAATATTGACATTTCATTCAAATGTCCACTTAATCTTTAATATTTGGCCTCTCCTTTATCATAGAAATGCTACAACCACTGTCATTTCTTGAACAAGAACTTGAACAACTCAAGAGTGAGGGTTTGAGCTTTTATTTTGAAGTCATGATGAACAGTTAGCATACCTAGAAAGATAATGATGTAATCTGTGTTTGCGTAGGTTTATAAATGATTCGCCTGATAAATTTGATAGAATGGTGCATATTGAGTCAGATGAATGTTATAAGCAACTCAGACTCACAGCATATGCAAAGATGGAGTTTGAGATGGTCAGTTTAAATATATATGATAACTGTTTGTGTGGAGCAGCATTTACGGTGAACCGAGCCACTCTGAGATGTATCTAACCTACACGCATATTAAACCTGTAGTGCATATATTTATTTAATTAAATTGCACTCCGCTTTATTGTGATTTTTAAATGGTTTAATATTTCGTGCAGCTTTAGAAAACGGTCTAATAATGCACCACTTCCGGTATTTTGTCAATTAATCGACATGGGCAAAATGCAATCAAGGAATTTTTGTAAATATTTGAGTACTTGAATTTAATCGAGGAATCATGACAGCCCTAATTAGATTAATTAGTTGTGTTTTAGATGTCAATTTGGTGTTTTTAAAATAGTATTTTTTTCATTCAAGACTTTGTAGTGGATGCAACTCGAAAAGGGAATAAAATACGATTCGCCAACCACTCTGTCAACCCCAACTGTTACGCAAAAGGTACTTCATTTCATGATATATATATCAAAGTGCAAATTTAACCTTGTGTTGATGTTATTTACCATGTTGGTTTGTGTTGGTTCTTACAGTTGTCATGGTTAATGGTGATCACCGCATTGGAATCTTTGCCAAGCGAGCCATACAGCGAGGAGAGGAGCTCTTTTTTGACTACAGGTATGTTTTGTTTGTTTCAGCAACATTGGTACATCACAAATATGTGACCCTGGACCACAAAACCAGTAGTAAGTAGCAAGGGTGTATTTGTAGCAATAGCCAACAATATATTATTTGGGTCAAAATTACCATTTTTTTTGTTTTTATGCCAAAAAGCATTAGAATATTAAGTAAAGATCATGTTCCATGAAGATATTTTGTAAAACTTAATTTTTGATTAGTAATATGCACTGCTAAAAACTTAATTGGAATAACATTAAAAGTGATTTTCTCCATATTTATATATATTTTTTTGCACCCTCAGATTCCAGATTTTTAATTGACCCCTATGACTGGTTTTGTGGTCCAGTGTCACATATACACTAATATATACTCACATATATATAGATATATTTTATTTGTGATGCCATTTTATTTTTCCTGCTTCTTAGGTACAGTCAAGCAGATGCATTGAAGTATGTGGGAATTGAGAGGGAAATCGAAATTGTGTAGACACACTTTCTTTGAATGTGTTACCCATAGATATATATATATATACGTAGATGCCTCATTAGCGACTGTTTCTATGGGCCTTTATACGTTAGCCGTCCGTCATTTTGCTGCGGTCCACTTGACGTCATTCACCCATAGATCTATGTAAATCACCATAGTAATCACTGAATATTCGAAATGCCTCAGTCCTGCACAGCCGTTGGTCTGCGAACCTACAGTATGGTGAATGACGTCAAGAGGACCGTTCTAATATGGCGGACGCATCTACGTGCTTGGAGCGGTCCAATGGAGTATCTACGTGTATATATATCTATGGTGTTACCTGGTAACATTTTGCCTACCCACAATGCTTTGCACTTCACTGACATCACAGATTGATTTGATGATGCAGTCAGACAGTGATGTCACTACCCTAACCTGTGGTTTAATTGAATTATCTGAACAAGCGTTTTTGTTTACTTCTTTGTGATAACGTTTGTGATGACCTAAAGAAACCAAAAGGTGTCCTCACATTTACAAATCCACTCCTACACATTTGCACTATATGGCCAATAACACAGGATATTGGTAGACGGCACCATTTTCTCTGTCATGGAAGGAATAGTGACAATTTAGACAACTGTCATAACGTTTTTTTTTTATCCCATTTCTTCATTCGTAAGGCTCTGTAAACAGCTTCTAAAATAGCTATAAACCTCTATATGCTCAATATATACTGTAACTGCAAACCGAATGCATCACACTTAGCCATTGTTGTTTCTGGTCAAAATATTCTGTTGTGCAAAACGTCAAGCAATATTTCATAGTTACATTTGCACTCATAGTTAGTCAGGTCAGTATCTTCTCTCTTCATAACAAATTTAAATTCATCTGAAACCTGGTGTCATTTGATGTTAGCCTGTTACCGTTATGTGCTCTGCTATCTATCTATCTATCTATCTATCTATCTATCTATCTATCTATCTATCTATCTATCTATCTATCTATCTATCTATCTATCTATCTATCATCTATCTATCTATCTATCTCTTTCTCTCTTAATCAGCTGTAAGCTGCTTGCTGTATTGCACAAAGCTGGCTCATGTTGTCAGAGATTAGCATTCTAGCTAACATAGCACTAAGGCAGTTAGTCTTCATCTCTGCTTAAAATGTATGAGGTCAAATATTGTTAATGTTCTGTAGAAAATAAACAAAATAAGTAACCATATAAACCGACAGACTGAATGTGAACTGTGAGGTAAAGAGTGACTTAAAGGATATTTGTTTGTTTTTTTAAGAGTGAACACAAGAGTGTACAAAATAGGCCTAACTAGAGTTAGGGTTTGGGTTCCACTGTTATATGTTACATTTTATGTAAAATAAAGAGCTAAACCAAATGAGCATATTTGTTTAACATGCCCTAGAATTGTAAATGCATTTCACATGTCCGCTCAATGCAAATATGGGCAATCATTTTGCAAAACGTTTTTATCCCAAAACGCTGAATCCCGTGACGAGAGCTTTCTATAAAAGACAAGTGTAATCGGATTTCCAGATGCATTTAAAAGCAGGTACATCTGTTGGACATACTTAACTCTCTCAGGCATTCATTTTGTCAGATGACAAAAACACCGTTCTGGAATCCATTATAAAAAGACTTCTCAAGAGTTTTTCTTTTTCTTTCAGGCTTCTTTTATTAAAGTGTCATTCGGGATTTGTGTTGATTCTACACAGTCATGGTCATTTACAGTGAGGATGACACAAACAAAACCAGAACTAAAGAATTAGGAAAACTCAAAATGAACACCTTGTCACACCTGTCCACAAAGCTGAAATTACCTGCTTGTACGAGAGTATTATTTTAAGGTTTTGTCTGATTCCGTGAAACTAGTTCATCTTTAACCTTGGGCATTTTCATGGGAATTTTTTTGGCAAATGCTTCGCATTCACAGGACGTACAGTTCCCCTGAATCAATGTCAAAAGCACAGTGGTAATAAAAGATCATTGTGATCACCTCAACACAAGAATGAATCTGCAACCTTAGTTAATGACAGATGCTGTTTACTCTACCATTCAAAAGTTTGGGGTGTACAATGTATTTTTTATTTTTTTGTTTTAGAAAAAAAGAAATCTAATTTTCACCAAGGCTGCATTTATTTGACCAATTTTGTCAAATATTACCAAACTTTGTACCTTATTTACCCCTAAATAATGTATATTAGCACTTATCACATACATATACATACATATATATATATATATATATATATATATATATATATATATATATATATATACACACACACACACTATATTGCCAAAAGTATTGGGACATCCTATTTGAATTAACAGATTTGACTACTTTAACAATTTACATGAGTTCAAATCATAATGTTCAAGCATATAATGATATTTTAGGGTATTGTGTGCTTCTAATTTTATAGCAACAGTTTGGAAAAAAAAACTTTTCTATTCTAACATGACAATGCCTCTGTGTAATCAAGGTTGAAAAATAAATGATTGATTCAGTTAGTCAGTGTGGAAGAACTTGACTGGTCTACACAAAGGCAAGTCCTAATTCCAGCTGAACACCTCTGGTGTGACTTAAAATGCATACCTTGAGCCAAAAACTCATCACCAAACATCAATGACTTGTACAAACACTTTATGGACAAAGGTATTGGGACACCTACTTCTTTAGAAGAGAAAACGCACTTCCAAAACAGTGGCAACGAAGATGGAAACATAATTAATGAATTTAAAAATTGTATTTCCGTCTCTGTTGCAACAGTTTTGGAAGTGTCTAAAATGACTGCACCCATATGTACAAGTCATTGGTGTTTAGTGATGAGTTTTTGGCTCAAGGTCTGCATTTAAAGTCACACCAGAGGTGTCCAGCTGGGTTTAGGACCAAGTTTTTCCACACAGACTGAATCAGTACTTTTTTTTTTAACCTTGCCTTATACAGAAAGGCATTGTCAAGCTAAAAAAAGAAAAGGGTCCTGTCCAAAGTGTTCCTATAAAATTAGAACACAATTCCCTAGAATATCATCATATGCTTAAACATTAGGATTTGTACTCATTGCTAAAGTAGTCAAACCTGTTCATTAGATGGGTGTCCAATTACTTTTGGCGATATAGTGTATATATATTTATACACAGACACACACTTTACCATCACTTTTGGTCTACTAAATGCATCCTTTAACAAACTTATCAACCCCATACCTTTAAAGGGTTTGGGCACCAACTACAAATAGAACCTTGTTTACAGTGCAAATAGTGGTAGATGCTACTTAAAAATGTGTTGTAATTTACACTATGGAAAAATTGCCTGAGAAACAGTGGGTTATGTTCATGAAATAGTCACTGTTAATAGATTAGTTCACTTTCAAAATAAAAATGTACTAATAAGTTCCTGATATTGACTTCAGTAGGATCAACGGGTTGAGGGTAAAATTGCAGTTTCAGTGCAGCTTCAAATGGCTTTACATGATTCCAGAAGAGGAATAAGGGTCTTATCTAGCAAAACAATCTGTCATTTTCTAAAAAAAAAAAAAAAAAAAAAAAAATCAATTTATATACTTTTTAACCACAAATACTCATCTTGCACTAGCTCTGCGATGCAAATGCACTTCTTTACGCATACCGTAATCACGTTGGAAAAGTCTAGCACGGTTAGCTCTTTGTCTGTGTACTCCGGTTCAGAAAGGTAGGGTAGGGCGAAAAACTCCATCTCATTTTCTCCTCCAACTTCGAAATCGTCCAACATTGTTGTTTTACCTTTTTTTGTAAAGGGCGTTTGACTTTCTTTGCATGTTCGCTTTGTAAACACTGGGTCGGTAATTCAATTCAATTCAAAGTGTTATGTGCACAGTGAGGAAAAACAAGTATCCTTGTACAACGAAAAATTTTCTTTGATGTCCACATTGAATACCAAAACAAGTGCAAACTATGTAAGAGATACAGACATACATACAAACAAACATAATAAAGTACAGCTATGTTGCAGAAGTAGAAATATAGACTATGTACATCTGTATGTGCGAGGGTGCAATATTAACAAAACAAGTCTTGTGATTTTTCCCAAGTGATTACGTAATGCCTGAAGTCGAGCTAGTGCAAGATGAACATTTTGTGGTTAAAACGTATATATAAATTTTAGTTGTTTCACTAGATAAGCCCATTATTCATCGTGTTGGATCGTGTAGAGCGCTTTGAAGCTGCGCTGAAACTGTAAAATGGACCTTCAACCCACTGATCCCCATTAAAGTCCACTATATGAAGAAAAATCCTGGAATGTTTACCTCAAAACCTTAATTTCTTTGTGAGTGAAGAAAGACAGGCATGAGTATCTTGGATGACATAGGGGTGAGTAAATTATCAGGAAATGTTTATTCTGAAAGTGAACTATCTCTTTAACAAAGTTAAGACAGATACAGCTACTATTGTAACCAACATGACAGTCAAAGTAGAAGTCTTCTCTGGAGGAAGTTTATCCACCAGATGAATGGCCTGCAAGATTTCAGATTTGTTTAAACAGGACTTGTAAATATGTACTGCATTTGGAAAAGATGATGAAGAGAGTACTTCACAGTGAATTAGTGTTTATATCTACATGAAAAATGCATAAAAAACTTATTACAAAACAGGTGAAGGTCACGTATGAAGTAATACATTTCCTCAAATGAAACAAATGGACCTCCAGATGCCCATAAGTGATGTTTTGTTCAAACATTCATTCAAATGCATGTCAATGAGGTAATGCTCCTATTAGCTTCAGTACTGACATAGACAACACACAATACCTCATTTATGTTGTCATTTACACTATCCGCTTGCTTCTCATTTCACATTAACATTCATCGGAAACTGTGGGTTGCATTTACTTTTGTCTGAACACCATCAACTACCAAACTTGGGTTGGTGAGCTATCATTTATACTGACTGCATACTTTTATAAGAAAATGCCAAGTATGAAGAGACTTTGAGAGGAGTTTGTCCCTGTTGAATTTAATATTTCTATACAGTAGCAATTCATTCAAGACACTTTTCAGAACGAAAAAAAATTGAAAGTCTAAATTCCACTGGTGTAGAGGACAATAGAAGGGAAGGACTAAGAATGAGGGATACATAAAAAAACATTAACAGAAGACAAAAACCTGGCAGAGGTCATGAGGTTAAAGCTGGACTTATTCATTCAGCTCTCATCTATTCAAAATATTCTAGCTTGCCTGCTTTTTATACAAATTAGAATGATAAAAAGAGAAGTACACTTTATTTATACATATACATAAACAGCATAATCTGTGGGTGAATATCATGTGATTTCTTTGATAAAAGCTCTTATGGCTCTGTTAAAGAAACAGACTAAAGAACATGTGCCTGGCACTGGAAGCAGCGGATTCCTCTTTTTCTTATTGCATTTCGATGAAAAGTGCAGTAGTCATGCAAAATGCATAGCTTCTAAAGATAATACATGTGTTCTACATTATTTGCTCTTTTGTTTTAATAGCTCACTTTAGAGATGATGAAAGTGCTCTAAGCTCTTGGTAAGACCGCCATCAAAACAGCTAAAAAGCAGCAGCAGCAGCAATAATGGTGACCTACAACAAACGCATGAATGGATTTATAAAAACCATGACTTTATACATGGGAGTCTTTCATCCACAGACCGTCTGTGATGTGCGAAAGCCTCTTGACCACAATAATCAGACTTGTGCTGAACTGCTCAGTGTTTCATGCTAAGAAAGCTTTCATACGTGTCCTTGTTTAAAAATATCAGCTGCTTTATGATTATTTCTGTCTGAAATCTCTCTTAAGCTTTAACAAACTGATTGTAATTGAAGATATTAGATCTGTAACAGACGATAAAACATCAAGTTTGTTGTTCCTCTTTTTTCTAAAGATGCAATTTTAGTATGTCTGTCACTCAGTTGTTGTTGATCAAATATACACACCTGTTCACCGTTTGTCTGGTCAGTATGTAGATAATAGACTCCACAGCTACAAGTGAACACATTCAGCCCACAGAAGATCCACACTAAAAAGTGCAGACTGTCTAAAACAGTGTTTCCCAAACAGTTATGTCTTATATAGCCAACAGGCCCATCAATAAGGCAAAAGTACCCCATCATTAGTTGTATGTCGTTATTTTGTAAAGAAAAAAATGAATTTATGGATGAAAAACAGACCACAAAAATATAAAACTTCCACATATTACAAAATTCTTCTTTGTCCTTACATAATTTACAGAAAAATAAAATTAAATATATATATATATACAGTGCCGCTTGAAAGTTTGTGAACACTTTACAATTTTCGATATTTCTGCATAAATATGACCCAAAACTTCATCAGATTTTCATATATGTCCTGAAAGTAGACAAAGAGAGCCCAATTAAACAAGTGAGAGAAAAAAATATTTGCTTTGTCATTTATTCACTGAGAAAAATGATCCAGTGTTACATATCTGTGCGTTGCAAAAGTATGTGAATCTTTGCGTTCAGTATCTGTGACCCCCTTATGCAGTGGTAACTGAAGGTAAAGTTTCTTGTAAATGCTGATTAGTCCTGCACAATAACAGAGTTTTTGCCCATTTCTTAGTGCAGAACCACTTAAACTCTGTGATGTTGGTGGGTTTCCACCTATGAACTGCCTGCTTAGGTTCTTCCACAACATTTTGATTGAATTAAGATCTGGACTTTGCCTTTTGACTTCCAAAACATTAACTTTGTTCTTCTTTAAACATCCATTGGTAGAATGACTTGTGTGTTTGGGGTTATTGTCTTGTTGCATGGCCCATGTTCTCTTGAGACTCTGTGCTTAAACAGATGTCCTGGCATTTTCCTTTAGAATTTGCTGGTTTAATTCGCAATTCATTGTTTCATCAATGATGGCAGGCTGTCCTGGCCAAGATGCAGCAAAACAGACCCAAGCCATGATACTACCACCACTATGTTTCACAGATGGGATAAGATTCTTACGCTGGAATGCAGTGTGTCCTATTTTTCCATTAAACCATTCTCCAATAGTCCTCTGGCTTGTCCACATAATCTTTAGCAAGCAATTTTCTTTTTGGAGAACAGTGGCTTTCTTCTTGCAACTCTGTCATGCACACCAGTGTTCTCCTGATGGTGGACTCATGAACATTAACATTAGGCAATGTGAAAAAGATCTTTAGTTGCTTAAAAGTTACCCTGGGAACTTTTGCAACCTCGCAGACTATTACAGGTTCTGCTTTAGAGATGATCTTTGTTGGTCGACCACTTCTCGGGAAGGTAACAGTGGTCTTGAATTTCCTCCATTTGTACACATTCTGTCTGACCGTGGATTTGTGGAAGTCCAAACTCTTTAGAGATGGTTTTGTAACCTTTTCTAGCCTGATGTGCAACATAAACACTTTTTCCGAGGTCTTCAGTAATCTCTTTTGTTCGTGGCATGATTCACTTCCACAAACATGATCAGACTTTGATAGATCCCTGTTCTTTGAATAAAACAGGTCACGTATTGTCATTAGATAGTCATTGCACTGACTGAAAACACATCTGCACAGATGGACTCAAAATTCACCTTTAAATTAACTGATAATCCAAGAGATTCACATACGTTTGCAACGCACAGATATGTAACACTGGATCATTTTTCTCAATAAATAAATGACGAAGAAAACATTTTGCTCTCACTTGTTTGATCGGGTTCTCTTTGTCTACTTTCAGGATTTAAATGAAAATCTGATGATGTTTTGTGTCATATTTATGCAAAAATACAGAAAATTCCAAAGGGTTCACAAACTTTTAAGCAGCACTGTACACACACACACACACACACACACACACACACACACACACATATATACATATATATATATATATATATATATATATATATATATATTCAGTTTTATATATTTGACAGTAAAATCAAAAATATTCCTGGTTGGGAATCACTGAATGCTTTTTCATCAAAAACATGACATTAATATGATGTGGACTGAACAGATGTATGACATTATTGTAGTCTATTATAAGAAACTATATCATTTTGCTTTGGCCAACAAGAAGAACTCTCTTGAAAAGACAGAAACAGACACAAGGAAGAAAACATCTTCAACTCCAATCACTGATCTGTGGCATCATTACAATCAGACACTCTCAGACACAATACAGTTTTAACCTGCCTGCATTCATGTACTGTTAGGTTAGATATAAACAAACTATATTTCAGTGTCAAAACGTCTAGAGAACGGCTTGAAAAGGCTGGTGTGTGTTGCTGTAGCAGCAGTGAGAAGAAAATGGAGCTCTCATGACCACTGTTACCAACCCTGAGACGTACAGTACAACACACCCTGTTCATTACAGTGCAATGTAAATCTTTCATGGAGCTAATTTTATGTAAAACTCCTCGCTTGTTTCATCAGGCCTAATCTCCTAATCTTAATGAATCATATATCTCATAATGCTATGTAATATGGCTGCTATCATAAAAACACCTTTCTGCAGTTGTTAATATGTCACAGAAATAATTTTTCCCCAGACACGTTATTGTTCAGCACATTAATGTCACTGTGCTCTAAAAAAAGCTGAAGCCATTCAATGCCATTTGACTCTTCGTCTCTTATAAGCGCTGCAATCAATTTTAAACGGTAGTACAACATATATATTTACTTATATACCATTAGCTATGTCAGAGCAAATTCCTCCATATGTTAATGAAGTTTTGGTGATGTTAAAACAGATATGTGTCAACATATCTACATTTTCAAAACACTGTACTAAGGTTGTTGTTGTGCATTTTGTGCAGATTCTCTCATGAACGAAACATGGCGATCAAACATATTTAAATCTACACTACTTATGCCAGTACACAATAATGAGCCAAAACTTTCACTTACTACAGTTGAGGTCAAAAGTTTACGACTTGCAGAATCTGCACAATGTTAATTGTTTTACCAAAATAAGAGGGATCATACAAAATGCATGTTATTTTTTATTCAGTACTCCAGAAGGAAAAGCAATGCATTAAGAGCTGGGAGTGTAAACTTTTGAACGGAATGAGGATGTGAAGATTTTTTTTATTTTGTCTTAATATGATTTTTTTTTTTCATTTAGTACTGCCCTTGAGAGGATACTTTCATGCTCCCCAGAAGACAAAATTTACATTTACCCTGATCTTCAAATTCAAAAAGTTTTCACCCTCGGCTTTTAATGCATCTTTTTGCCTTCAGGAGCATCAGTGAGTGTTTGAACCTTCTGTAATAGTTGCATATGAGTCCCTAAGTTGTCCTCGGTATAAAAAGATGGATCTCAAAATCACAATCATTGTTGGAAAGGGTTCAAATACACAAAAATGCTGAAAAACCAAGGAATTTGTGGGACTTGAAAGACCTTTCTGAGGAACAGAGGGCAGTTTAACTGTTCCGGACAAATGAGGGACTCATGAACAACTATCACTAAACAAACAAACAAACAAAAACAGCTGTGGATCATTCAGGTAACAACACAGTATTAAGAATCAAGTGTATGTAAACTTTTCAACGGGGTCATTTTTATAATTCAACTATTATTTTCTCTTGTGCGTTATATGTAAACCTCTTTTATGTGAAATATCTCATTAAGGTTAGTACTAAACAAAAAATAACATGCATTTTGTATGTTCCCTCTTGTTTTGGAAAAATAATAAACATTTTGCAGATTCTATAAGGTGTATGTAAACTTTTGACCTCAACTGTATATACAGGGTTCCCACATTCTTAGACCAATTAATTTTTTTATATAGCAATAACACAGATTTTTATTACAGTATAATATTTATTTTATGGACATAACTAGAAAGATTTTTTTCAAAATTTCTTTCTTTTTAAGATTTTTGTCCATTTCCATTCTTCCAGCCAGTTGTGATTTTTAAAAAATAAAGATTTAGATATAAAGAAAAAATAATTTTATTACACTTACAAAAGTGAATTTGTAACCAATAAAATATTTTTGAGATGGGTATAAAAAGAAAGATTTATATTTACAAACGACAGAAATTTTCATAACTTTAAGATTTTAGTAATTTTCATGACTTTTTCAGTCATTTCTGATTTTGTAAAAACAATTTGATCAAGATTGCAGACAAAAATCCAATTTTTAACCAATAAAATATAATTGAGATGGACATGACTATATAAATGTATACTTACAACACAAATTCTATGACTTTTCCATAATTGTATGCATTTCCATTACTGTTTTCTAGGCCTGCAAACCACAATTCTAAAATTCCCCCAAATTTCCAGATCTCTACGTCCACACTGCGAGGCTTAGTGCTCAATTCTGATTTTTTTTTGTATAGCTGTTCACATTATTATTATTTTTTGGCCAATATCAGATTTCCAGTGTGAACAGATCATGGTTCTGAACTGACCCATATGTGCCAGAGAACAATATTACAGGGTTGCCAGGTTTTCAACAAAATCTGCCCAATTGCTTCTCAAAACTCGCATTCCGGGGGATAAATATCGCCTTAGTGGGGTTACTTCAACCCACAGAGTTGAAAAACAACCTGCGGCAACAGTGAAAAAACATCCCAATTCCACAGGATATATACTGTTGACTTGGCAACACTTGCAGCACACTGTACACGGAAAATATAAAGTAAGCCATTATGCATCTATTTATCGCATGATCTGCAGCAGAAAATTATGCACAGGCAATGTGAAAATTAAAGACAAGGGTGTGAGAGAAAAAAGAGCAGAGTTTTTTAACTTTTATGATACAAGCCCTCATTTTGCTTGTCTATAGAGTTGCCACTGTAATACTCATGACTTTTGACATACCACTGTACTTCTACTGACTACCTTTTGCAACTGTCTTGATAACTTTTGCTATGTAAAATCTTTAAAGCGACTCCCGTGAGTGCAGAATAGTGACCAATGTTGATCTAGAGTGGCGTAAAAGTCATAATTTCCGATATGACTGCTCAGACTGTGGTCGCATTGCAAAACATCTGACCTGAATCAGATTTAGCACCACATAGGGAAGTGGAATTGAAAAGATCAGATTCCATGTGGTTTGTGCTGTTCACACTGTCATGAGAAAAACAGATCTGAGCCAAATCGGATTTAGGCAACATTTGCCTGCAGTGTGAACGTAGACACAGTGGGAACCCTGCATTGATCTTTCAAAGTTTCTTGTAACGTTGATGAGGCACTTCAGTCGGCCCGCACTGCTAGCACTCATCAATCAGGTGGTAAATTGTTTCTAGCCTGCTTATTTTGAACCCTGCCAAAAGCACCAAATATCAGATTACACTGTAAAAATAAGGGGACAGAAAAATAAATATACTTACATTACCATAAAGGCAAAAGATACATTAAAAAAATCACATTTACAACTCATTCCTCAGTCTTCACCATTTTACCCCCCTCATAATCACCTTTTTTCCTCCTGACAACCCTCAGTCTGTTATTCATTGGGACTTTCCTCCTGTATTTCCGGTAGGTTCTTTCTATCCTTGCGCAGAGTATCAGTGAGCGGCCGAGAGGAGCTGGGGGACTCCAGCTGCTTCGGTTCATTAGTGTGGTAACTGCCTTTATACCTGTACAGGTAAATGTAGAGCCCATACAGGATCAGGAAGAGCAGCATCAGAGACACTGTCACGATTACTGAGGAGAAAATAACACACACACACACACACACACACACACACACAAAAAGAGAGAGAGCAGTCGTTAGCATTATCCTTAATACTCTTACGGTGCTCTAGATGAGCTGTCTGCAAATGATGGCTTAAACATAATTTGTATCATGTTGCAGAATTCACAAGAATTCACTGCTGACTGTCAACTCAAATGTAATTATAAGCTTTAAAGTGATAGTTCTCCCAAAAATGAAAGCTGTATACTGATATTTTTTTCTGTGGAACACAAATGGAGAATTTTCATGCAACCCAATTTATATGACTACCAAACCTCTAGTCCCTTTCAGGTGTTCACTATGAACTGTTATTTAAAAAAAGCTGTTCTATTTCAAAATTCTGTTTTCATGTTCCACAGGCAGAATAACAATATACAGGTTTGGAACAACATGACAGAATGTTCATTTTTGGACGAATTGTTCTTTTAACATCTTTGACATCTTGTAGATTCTGTTTTGCTGTGAGATCAACACCCGCTGGCAAGGAGGATTAAGTGTGTGTGTGTGTGTGTGTGTGTGTGCGTGTGTGTGGGAAAAACAAGTCTTGTTTATCCTGGAAAAAAGATGACAATCAGACAGTTATTAAAGATGAGGATTTAAGTGAAGCAATGACGGATAATTGCAAATGATGATCAAGGATTCTGAGAAATCTTTTTATGAAAATGTAAGTGTTCAATTTGAAAAAATGACCTTGTATTGTACCGATGGGTCTTTAATCTCTAAATGTGATCCTAGACCACAAAACCAGTCTTAAGCAGCACG
This sequence comes from Garra rufa, assembly GCF_049309525.1. Classification (NCBI taxonomy): domain Eukaryota; kingdom Metazoa; phylum Chordata; class Actinopteri; order Cypriniformes; family Cyprinidae; genus Garra; species Garra rufa. The sequence continues at coordinate 35,158,250 of NC_133361.1, read as the reverse complement.
TATATTTGTAGCAATAGCCACAAATACATGGTATGGGTCAAATTATCGATTTTTCTTTTATGCCAAAAAGTAAAGACCATGTTCCATAAAGATTTTTTTGTAAATTTTCTACCATAAATATATCAAAACGTAATTTTTGCTTAGTAATATGCATTGCTAAGAACTTAATTTGGAGAACTTTAACGGTGATTTTCTCAATATTTAGATTTTTTTGCACCCTCAGATAGCAGATTTTCACATAGTTGTATTTCAGCCAAATATTGTCCTATCCTAACAAACATACACCAATGGAAAGCTTTCAGATGATTTCAATTTTTAAAAAATTGACCCCTATGACTGGTTTTGTGGTCCAGGGTTACAAATGATCTCAATAATGTTATAATAGAAGTTTTGTATATTGTAAGGATCTGACGCTTATGACACCTTGATTTATTCCACATACGGTATATTATCCTTATGTGACGTTTTTTCACTGATTATACCAAGTTTCTGTCATGTGCATAAGATCGTCTTTATGTGAATCTTATAATCCCATGAATGTTCCCTAATCCTGTGTTCTGCAAATTAAGAGGATTTTACAAAACAGGTTTTAGCGTCACAAACAGAGATCCGCAACATTTGCAGTACAACAGGCTGAAATGCTGAATAGGAATAAAAGACCAAGAAATAGCAAGAAGAACATGCAAAAGGAAATCTTTTTTGTCAATTTCATTAGGAGGATGGTGGAAATCTGACAGGGAGCAAAAGGTATAATAGGAGTTTTGGAAATAGTGTTTAATATGCTTTAAAACAAGATAATAAAATGTGACTGTAAACTTACGTGTCATCCAAGGTGGGGTAACATCATCATGAATGTAATAAAAGACTAAAACAAGAAACATTAATTGAGGGTTACAAACAACCTTTAAGCACAAACATCATAAAAGAGTTAAAAATTTTTTTAAAAACAAATACTTTTACAGTACATGCACTAATAACCTGCTCAAAAGTAATTAAAGTAGGGTAAATTCAGGTAATTGGACCATATCTATGCGTTACAGTCAGATTTACTTGACTTCATCCAGCAATTATTTACTTTTACTACTATTCAAATGTTTTGGGATTTATTTTTGAGGAAAACATCCCAGGATTTTTCTCCATGTAGTGGACTTCAATGGGAGCCAGTTTCAATGTAGCTTCAAAAGGCTCCCAACCGAGGAAAAAGAGTCCTATCAGGCGAAATAACCTGTCATTTTCTTAAAAAAAATACAAATTTATATACTTTTTAACCACATATGCAAATCTTGCACTAGCTGTACTTCACACATTACGCAATTGCATTAGAAATACCACACGGTTAGCTCTTTGTCTGTGCACTCCGGTTAAAAAATTTAGAGTAGGGTGAAAATCTCCATCTCGTTTTCTCCTCCGACTTCAAAATCGTCCAACATCGTTGTTTTACCTTTTATTTGTAAAGGGGAATTGGACCCTTATTCCTCAGCTGGGATTGTGTAGAGCCCTTTGAAGCTGCATTAAAACTTTGCTGCATTGCAATTTAGACCTTTAACCCTTTGGGTCCTACTAAAGTCCACTATATAGAGAAATCCTGATAAGTTTTCCTCAAAAACCTTAATTTCTTTTCAACTGAAGAAAGAAACACTTGAAACATCTTGAATCACATGGCGGTGAGTAAATTATCAGGAAATTTTTATTCTGGAAGTGAACTAATACTTTAAAGAGAACAGCAATTATTTGAAACAGAAATATTTTGATAAAAGGCATGTCAATATCTTTACTGTCAATTCTTGATGCATCCTTGTAGAATAATAGTTTCTAGTTTATTATTGAATGGTAGTGTATGTTGGAAAGCATTCATGTGAATGTCAGGAGATGTAATCTTACACAGGCCAGTGAACCAGGGGTCATCCTCCCAGGGGACATATCCTAAGACAGGGGGAAACGCCCCACAGTTAGACTCCACCACATAGCCTTGAGTCGTCACCGGTGGATTGGTTACATTGGGTCGGAAGTAGGCCCTCAGTGGGGCAAAAATATTATATCGGACCCCTGATATACAGCCCATAAAACCTGGACTGTTGTGCCTCTGAATTTCATAGTCGACACCTCCCACCTCTATAAAGAAGAAAAGAAAACAAATCAATCAATCAAATGCAACTTTCCATCCACAGGCAAGCAGTTAAGATAAATATGCTCGTCTTACCCATGACTCTACCCAAGAATATAGACTTCGGTGAGTCAAATCTGGGAATCTCTCCTGGTATTAACTTCTCAATCCATGGATCCATGTAATCCACCTAGATCCATGTGCAAATAGACATACAAACAGTGCGCTTTTGCTATGCTAACAACACTAAACATGTTAGATCTACTTTGAAGTCCTACCTGTGTCCATATGGTGTAGTTGTGTCGGGTGATGTTGACGAAATGAGGGAAGCCGTCGGCCATGTTTCTATCAGTCAATTTAAATTTGTAGCTTATTATCCCGAGCCGATATCTCAGTGAAAGAGTCCCTGCAAAAGTGTTGACATCAGTGCTAAAGGTAACGTTTTGTATGCTCAGGTGTGATTGTGTGTGTATGTTTACCATCTTTCTTGAGCAGGACAGCGATGTAATCATTGCTGAAGGAGCTGATATAAAGCAGCACAGCTGGAGCCTGTAGCGTGCTGAAGCTGAACTCTATGTCATCAGTTGTCGTGTTGTAGCCGAGGGTGAAGTTGTGCCAGTGAGGCTCTATCCAGAAGTTCGCCCACCATGCGTCAAAGGAAATTGGCTCTTTGCGGATGTCATACCGCAACCATGCTCCCACATCAAGAAAAGCCCCGATATCTAATGGGAAGTGACACAAGCAAAGATTAAAGTGTTGTTTATACCAGGAAAAAATCTCATGCCTCTCACATACTGATTTAACTAGTTTTTTAGATAAAATTGAACATGATAGAGAAACTTTATCATAACAACATAAGAAGAATAGACTTGTAAGAGTTTATAATATTCTAGTACAAGATGTTTGTATTAGGTTATTATACCTGTCTGGGATTTATAATATTATGGCTGCCAAATGATTCAAAAATGAGGGGAATATATCCTTGTTTAGCTTCCCAAAGAACCCAGCGTTAAGGGAATAATTTATGTCAATGTCATAGCTTGAAGACGATCGCTACACAAAAGCCTCTCATGTTCCTGACTCTTTAGCTCCGCCCCTGGCATGCCTCCAGGAGCTCGACTGTTTTTGGAATGAAGCGGTACAGCTGTATCTCTATGTCTTTTTAATTTCAATCTGTATTTGTTCGATTTTACAGTTACTCTTTCTCCATAGTTACACCTGTATGAGTGAGCCATTTAAATGATTCATTTAGAAACAAAACAGCTGATGTGCTGAATTCTGAACTGAAATGTGACCCTGGACCACAAAACCAGTCGTAAGTATTTTCTGAAAGTGTAATAAATAGGCTTTTTCGTTGATACAACAATTTGAAAATCTGGAATCTGAGGGTGCAAAAAAAATCAAAATATTGAAAAAAATCACCTTTAAAGTTGTCTAAATGAAGTTCTTAGCGATGCATATTACTAATCAAAAAATTAAGTTCTGATATATTTACGGTAGTAAATTAGCAACATATCTTCATGGAACATGATCTTTACTTAATATGCTAATGATTTTTGGCATAAAAGAAAATTTTATTATTTTGACCCCTACAATGTATTTTTGGCTATTGCTACAAATATACCCGTGCTACTTAGGACTGGTTTTGTGGTCCAGGGTCACAAATAGTTTGAGTAATTTGTTAGTATGCTGTTTCAAACTCAGCACTGAATCATTTACTCAGTCAGTTTGTTCAAAAACGCTGATTTATTTGGCAACAAAAGTGACTGGCTGCATCTGAAATCACACACTCTCTCAGGAGGTACATACCCCATGATTTATTCACCTTCAATCTATCCTAGGTGTATATGACTTTCTTATTTCGGCTGAATACAATTGGAGTTATATTAAAAATTGTCCTGGCTCTTCCAAACTTTAAAACGGCAGTGAATGGGTGTTGAGATTTTCATCCGCTATGTACAACAGTTAACGGAAGCTAGAGATTACTGTTTATAAGTATATAAGTATAACAGATATTTTTACTACACAAAGGCATCGTTTCACTTCAGAAGGCCTTTATTAACCCCTGGAGTTATGTGGAGTACTTTTTATGACAGATGGATGCACTTTTGTGGGCTTCAAAATCTCAACCACAATTCACTGACATTATAAAGCTTAGAAGAGCTAGGACAATTTTTTTTATATAACACCAATTGTATTTGTCTGAAAGAAGACATTTACACATAGAATGGCTTGAGGGTGAGTAAATCATGGGGAAATATTAATTTTTGGGTGAACTATCCCTTTAAATCATGAGCCTATTATGAATTCTGTTGGTGAGTGTATTAAGATTTATTGAAAAAAAAAAAAAAAAATATATATATATATATATATATATATATTAATTCAGCTCAAAGACAAAGATCTTAAAAATTCCCACACAGATTATCTAAAAATGCAGTTTAATTTTAATTCACGGCACAGACAAATCCCTCTCTGTTAGCCTAAACCAGCTCTGGATTTAGAGGCTTGGAATAGAAAGTGGACACAAAAGCCAAAGTCTGTCACTCTCTCTTTTTCAGGCAGTGAATCTCTTTATAGCAGATTCTCAGAGGCACCAGTTTGCTTGTTCCTCCCATTTTTTATCCTTCGCTCAAATCAGTTTTAATCTTTTAAATCTCCTAATCATGGTTTCATGAAATTAAAATGCGTTTGTAATAATTAGTCCTTCTCCAGATGAAGATAAAAAGACATCATTTTGAATTTGCATATGTTTATTAGGAAACATCTGTAGCCTGTTTTGAACCATGTCAGTTTGTGCCAGTGCAAGTACGAGAGAGCATATGCAAATGTGTGTTAACTCACCTAAATGACAGTAATAGCCGTCGAAGGCTGTGTTATTGCAGTCACAGGTGTATGAAGCGTAGCCATCAATGCACTGGCCTCCATTTCGACACGGTATGGAGGCATTCAGACACGCTCCGGTGCAGTTCCTGCGTATGCCAGCCCTCTCGTCAACCTTACCCTCTAAATCCACAGGCACCCCGTTCATCCTCAGCCCACGCAGACAACCCAGGAAAGGCCTTAAGGTGTGATTGGCCGCCCCTGAATACAGATGCATGGCATCAACTGCTCAAAGCAATGTTTTTATAACAACTCGAAAAAAACTCTAGCTCTGTGTGTGATTCTTACCCACGAGCAGGGGTTGTGTGAACGCCATATTGATGTAGGTTTGGCCAGGAAACTTGTGAATGGCTGGAGGCAGGAAATCAACCTTCAGACGTGCCAATTTCACATTGATTTCAGCTTCTACGTAGTGCCATTCATTATCGTTGAGAGGTTTAGGAGAGCGCAGGGTCACGTTTCTAATCCCGTCGCCCACCATGAAAATGAATACCACCTCAGTTGTAGCTGTGAAAAATTAAAGAGAAACTGATGAAGGAGACATCAGAATCACTAGATAAACACCACATATTTTTAGGATTTACAATGGGATTTACAATCCCACTGACATGGACACAACACTCACAATTGAGTTCAACTCGTAAGAAATTACGCAAGTGGTCATCTGAGCTTTCCACAAATACTCCGTAAGTTCGGTAGGTCCTGAAGTGGAATGTGATGTCAGCACTGGTGCCGGGCTTGAAGGTGGGGAACGTCAGATAGGTGGGCTTAACGAAAGCTATGGTGTTCCAGATACTCCCTATGAAAAGGATTTCCCATGTGAGAATTACTCAAATCAACATTTCAAGCAATTTTTTTTTTGGTTTAGTAAATATCTCTGTTTTAAAGGGTTGATTCACCCTTAAGTGAAAATTAGCCCATGATTTACTCACCCTAAAGGTATCCTAGGTGTATATGACTTTTCTTTTTTTAGACAAATCCAATCGGAGTTATATTAAAAAACTTTCTGGCTTTTCCAAGCTTTATAATGATAGTGGACAGGTGTTTTTGTTTAACAGTCCTAAAGAAGTCCAATAAAGCGCATCAATCTATAATAAAAAGTGCCTCACATGGTTCGGGGTAAATAAAGACCTCCTGTAGTGAATCAATGTGTTTTTGTAAGAAAAATATTCAAGCCGTTTCGGGCGGATGACGTAGGACATATGATGAATAGGGATGCACCGAAATGAAAATTCTTGGCCGAAGCCGAAACTGAACAAAAGGAAACTGGGCTGAAGGCCGAAGTCTGATTAGTGAACACAGTTTTATGTGTTTTTACCCCCATGTATTTTGCCATTTTTTTCACCATTGCATAATTAAATAGACAAAATGTGTTTTTTTTTCAGTTTTGTCATGCTTTTGAAAGAAAACCAATCAATTACAAAACAACAATTTAAAAATTACATTATAGCCTACCAATGAATCATAATTTAACTTAATAAGTTAGTAAAATAATATTCTTTGACCATTTTTAAGACCCCCTTCTTGAATGCATGTGTTTTTTAATGTACAAATAAATGCAGCCTTGCTGAGCAGAAGAGATGTCTTTTAAAACTTTACAGATCCCAGTCTGAACACTATGTTATAATACATTTATTAACAGAGCTGTTGTAATTATTGTTATCATTATTTTTGTCTTACTTTTTTTTTTTTTTTTACAGAACAACAGCAAAATTACAATATTAACATTTATGAATGTTGACTTTTATTTTGGCAGAAACACGCAAAAAGACCTCAGTACTTCTTTTTGTTGAAAACAGCAGATTTATTCAGCAGATATTTTCAGACGAATAATTTTGGTTGCCGAACATTCGGTACATCCCTAATGATGATTGTGGAAGTGCAGAGGAGAGACCAAAACAAAACACCGGTCACAAATTAAAGGTGCAGTGTGTAGATTTTGCGGCATCTAGCGGTGAGATTGTGAATTGCAACCAACGGCTCCCGTCCACCGCTCACCCCTCTCTTTACAGAAGCTACGGTGGCCCACACGGGATTAAGATGTCGTCGTTTTAGACAGCAAAGAGTAATTAGGTTTCTTTTAAAACGTAAATTAAGGAATTATATTTACTTAATAATTCAATAAAACGATGTTATAGTGAATATTACAGTTACATGTTCATCATTGTGTCAGTGTTTTTCCGCTAGAACAACAGTGATGAAACGCGATCTGTAGAGCGGTTTGTCCGTTTAGGGCTACTGTAGAAACATAACGGCGACTTCCATGTGAGGGGACCCGCGGTGTATGTAGATATAAACTGATAATTCTAAGGTAATAAAAACATAATGGTTCATTAAGTAAGGTCTTTATACATCCCTGAAAACATAGTTATGTATACTATATTGCATTTCTGTCTAGAGATCATCTTAAATATTACACATTGCACCTTTAAAGTACAAAACGAGGATTTGTAAAGAAAAGAGGATACTGGTTTTCCTTTGCTAAAGTAATGAAACTTTGCTTCCTTTGCTCCTGTAAACAAATGTTGGTTGTCGTGAGACTAGCATATTCTCACTTGCACATGCGCTACATCATCCGCCCGTACGACAGTTTGCACAACTATAGAAAAGTGTTTAGAACATTTCAAATATGAATATTTTTTTTACAAAAATGCATCGATTCAGTACAGGAGGCCTTTATTCACCCCCTGGGGCTGTGTGAAGCACTTTTTATTATGGACGGAAGCGCTTTATTGAACTTCTTTTGGACTGTTGAACAAAAACACCCGCCTATTGCCATTATAAAGTTTGGAAGAGCCAGAACATTTTTAATATAACTTCCATTGGAGTTGTCTGAAAAAGGAAACCATACACCTAGGATGCCTTGAGTGCGAGTAAATCATGGGTTAATTTTCATTTTTGGGTGAACTAAACCTTTAATAAAGACAATGTTCAGTAAGCCATCAAAATAAACCCTTTCTGGTTAATTTAACATTACATTTACATGGCACGTTTTATTATATAAACAGACTTTTCATCCATGTTATATTTGTAATATTCATTACTCACTGTCTCCGTGGCAGTACAGCGCCCCAACACTGTAGCGTGCTTCTGAACCGGTGCGGTTAGTGTCTCCAATGATAATCCTCCTGACAGGCAGATGGTCTCGGAACGACAGGTAGCCCTTATCTGAGTGCCTAGTGAATTGAAATTAGCCTTTAAAATAATCAGTTTACGTTTAGCTGGTACTTATATATATATGCTACTGTTTAAAGGTTTGGGGTTAATTGCATTCTTTTAATGTTTTTGAAGGAAATCTAATATAAACTGTACTAAGTATATAAATAGATAATAAATAAAATTTATTTTCTGTCTTTAATAATACAAAACATCCCCATACAGACACATTGTAAAAGGCATGCTTAGATTAAAAAAAAAATTGTTTATTTGTTTATTCATTCTCACCACTGGCGGTAGTCTGCGTCACAGTTGCACCAGTACTTGGAGTCAGTGCAAGTTTGATTGACAGCACATCCGCATTTTCCACTTTCAGGGAAAGCTCCTCCCCAGTATTCATGACTCTCATTATACCGACCAATCCAGTAAGTGTAAGGCCGTCCATCTGTTTACAACAATAAATAAAACCAAAGCAACTCTAAATGGGAAACAGTTGCATGACTCTTAGTAATGTGGGTGAGCCAGTCTCACCTGGGTCCACAAAGCAGGGGGCCATGATGACTGGGCCCTTACTATATATTTGGAAATACAAAACACTCATATGAATGGTAAAAGCTGACTGATAGGATTCCTAGAAGTATTACTCAGCGGAGAAAAGGGCTGAGAAGGTCAGTGAGACTAATTATGTTCAAGTTCCTGTCAGTTCAGCTGAGTCAGACTATCTGTTTTTGAACTGATTCCCCCAAGATCAATACTTCAACAGCCATCTAAAACTTACAGCTGTGACTCCTTTTCTTCTACTATGCTACACAGTGATCACTGCTTATATAGTACACTGTAACAAAACATTCAGATGAGTGTATTTCTGCTATGGAATCCAAAAGGTTTTTGAGGAACACCCTGTCCAGGCTTTTCAATGTAATAAAAGTGAATAAGGATTGAGGATGTCAAGCACTAAAATAAGAGAAACATCATAATGTATCATAACAGCATTTCATTCTTAAAGGGATAGTTGATCCTAAATGAAAATTCTTTCATTAATTATTTACCCCTTGTGATGTTCTAAACCCATAAGACTTTACTCTTCAGAACACAAAAGAAAATATTTTCGATGAAATCCGAGAGCTTTCTGACCCTGCATAGACAGCAACACAGTTGACACGTTTAAGGCCCAGAAAAGTAGAATAAAGTTGTTTTTTATTTTTGTTTTCTTTGCACACAAAAATAAAATAACAGCTTCATAACATTATGGTTGAACCACTGATGTCACGTTAACTATTTTAACAATGTCCTTACTACCTTTCTTGGCCTTAAACAGAGTAGTACTGTTGCTGTCTGTGCAGGGTCAGAAAGCTCTCGGATTTCATCAAAAAATGTCCTCATTTTTGTTCTGAAGATAAACGAAGGTCATGAATTTTGACAGAATTTTCATTTTTGGGTGGAATATCTCATTCATTTCAATCCCTTATTATAAATGACCAAGGATATTCCACATACTGATTTCCACCTGTCATTGTGAATTCTTTAACCATCAAATGACGGGTTCTTTCACTTACGAATGGGAACTTTTTCTCAAGACAAAAAATATGCAGCACCATGTACGTTTCGTGACATATCCGATGTGAAATGTCATCTGAGTGGAGCTAAAAGAGTGGTTGTTTTTGAATGTACATATGGTACATTTTAAATGACGTTAGTTTTGTATGTGTCACCGCAGTTATGACTTATAATGTTATAACTCCAATGCTCTGAAAATAACGTACCATCTGCACTACACCTAAACCTACCCGAGAGCATTAACAAAAGCGAATGTGATGTAAAAATGCAATCGCAAGCATGCCGTTTAGCTTGTTTTTCGATCTCTTATCTTTCAGCGCTTTCATCATGAGTCATGTTTTTCACGAGATTTGTACCCAAGGATTCCGCATCCTAAGTCAAATTCTGTGCTGGCAAAGAGAAACATATGGAGCTGTAATCATAGGTGTATGAAAACGATTACAAGAGCTTGCTGTTTTACCGCCTCTAGTGTTCATTTCTGTTGGAAACTGTAGTGATATATACTTATTGGTATGTATTTTGCATCTTGTGAAACAAAATTTTATAACTTACGTGGAGTATTGAGGAGGCGAGACTTGTAGCATGAAAACTCAATCCATTGTTCGCAGTATAAAGAGGTGTTTGCTAGGGCAGTGACTTCATCCCACGTTGCATTTACATACTGGAGGTCCCCTATATATGGCTGATCCAAAGTGGAGCCACTCACTTTGGTGAATTTCATGCGGTTGTGCTCGATGACGGTCCATGATTTTTGCACTAAAAAAGTAATAGGATAAACCTTATCATGTAAAATCATTTGAAATTGCTTTTGAATGTGCCAATATCTTATACTTCATACATACACATATTGCAGTAGACCGTGAAAGGCTTCAGTGGTCCACTCAGATCTGGATCTATGGTGTAGTTGCCTGACCAGTACTTCCCATTCAGTCTGTAGGCCTCACATGACTCCCTGTAGACCGCTGAGATGATGAGAGAGAAAGAGAGACAGAGGCTTGATTCTCATGTTACACCAACAAAAAGTCAATACAGAGGAATCTCCTCAGTAAAGGACACTCACAGTTATGACAAACTTCCCCCTTGTAGCCTGTGTTGTTACACACACACAGGAAGTCATTCCAAGACTGAATACACCTGCCTTCATGTTCACAAGGGTTTGGAGAGCACCTGAGAAAAAACAAGAGGCGGTTGACACTTTATTAATACAAATCTCAAGATATTACATTAGACATGTCATGTTTTCTTGTCAGCGCAGTTGTTACATATTGTACGAAATAAGATTAGCGGGTGACACTAGTATGAGGTGAATCAACATAAAAATAATTTTCGTCAGTAGGGAAAGAAAAATAAACTGAATTCAAAGGGAAAACAAGATTACTGTCCTACTTTTTTTGCATTTACATTTTTTTTGTTGTTATGTTCTTCCTGATTGCCTATTACAGAAGACAATTCCCTTTGAGGTAAGAAATTTACACTAAAGTTGTGTCCCACACATGCATGCTAGTTTTTAGATCACGTGGTGTCTTCCCATTGATATATATTGTATTTATAGAGCTGAGCTAATGATGTTTTATCTCCTACCACTATACATGAACCCATTTTGTATTTTAGATACACAAGGAAGATTGGCTGGGCTTCTATAATTGTGAGTACAGTGTTGGCAAAACCCACACACACACACCTATCAGTGATTCCGCAGGTGCCCAGCAGGATTTCGGCATATCTCCCCCATTTCCTCTGCAGCATGACATCTATATCCACCGGCTCATCATCTATAAAAATCTGCTGCATGCAGCCATGGAAGCGAGACAGCTTGGTCACACAGCGAGCCGTGTTATTGGTCTTAGGACAACCTGCAGCACATCAGATATGAAATATTAATCTAGTTATCTGCTATGCAACTGAAAGGCATTTTACAGTAATTATTAAGGCAGCCTTAGAGAAGAGTGTCACTTGGGTTCAGTCATGTGGCATTGAATCATAAAAGACTAATCCTCCTTATATTTTGTGATCTTACTTACCCCCGAAGAAGTAGCGGTCTCCTGTACGAACCGTGAAGGGGTTGGTGATCTTCAGTGGTGAGCTTTCATCTTCATCTATAGTGATAGTTAATAAGTTGTCTTTGGCAGTCAGGTCTACTGTGTGCCAAAAGCCGTCATTGAGACGGTACCCTGAGACAGGACAAAATAGGTTAATATTTACTGTATGTAATCTTTTATCTTCAGATCTGACCAGTTTTGGTCGACAGGGGCTCCATTTATTCATTCAGTCCTAGAAACAGAGTTCAAAATGTCATGACAATGCTCAATCATACCTGCAGCAAAACGTAATCTTTTGTTTCCAGGCTGCATAAGAGTGACGTTGACTTGTCCTTCACTGAGGCCCAGCTCCAGAGAGCCTAACTCATCTGCAAACCTGGTGAACATCAGTAACCCTGTGTAGTCCCATGAACGAAACTTAAACTTCACCGCCAGCCGGTTCTTCCGGAAGAAGCCAGGCAGCTGCAGGTAGTTGTTGGGCCCTGCGAAGGTCATGGGCTTCCAGAGAAGATCACGGCAAGTATAATGCATCTTTTTCTGAAGAAGGGCAGATGAGAAGACGGAAATATATGAATAATATTTCAGATATTTTGCAAATGCAATACAGTGGTCATCCAAATGTGACATCATATGTTATTCTACGTCCCTTAAATGGACAGTTCACCCAAAAAATGAAAATCCTTTCATTAATTACTCACCCTCATGTCGTTCCAAACCCATAAGACCTTCATTTATCTTCAGAACACAAATTAAGATTTTTTTTATAAAATCTGAGAGCTGACTGAGATTCTGACCCTGCATAGACAGCAACACAACTGAAACTTTCAAAGCCCAGAAAGGTAGTAAGGACATTGTTAAAATAGTCATGTTATATGTGACCCTGGACCACAAAACCAGTCTTAAGTCGCTGGGGTATATTTGTAGCAATAGCCAAAAATACATTGCATGGGTCAAAATTTTTGATTTTTCTTTTATGCCAAAAATCATTAAGAAATTAAGTAAAGTTCATGTTTCATGAAGATTTTTTGTAAAATTCCTACTGTAAACATATCAAAATGTAATTTTTGATTTGTAATATGCATTGTTAAGAACCTAATTTGGACAACTTTAAAGGTGATTTTCTCAGTCTTTTAGATTTTTTTGCATCCTCAGATTTCTGATTTCAAATAGATGTATCTCAGCCAAATATTGTCCTATCCTAACAAACCATACATCAATAGAAAGCTTATTTATTGAGCTTTTATGTGATGTATAAATCTCAGTTTTGTCAAATTTAACCTTATGACTGGTTTTGTGGTCCAGGGTCACATATCAGTGGTTCATGCGCAAAGAAAACAAAAATAAAGACTTCTTTCTATTCTTCTATTCCGTGTCCGTCTCCGCCACCATTCACGAGACTAAATTATTGAATAAAGTGTTTTTTGTTTGTTTGTTTGTTTGTTCCCTTTCGATACTTTCACTCGTACTGCGTCTGAAAGACGCTTATGGGAAAAGCTCCTTTTCTCCTGAGACTGAAGCATTTCAATAACGCAGTGTAACTGCACGGCCATTGGTTCGTGCAGTGTTAAAGAAACGAACCAATGGCTCGGCAGCGGAGATGCACAAACCTATGGCGATGATTCGCGCCCGATCGCGCCAAAAGGGGCGGAGCATCTGGCTATATAAGCGAGCATTTCGCCATAGGGAACTCAGATCCTTCTTCTTCAGCGACGACTTCTGATCTTCGCAGAGACTGACTACGCAGACTTCGCTCAAGCAAGCCTCTTCTTCGCCGTTGACGAGCCTCGCAGCGGATCCTCACTGCTCGGCGGATTGACGCTCCGGAGCTGATTCCCTGCTGCTATCCGGCGAACATCTAAAAGAGCAAATTAAGAGCAAATTTCTACGGCGTTGTTTCAAATGCCACGGCGTTTTTGTCGCTCGTGCAGAGCCCCTCTGCACGCCGCTGACACTCACGCTGAGTGCGTCTCGTGCCTGGGTCACGCCCACGCTGAGGCTGCGCTCAATGAGACGGAATGTTCCCATTGCGGGAATATGAGTCTCACTTCCCTCCGCTCGCGGCTAGCTTTCTTTTCAGAGAGCGACGCCGCTTCTCACGCCCTCCCGCTTACTTCCTCGCAAGAGCCTGCTAGGAAGAAGCAGCGGGGCAGGAGAGCTAAGAGCGCGGTGACAGGCGAGCTCACGCCGGCTCAGACCCCGCGTGCCTCGCCTTCACCACATGGAGAGGAATCGCCAGTTCTCTTCCTGCATCCTGACCAGCGTCCCTCTGCGGCTGCGAGCGATCTGGTCTCCTTCGGAGGAAGTGAATGCGAGGATGACAGCATGTCATTGGCCGCATCTGACGCAGAGGAGTTGTCGGGCTCTTCCCATGACCCCGCCCCCTTGCCGTCTGCGCAATCCAGCGCCGCCAGCGCCGGTATGGACGCCGAACTGTTCCGTGTCCTATCTAAAGCTGTCGAGGAGCTGGATCTTCAATGGTCTCCTCCCGAGGAGCCCTCTAGGAGCCGGTTGGACGAATGGTTTCTGCCGGGGCGCAGAAATTTCTAAGTCCTGGCGTGCTCCATACTCAGCCCGCCTCCATACTTCCTCTTCTGCTGCCCTCACTACGGTCGACGGCGCCGAGGAAAAGGGCTACGAGAAGCTGCCCCCGCTGGACGAGTCAGTTGCTGCGCACCTCTGCCCGCCCACCGCTATCGGTTGGAAGGCGAGGGCGTCACACCCGTCTAAGCCTTGCAGGACGACCTCTACCCTCGCTGGACGAGCGTATTCGTCTGCTGGACAGGCAGCTTCAGCGCTTTACTCTATGGCGGTACTCCAGGTGTACCAAGCAAAGCTCCTCCGCGGTCTGGACGAGTTGAGCCTGGACGATTCCCCGCTCAGAGAAATACGTAGCGCTACGGATTTGGCGTTACGCGCCACGAAGATGACGGCTCAGGCGATCGGGCGATCGATGGCCAGTTTAGTGGTGCTGGAGCGCCACTTGTGGCTTAACCTTACGGAGATTAAGGACGCGGATAAGGTCGCCTTCCTTGACTCCCCCATCTCGCCGACCGGCCTGTTCGGCCCAGCTGTTGAGGGTTTCGCGGAGCGCTTCACCGCGGCGCAGAAATCGTCCCAAGCCATGCGACACTTTCTGCCAAAACGCTCAAGCTCCGCAACGGCTCCTAGTCGCCCCAAGCCGGCGCCGACTCAGCAGCCTGCAAAAGCCACACCCCCAGCTGCGCAACCAGCTCCTCAGACGGAGCTCCGTCCACGTTCACGCCCAGCCAAGCGCTTTCCCTTCCCCAAGCGCCAGGGACCTCGGCCAAGAGTGGTGTTGGACCAGGCGCCGCCAGCATCTTCCTGATCTCAACAGCAGGAAGAGGGAGGGGCCAAGTCTCGCAGCAGCCGGACCAGCCCCCAAAGTGCCTCTTTTGAACCCTTCTACACTCCGTTCTGTTCCGAGTGTAAGGGAACTCATGTTTGTAAACAATGTAGCTGTAACTCACGGGCCCTTTGTATCAGCGCCCTTACAGCAAACCGCTGTGATAGCGGGAAAAATAAAAAACAAACATTTTCAAGAAAAGAGCAAATTTCCTCTTCCAATGCTTTCAGACAGCATACAGCTGTGCGAACCTTTGCAGCCCCTAGCGACACGATCCGTGGCATGGCAAGCCATCCCCGGAGTGTCAAAATGGGTTTTGGGTATAATAGAACGAGGCTATGTACTCCAGTTCGCTCGAAGACCTCCTCGCTTTCATGGTGTGATCACCACCTCAGTTCGCAGCAAAGACGCAGACGTCTTGCGATTAGAGGTAAAGAATCTGTTGGCCAAGGGCGCCGTGGAAACGGTCCCCCCAACACAGAGCGAGTCAGGTTTTTACAGCCGTTACTTCCTCGTTCCAAAGAAGGATGGCGGCCTACGTCCCATCCTCGACCTCAGACAGCTGAATCGCGCCCTCATGAGACGGCCGTTCAGAATGCTTACACTAAAACAGATCCTCTCGCAGATACGCAAAGGGGACTGGTTTTGTTCACTGGATCTGAAGGATGCATACTTCCACATTCAGATCGCCCCCCATCACAGGCAATTCTTGAGATTCGCCTTCGAGGGAGTGGCATATCAATATACAGTCCTTCCGTTCGGACTGTCGTTAGCCCCTCGCACGTTTACAAAGTGCATGGACGCAGCACTTTCCCCTCTGAGACAGATGGGAATCCGCGTCCTGAACTATCTGGACGACTGGCTCATCCTAGCCCAGTCAGAGAGCGAGCTAACACACCACAGAGCCTTAATCCTCAGCCACTTAGAGTGCCTAGGACTCAAGGTCAATTTTGCCAAGAGCGTGCTGTCTCCCAGCCAACGCATTGCGTTCCTGGGAGCAGTTTTCGACTCACGTCAAATGAAGGCAGCAGTTGCGCCGCAGAGAGCCCAAGCCATTCGCAGGCTCGCGGCTTCCTTCAAAATAGGAGCCCTTCGCCCACTCAAGATTTTTCAGAAGATGCTCGGCCTTATGGCCTCAGCATCTCCAGTACTTCAGTTGGGTCTGCTTCAAATGCGCCCCCTGCAGTTCTGGTTGAAACCAAAGGTTCCTCCTCAAGCGTGGCGTTTGGGACGCCAGCGCATCAAGGTAGATCGGGCCTGTATAGCAGCCCTGGCTCCTTGGAGGTGCGCTCAATGGATGGAACAGGGCGTTCCCCTGGACTTGGTGGTCAGAAGGAAAGCGGTCTCGACAGACGCCTCCAACTTAGGTTGGGGGGCGCTGTGCGACGGCCAGCCTGCTTTCGGCCTATGGTCGAAAGCGGAGAGTCGCCTTCACATCAACTGCTTGGAAATGCTAGCAGTATGTTTAGGCCTTCACACCCTTCTACCTGCACTGAAGGGTCACCATGTCTTAGTCCGTTCGGACAGCATGACAGTGGTGTCCTTCATAAATCACCAAGGGGGCCTCTCGTCGAGACGTCTATTTACGATGGTAGAACGTCTCCTGACATGGGCTCAGCTGCACTTCCGCTCTCTAAGAGCGACGCATGTGCCAGGCAAACTGAACCAGGGAGCAGACATGTTGTCTCGGAGCAACGTCTCCTCAGACGAATGGACGCTTCACCCTCACACGGTTCAGCAAATATGGGCTGTCTTTGGCAAGGCGCGAGTAGATCTTTTCGCCTCAAAAGACAATCATCACTGCCCAATTTATTTTTCGAAGGAACAGGACGCATTGACCCAAGAATGGCCCAATCTCCTGTTATACGCATTCCCTCCTATCGCTCTGCTGCCACAAGTCATCAGGCGAGTGCGGGAACAGAAACTCAAAGTCCTGTTAGTGGCTCCATTCTGGCAGAACCAGCATTGGTTTCCAGATCTTCCCAGGCTGCTCTCAAGAGCACCATGGGCCGTGCCACTGAGACGAGATCTCTTAACACAGGCGAACAGAACGATATGGCACCCCCAACCGGAATTGTGGGCGCTGCACGTTTGGGCTCTAGACGGGAGCCTTTAAGTCTCCCTGAGTCGGTTTTGAGTACTATTTCACAAGCTAGAGCACCCTCTACGAGGCGGCTCTACGATCTCAAGTGGTCTGTCTTTTCCGCCTGGTGTTCCACCCGCGGTACGGACCCAATTTTATGTGACATATCTGTGATATTGTCCTTCTTGCAAGAGCTGTTGGATAAGGGGAGATCCCCTTCTACGCTCAAGGTCTATGTTGCAGCTATAGCGGTATTCCATGACCTGGTAAACGGTCAATCTGTGGGAAGAAACGACTTGGTCGTTCGTTTTTTAAAGGGGTCAAGGCGGCTTAATCCCCCTCGCCCCGTCACGGTTCCGTCCTGGGACTTACCCACAGTATTGAGGGCCCTGAAAAGCCCTCCCTTCGAACCGCTTCAGTCCATAGGCCTTCGCCCCCTGACGTTGAAGACTGCCCTGCTATTGGCATTAGCATCAGTCAAACGCATGGGTGATTTACAGGCGCTCTCTGTGAGCCCCGTTTGCTTGGAATTCGGGCCAAATGACTCCAAGGTCATCCTGAAGCCAAGGCGTGGGTATGTTCCCAAAAGTCTCTCTACACCCTTTAGAGACCAGATTATTTCCCTTTTGGCTCTTCCTCCTGCGGAGCAAGACCAGGGATTTAACCCTCTCTGCCCTGTCAGGGCTCTGAGATGTTATATGGAGCGTTCTGCCCCTTTTAGGCAGTCAGAACAGCTGTTTGTATGTTTTGGTGGCCGCACCAAGGGGTGTTCGGTCACAAAACAGAGATTATCCAGATGGATTGTGGAAGCCATCACGCTGGCTTACTCCTCTTTGGGCCTACAATGTCCCATGGGAGTAAGGGCCCATTCGACTAGGGGCATCGCCTCGTCTTGGGCGTGGTCTAGTGGGGTTTCCATTGCAGAAATTTGTGCGGCGGCAGGCTGGGCCTCACCGTCCACATTTGCTAGATTCTATAACTTGGACGTTCCAGTCTTACAGACTCGGGTCCTTTCCACATAGTGGTATGTTGTTACCAGTATGTTATATATAGTGCATCTTGGCCTCTGTGGAGCTCCAAGTGTACTTATTCCTTGGAACGGATGTTTATCAGGCTATCTGATCGAACAAATTGGCCCTTATTAGCCCTTTAGTGCTAGGGTCATGTTAGTCGTTCCTCTACCTTAGCAACGGCGGGATTGTACTGGTTCCCCATAAGCGTCTTTCAGACGCAGTACGAGTGAAAGTATCGAAAGGGAACGTACTCGGTTACTTTCGTAACCTCGGTTCCCTGAGATACGGGAACGAGTACTGCGTTGCTGGCCGTGCTAGGTAGCTGCACGACTCAGTCGTCGCTTCAGTCGAAGTACCTGAGTTCCCTATGGCGAAATGCTCGCTTATATAGCCAGATGCTCCGCCCCTTTTGGCGCGATCGGGCGCGAATCATCGCCATAGGTTTGTGCATCTCCGCTGCCGAGCCATTGGTTCGTTTCTTTAACACTGCACGAACCAATGGCCGTGCAGTTACACTGCGTTATTGAAATGCTTCAGTCTCAGGAGAAAAGGAGCTTTTCCCATAAGCGTCTTTCAGACGCAGTACTCGTTACCGTATCTCAGGGAACCGAGGTTACGAAAGTAACCGAGTACGTTTGTTTTCTTTGCACACAAAAAGTATTCTTGTAGCTTCGTAACATTTTGGTTGAACCACTGATTTCACATGGACTACTTTAACAATGTCCTTACTGCCTTTCTGGGCCTTGAAAGTGGCAGTTGTGTTGCTGTCTATGTCAGAAAGCTCTCGGATTTCATCAAAAATATCTTAATCTGTGTTTTGAAGATGAACGAAGGTCTTACAGGTTTGGAACAACATGAGGGTGAGTATTTAATGACAGAATTTTCATTTTTGGTTAAACTATCCCTTATAATAATTCACCTCACATTATACTCTTTGTTGGTTGTGTGAATATGAGGAAAACTCTACATACCTTTTTAGGAGCTAGTCGAATTTCAGGCTCCTCGTACTGTGTCTTGTAGATGATATTGATTCCATTGATGAAGACATTCTCCATGCAGCCACGGAAGTTAACCTTACCAGGCAGATGGGGCAAGTCTTTCTCAATCACGCCGCCAACATAAATCTAAAGAGAAATGGATAATTGTGATCAGGATGCATGGAACATTGACTCTTCATTTAAATCTTCTGAACAAATGTGAGTCATTTAGTGAATTGTGATAAAGTGTTCATTAATAGTCCATGGGCCAGATTTACTAACAGCTTGCACCAACACAAACCCTCTTTTGGCTTTAAAATAGTACCGTTAGGATTTACTAAAGCGGCGCAGTAAAGAATTAGTGTTGAAAAGGCATGGACAGTTTTTTTTGTGCCTGACTTTATTGAATATGCATTTGTAGGAGTTTCCCTTTCAGATACAAAATTTATAGAAGGACAGTATTAAAATTAATCACACAATGCAATTTAATAATGTTTGCGCTCGTCAAATTACTGGTATGTGCACCATTATTTAAAACCCAAAAAAGCATGTTTTATAGCAGGTGGTAATTTGTGCTACTCTTGATAGATTGTGCTGGTCATTATGGAAATTGTCTGGCTGCGTCTGTGTTATTTAATGTGCACATTTTCAGTAAATCACACTAAGACCCCCCCCCCAACAGCGTTTTATGGAATTGCGCTCTAGCACAAATTTGCCCTGTTTAGTGAATCTAGACCCAATTGTTTAATCCAATATAATACCTTTTTGTCCAGATCAAGGTACTGGAACTCTCCATTAAGGATACCAGTCTCAGTCTGGCCATCCAACGTGAAGTTAACCTCTCGTCCATAGCGCTTGACTGTGACGTAGTGCCAGTGCTGAGTGTCCAGAAGGTTTCCCAGCATCATTGTAGTCATCCCATTGGTGTTATGGACTGTGCTACTCCCTTAAAAAGAGCATAGAAGTCTTATTGTAGGTAGAACAAAAGAACAAAAGAACAATAGATAGATAGATAGATAGATAGATAGATAGATAGATAGATAGATAGATAGATAGATAGATAGATAGATAGATAGATAGATAGATAGATAGATAGATAGATAGGTAGATAGATTTATCATCATTACCCAGGCTGATATGTAAGTAAAGGCGTCCAGTTTTCAGCTCCAGAGTAAAGGAGTCTCCCTGAAGACCCTCACTGTGCAGGAGAACACCGTCCTTCTCCAATGTCTTAAAGTTTAAAGCGTAGTGGTCCTGAAGTGTCCTCATCTTGCCCCGTGGGAATGAATAGGCCACCATATCATCCCCATCAAACTGCATCACATACGAGTCTGTTAGGGTCAAAGGTCAAGAGTATGAAGAAGACTGTTAAAAACTGTATTGGAAGACATTATTCATTTTAAAATCCAAACACAAAATAGACAAGCTGATGTCTCTAGCTGTTGAATGAATGACCTTGGCCTACAGGTACTATTAGTTGCACAACAGGAACCCAGATCATCAAGGGGTGCACATTGTCTCCTTAATAATTGCTTCTAGCTTGCATAAATCAGCATAAGACAGTGTTCATAGTTATTGAATTTACACATGAATATTGAGTTCATTCATAAGCTTTACAGGCAGTAGGTGTGAGTGCTTGGTGTTGATCTGGAAAAAGAAATAATATGTTTTGCAATGCAAAGATGTTAAAGTTTGAATGATACTCTGCTTGGCACCCTGCTAAAAAAAGTATTTTGCTCATGATTTTCAGTATTAATATTTAAAAATACTTGAGAAGAAAATTTTGCAGTAAGAAACAATCATTTCAACTTAATTCAAAGGATTAAAATGTTTCATAACCTCACTTTTTTTGTTTTTATGAAAATGACTTACAGGGGTTGGACAATGAAACTGAAACACCTGGTTTTAGACCACAGTTAGTATGGTGTTGGGCCTCCTTTTTTTTGGCCAATAGAGCATTTCGTCTTTGGAATTGTCATATACAAGTCCTGCACAGTTGCCAAAGGCATTTTGAGCCATTCTCCTCTTGCAGATCAGGGGTCAGGTCACTACATGATACTGGTGTAGGAAAACGTTATCTGACTCGCTCCTCCAAAACACCCCAAAGTGGCACAATAATATTCAGATCTGGTGACTATGCATGCCATGGGAGATGTCCAACTTCACTTTTCTTGTTCATAAGACCACTCTGTGGGGTTGGACAATGAAACTGAAACACTGGCCAATATAATGTTGGAGGTTTCATGGCTATATTTTTGCAGCCTGGTGGCCAATCTTCACTGACTGCACATTCCACCAGTAAGAACAGGTGTGAACGTTGACTGTGTGCACCCAATGGTTCAGACATTGTACTCTGAAGGTGGTGCCATGTATCAGGATGATAATGCACCAGTACACACAGCAAGACAGGTGACAGAGTGGTCTGATGAACAAGAAAAGTGAAGTTGGACATCTCCCATGGCATGCATAGTCACCAGATCTGAATATTATTGTGCCACTTTGGGGTGTTTTGGAGGAGCGAGTCAGATAACATTTTCCTACACCAGTATCATGTAGTGACCTGACCCCTGATCTGCAAGAGTGCCTTTGGCAACTGTGCAGGACTTGTATATGACAATTCCAAAGACGAAATGCTCTATTGGCCAAAAAAAGGAGGCCCAACACCATACTAACTGTGGTCTAAAACCAGGTGTTTCAGTTTCATTGTCCAACCCCTGTATCTTATGCCATTTTCCTTCTCGAGCACATGTAAGATATACTTACTGGAAAACAAGACTAAAATACTAATTAAAAAAAGATTTTCTGGAGTGCAAATCAAAGGACCGGTTGACATTACAAAGCACTGAGGAGATTTTCTGTATCATGTTAAGATAAAGTTCTTGGCTGCTGATAAAACACAAGCTCGTGTGCTGTTTACCGTAAGGACAGCCGTAGAACTCTACGCGAAGGCCGATCTTGCCTCCGTTCTCAGTATTCCAGCCCATGGGATAGATGCGCAGATGTTTGGCAGTGAACGGATAATGAAAGACGTTCCTCTTCACCTGGTAGTAATTCCAGTTGCCAGGCAACGTCTGAAAGACACAAAAATCTGATATTAAAGGCTCTGTGAATGTTACACATGATTTAACAAATAAACCGCGTCTCTTACCTACAACAAATCTAACATCGAAAACTTATTTGAACTCTAAATTCTGATTGAATGACTCATGTTCGAGGTCAAAAAAGAGAAAAATGATTATGTTTACCATGTTGCCTCCTTTCATGACGTATGGAGTCCATGCGTCGAATCGGTCCCCGTACAGCAGCATGTATTTGGTGACCCAGTCATAAGAGTTGAAGGTACCCTGAGTAGCAATGGCCATGATTCGATACTTCCTCCCCAAGTCAATCTGCATCCATGGCTGCCTGTCCCGAGGGGACGGAGACCAACCGCTGCTTCCTAGATCATCAGATGTACATTTAATTATTTAGCAGATGCTTTTATCCAAATGCATCATCACATATTCTTTTGAGAAATTCAGTTTACTTCAGGGACTTCAGACATACTAGTCATGGGATGCAGAAATCATTACGTCTTGCTCCCTACGTATTTTGGGCCTACATAAATGACACAATGATATTAAAAAACATAAAAATAATCTACATTGTTTTTGGATTTGTTCTCCTCTGAGGGAAATTAAAGAGAATTTTCTCAAATGCCTTGAGTCTTTTTTTGCACTTCAAATAAAGCAAAAAGTCTAAAATTTTCTCCACTAACCAACTGAATTGATGCCTACAGAATCCATATGGGTATATCTACAGCACATCTTATTTTACAGATTAAATTACAGGTAAAAAATTAACTAAAATATAATTCCAGACTGTTCTAGTGACTAAAATATAATAAATCATGTTGACAATATACAATGCCTTGCGTAAGTATTCATACTGCTTCACTTTTTTCATGTTTTATGTTGCTGGCTTATATTAAACTGTTTTAAATTACTTTTTTTTCCCCACATCATTATACACTTCATAATGCACCATAATGACAAAGCAAAAACAGATTTGTCACAACTAAAATTTATAAACACACAACAAACAAAACTAAAATAAGTACATTGCATAAGTATTTATACCCTTAACTCAGTACTTAGCTGAAGTCTTTTTGGGTATGATGCATCAAGACGCTTCTGTGAACCTTTAAAGCAGCAATTTTTTCTTTCTTTTTTCTTCAATTTTTTCTGAACTCTTCCCCAGATGTGTGGCTTAATGCAATCCTGTCTCTGAGCTCTACAGGCATTTTTTTTAACCTCAGGGCTTGATTTTCGCTCTGATATGCATTTTCAGCTGTTAGACCTTTTATTAAGGCATGTGTGCCTTTCCAAATTATACCTATTCAATTGAATTTGCCACAGGTTAACTTCTCTCGAAGTGCGGTAACATCTACAAGCAATATGAATGCTCCTGAGCTAAATTTTAAGCGTTCCAGAAAAGGGTATGAATACTTACGGTATGCAATGGAATCATTTAAGTTTTTTTTATTTTTAATAAATTTGCAAAGATGTTAAAAAAAAGTTTTTCGCTTTGTCATTATGCTGTACTGAGTGCAAACTGATATGGGAAAAAAAAGTAATTTAAAGCAGTTTAATATAAGGCAGCAACATAACAAAATGTGAAAAAATTAAGGGGTGTGAATACTTTTGCAAGGCACTGTAAGACTATAGGACAATATGACCAATACTTGTTGAATCTGAAAAAAGTCAGCATTTAGCACAGTGTTTAGCATTTACTTTCTCTCATTTGTTATTTCCTTTTTTTTTTTCGTAGTTTAGTAATGTCACGTATAGTTACAGCCGCTTTTATTCACAAAAAAGCAAGACATTTTGCTTTAAAAGGCAACCTATCCATTAAGAGACGCTAGTAATTCACTTTACCATTTTCAGTGAGACCTATTCAAAATGCTTTCCACAACCCATGAATTGTGTGGCCTAGACACTTACCATACAATTTGCCAAAGTGTGCAGAGTAAAAAAAATTATATCTTGAGGAAGCATGGAAAGAGGACGCATAGAGAGGAGAGATCAGCGAATCTAAGCATGGCCCTGAATGGAGAGAAAGAAAAAGAAAATTACTAAAAATATTTATTGATAACAACATTTTACAAAACCAATTTTATTATTTCTGACACAAGATAGCAGTTTAATACAATCAAAAAAACAATGAAACTCTGTCAAGTGATGTACATAGATTACCTGCAATAAATACTTTTAATTACTGTTATTATGTATCAAATTTAAAATCAGCCTTTAGCTGGTAGATGATGTATATACAGTTTATCCAGTTCATAGTACCACCACAAATGCAATAAAACCACAATATCATGAGAACTGAGTGTCTGTGATTTCAAATATCCATTTCTTCAAAGTGAAAAACTGACTGGAACAACTATTGCCCAACATAATCTAATGCTTTTGCTGTTCTAGCTGAGATCATCACTAGACATAATGAACAACAATAACATTTGGCATTGCGCTGAAAATGGCATCTAATCTACCATGTAACCATCTACTGCAAAAGCAAACAACAAAAAATATACAAATGTCAGAGCAAATTACTGTATGCTCAGAGAGTCAAACAAGTATCATGTTTAATGCTTTTCCACTTGCTTGAGCAGCTTCATATATAAACCTGCATAAGAAGACTGAAATTGAAATATTATTTTTTTACAGTATATTCGAGTTTAGATTGTGTTACTGTGCAATGTTGCACTTAACGTTAAGTCCTGAAATCCTTCACCTTCAGGTCCTTTTCTGAATGTTTCTATAATACAAAATTTTCTGTTCACAATGCTGAAAAAGCTTAAACAACTCCTGCCTGAGCAGTACCACATGCATGTGTCACGGTACTCTTGTGAATGCGCTTCAAAGACTATCGCAGAAGAGAAGAAATTGCTGAATAAAGTCATTATTTTTGTTTTCTATTTTATCGATGTCCCTACTACCTTTCTGGGCCTTGAACGTGGCAGTTGTGTTTCTGTCTATGCAGAGTCCGAAAGCTCTCGGATTTCATCAAAAGATATCTTCTTTTGTGTTCTAAAGACCATCAAAGGTCTTACGGGTTTGGAACAACATGAGAGTGAGTGAGTAATTAATGACAGAATTTTCATTTTGAATAGATTATTTGTAGTTTAAAGAAAGCCATGGATCAGTTGCACATGACATACTTTGTACAGCATAGACACTGCAAATGGATCATGCGTTACAGGTGTTACAGTTGTAATATACAAATATATGTATGCGACTTAATGGACAGATAGGACAGAATATTAAACAGGCCCTTTTAGCAAGTCTTGCCATGGCATTTCATCAGTCCCTCTGTTACACAAATCCCTGCTTCAATTAGACCTGGCAACATTTCAGCCTAATCTGAACAGCAGAGTCAGATAAACCCACCTCAATCTCACCCTCTCAACAGAGCTCTAATAAAGCCATCTGCCCAAATGGCATCACATCTCACAGCCCATCCACCTCACCTCTCTAACAACAGCTGACACACAAACCAACAAGAGTAAGAGAGGAAGAAATGAAGAGGGATGCTGAGATGCTATCAAGATAAAAGGACAACCTACACTCTTAAAAATAAAGGTGCTTTAAAAGGTTCTTCAAGCGATGCAATAGAGAAACCATTTTTGGTTCCACAAAGAACCATTCAGCCAAAGGTTCTTTAAAGAACCATCTTTTTCTTACCTTTTTAAATTCTGAAGAACCCTCTTTCACCACAAAGAACCTTTTGTGAAACAGAAAGGTTCTTCAGACGTTTAGGGTTTTTTATCAAACTATTTTGACAAAATGGTTCTTCTATGGCATTGTAAAGCACCTTTATTTTTTAAGAGTGTAAGTCATACTGTATATTCTCCACACAGTATATCATAGTTCATAAGGTTCTACTGAAAAGCAAGAGCAAACAGCATACAAGACAGATTAATATTTTGTATGGTTCATTTCAGAAACGAATATTGAATGTGCCTTATTGAAGATGTATATGAAGATAATAAAGTGTTTACAGCAGAGCTGTGTCTCCCGGTGCTTTCTGAAGACTGCTGGAGACAAAATTGATTAAACTGAGCTGGAACAGTGAGTGTGAAGTTATTGGAAAGTGACTTTGTACACTGTGCTACCAAAACAGCCAAAGTGGCTCTCTAATGAATGTGTTTTTTCAAGGATTGATTATGGCCCTATGAGGCCTGTTTGAGTTTAAAGGGATTTAAATTTGAATGCAAAATTCACTTTTACATGGTGTTTGCATATAAACTGCCCCCCAAAAGTTTGGAAACACCCTAGAAAAGTGGGGTTTTGTACAATATTGGCATGAATCCTTTTTATTTTGTGATAATTTTGCACTGATAAGGGACAACACAAACTATGATAACATATTTTATTACATAAACAGTATATACATAGAAAAAACTTTGTCAGTTCATTCAAACATTGACTTGATATATTACTCCAGTTAAACTGTCCGCTGTTCTTCAGAAAAATCCTTCAGGTCACATGAATTCTTTGGTTTTTCTGCATGTTTGTTTATTAAACCCTGTATGATTTTGAGATCCATCTTTTCTCATGGAGGACAACTGAGGGACTTGTTAATGCTAAAAAACGGGTCCTGAAGCAATTCATTTTGAATAACAGCGGACAGTTTAACCAAGCCTCCTTAAGGATTTTCCCAAAGATGATTCACACGTCCAAAACCACACTTTGCCAGGGGTGTTTCCAAACTTTTGGAGGGCAGTGTAAATGTGTCTTAGCAGTGTGTGGACACAATCACCCTACAATGATAAAAATATATTCACTTCTTTTTTTTTTGAATCCCCAAAAAACCTAAACAGTCTCAATTATCAAGCCGTTTTGATTTTCTGAGCAGTATAATGTCATACTGCTCAGGTCCCACCCACAACCGCTGACGGACTGCCACCTATTAGCATATTTACACCTTCAGCCAGTTGTACGCTGTCCAGCATTTTATCCGCACTTGACCAGCTGTATAGCGACAGCAATAGCAGTCTTGTAAGCAATACAGGTGTTTTGAACATAAGAGTCTTCATTTTCTCCCGACATCAGAGCTACTGAGGACGCAGTGGATTAGTTTTGTTTTTGATGATAACATGCCTAAATATACCTAAATTCGTTTATGTTTTCGCAAATAATTTTACTCCAGACTGCTTTCTGAACAAGGGACAACATGTAATTAAATGTAACTCAAGGATAAATCAGTACCCACTGTTCATTATCCAGCTGCACCTCCAGAAGCAGTAAGTCTCACATTTTATATTTTTATGATTATTTGCAATTTGCCTTTCCTCTTTCACAAAAGAGAGGGGCGGGTGAGCAGAGCTCATTAGCATTTAAAGAGGCATGCACTGAAACTAATAACTGTGAACAGAGTTGTCAGGGTATATTTGTTGTATTGTAATTTGTAGTATTTAAAACAACGGTAACACTTTACAATAAGGTTCATTAGTTAAACATTAGTTAATGTATTAACTAACATGAACTAACCATGAGCAATACATTTGTTACTGTATTTACTAATCTTTATTAACATTAGTTAACAGAAATACAGTTGTTCATTATTTGTTCATGTTAGTTCACACTCCATTAACTAATGTTAACAAGATTTTAATAATGTATTAGTAAAAGTTGAAATTAACATTAACAAAGATTAATAAATGCTGTATAAGTGCAGTTCATTATTGGTTCATGTTAACTAATGTGGTTAACTAATGTTAACTAATGAACCTTATTGTAAAGTGTTACCAAAACAACAGTAATGTTGTAATGTAACTGTGTGTATTTCTCATTGAGGTATTAACTGTAGCTGCCATAAAGAGACTGCAGGGGTCAGGCTGCTTAACACAGCAGAGGTTATTAGTATTCTGACCACTGCAACTGCCAGTGAGGGAACAGAGGTAAAAAAAGAAACATTTTGGATTGAATGAGAGAGCGAAATTGTGAGATGGAGGGGGAAAGCAAGGGAGATAACAGAATACTGCATGAGTCATCTAGCTTATTCTCAAGTGATTTCAATTCCCATCTGATTCACAGTCCCCTGCTCTGTCATCTTTCCGCCTTTGAATAGCCGGATTCATCAAGCTATGAACTCCATTATAAAAGTCTTCTGAAAGAATTAACTTGTGGTGGAAACATCCTGTGAATATCCATTTATTCCCGCTGATCCCACCGGAAGAGCTGCACGTCTGCTTAATAAGATATGACTCGCTAGTGAAAGACATGCTGACCGAGAATGACCTTGGCTGGTCAAAGAAGATGTGCGTGTCTGGAAGATGTCTGGATTTGGTCAGCATGTGGCCTGGATTCAAGACTAGTTGATCATCATAATGTAAAGATTATAAACATTGTAATTATTATAATAATGCAAATAAAAATGGTGCTAAAAGCATAATCTTAAAAATCCATGTTGAAGACCCTTGTCTAAAATTAGCCTCATTTCCAAACTCTCCCAAGAGCACCAGCACCAGAGCAGTATTCTGATTCACATTAGGCAGATAAATGAATCGATTGAATGTGACCCAGCCCCATCTATCTTTGTAAAATATTAGATGCAGAGATGTCTGTCCCTTTCCACCAGCTCTGAGATCAATGATATCCACCCTGTGTTATTCTTTCCCCACTAGCAGCTGTGCAGAACAGAGAGGAGTGCCTGCCCTGCAGGAGAAGCATTACAGTTATTAAAGCACTCGGTGCAGAGAAGCTGCAAGGTAAACTGGGAATAAGCGATGACAGTGTCATGGATATATGCAGAGACTTGCACGTAGACATGCTTGTGCAGAACTCTCTATTTAAATACAAAAGCTCTGTTCCAAAACCTGTTAGTGAGCTATCTTGCTTCCCATAGCCCACAAAGGCAGCTGCCTTCTAAAGGAGCATCCTAACTGTTATGGAAGCTAACATGTAACAATGTTTTATACACCAACTTTTTTTGCCCTACTGAACTTCTCCCATTTCATTTTGGGACTGTCTTCTCTGTGAAGGACACAAGCAATTTTGCTTTACAATCTGACTAAAACAAGAGGTGCGTTTCAATTTGTAGTATAAATTGTGTCTTCACACTAAACATTTATTTAAAGGATTATTTCACTCCAGAATTAAAATACTAATTATTTAAAATAATATAATTGATTTAATTAATTAAAATAATATAATTATTTACTAACCCCCATGCCATCCAAGATGTTCATGTCTTTCTTTCTTTAGTTGAAAAGAAATGAAGGTTTTTGAAGAAAACATTCCAGGATTTATAGTGGAGTTTACAGTGGATTTCAATGGGGATCAACGGGTTAAAGGTCCAGATTGCAGTTTCAATCAAACGGCAACCTCATCGGCAAAATTCATCGCTTGGCCGCTAGAGACTGGCTGCAACATGTTAAAATGAGCAACTTTACAGCAGAAGAAAAGTATGTTTACAGCCTGGTACAAAAAGTGGTTTTGGTTTATAAAGCTAGTTTTGCCCTTCACGTCAACTGTGAGGGGGGTTAATTTTTTTATAACTCATCCGTTTAAGTTATATTTGTTATGTTTTGCATAATTAAAGGCGCGGCCACTTGAGTGACAGGTGGATGGCCGCTGCAACCAGCTCCACCCACGTCCCGCCTTACGACTGACTCCTGCCCACTATGAGCTTCAAAAATGCGTGGAATAGGAGTTTTATCTAGTGAAATTTCTACATTTATTTTTAACCACAAATGTGACCCTGAACCACAAAACCAGTCATAAGGGTCAATAGTTTCAAACTGAGATTTATTTATTTAGGCTGAACAAATCTGAAAGCTTTCCATTGATGTATGGTTTGTTATGATAGGACAATATTTGGGTGAGAGAACTATTTGAAATTCTGAAATCTGAGCGTGCAAAAAAAACTAAATATTGAGAAAATCACCTTTAAAGTTGTCCAAATTAAGTTATTAGCAATGCATATTACAAATCAAAAAATAAGTTTTGATATATTTAAATATGACCCTTATTCCTCGGCTGGGATTGTGTAGAACGCTATGAAGATAAACTGAAATTTGGATCTTCAACCTGGTGATCCCCACTGAATTCCACATACGGAGAAAAATCCTGGAATGTTTTCATCAAAAACCTTAATTTCTTTTCAAATGTACAAAGAAAGACATGAACATCTTGATGACAGTGTCTAGTGCGTAATTTGGGACAGAATAAAGGTATCTTAGAGGGCTTCTTAATTAAGATGGCTACCTTTTAAAACAGTCTTCATCTAAAGATCTCAACAAAAATGGCTTTAAAATGTTGCCTCTTTAGGTTTTGGAACAGGATATTTTGGCAAAGGAGGTGAAATTAAATTCTCACTTTTCATATGCCTCTTGATAACCTAAATAAGTTATCTGTCTCTTGCTCCCTTTCAATCTGTGCTCACAGAGTGGTGTTTCCAATTTCTGCAAAACGCCATGTTGAAATTTTAAACTCCATTTCGCTCCCTTGTGATGTTATTTTTTTGCTCTCAATTGTCCTTCTCCTCTTTCCCACCAAAGCCCTTGGCTGCTCTCCACTCAAAGATAAAGGGGAAACAGTGACACATGTGAAGGAGAATCTTGACCGCTCTCTCTCTCTCTCTCTCTCTCTCTCTCTGTAACACATGTGTTGAATTACAGGCACTCCCCCAGTCTCTGCAGGCTGACGCAGCACTTTGCTGTAGGAGAACTGAGTGCATATCACGTGAGCTATCTATCTTTCATTACTGGGAGGAGGCTGCAGTACACAAGGGTCTAGACTAAGATTGCTAATTCTGATCAATTGTCTTTGTTAACTATCAGATGGAGAGGCTGTGGTTAGCATTTTTAGCATGGTGAATAGAGACCAAAGGGGTCACGTTGGTATAAATTATTCATAAGAGGTCTCGCAGCACGGTAGATGGCAGTCTTTGAATGAAATAAAAGATAAGCTCAAAAAGGACTTCAAAATGCTGAGCCAATTTATGACGCCACAGCATGTCTTTCAGCATAGCACACACACCCCTTTGTCATAGACTAAAAATACACACAAACCTGTTTCCTGAATCTTTCACACCTTGCTCTATCCTGGATCTATTCTGTAGCCCTGTTTCTGGTCCAAAACACAACATTTAACCTCTTTATCAATATCTCACCAACCACACTCTCTAAATCAGCTTTTAAACAGACAGGGCATCTTAAAACTCAATAAAAACGACATTTTATGTGTCGACACAGCACCCGTTTTCATTTTGGACAGTTTCCACTCCCTTCTGAAGATTTACGCTAAATGCGCTGTGTTCGTTCGGTCTCATTCCGCTGCTCAGTGCTGTCTGGATTATCTTCTATACACAATATATCTTACTGAAGCTCTTGTTGTCAAAGAATCTGTAGTGAAGTGGGAGCCTAGCAAAACCACACTTTTGGGATTTCACAAAACCTCATTGTTTCAAGATACAATGTGCTATTATGCTTTCAATAAATTATGCAAACAGTGTATTGAAAAACAACCACTAATGAATATTAGCAAATTTACATTAGTATTAGAGCACACACACACACACACACACACACACACACACACACACACACACACACACACACACACACACACACACACACACGTTGGGTTTACATGTTTTATGGGGACATTCCATAGGCGTAATGGTTTTTATACTGTACAAACCGTACTTTCTATGGCCCTACACCTACCCTACACCTAAACCATAGCTCTCACAGGAGATTGTGCACCTTTACTTCATCAAAAAAACTCATTGTGCATGCTTTATAAGCCTGTTTCCTCATGGGGACCTGAGAAATGTCCCCACAAGGTCAAAATCTACTGGTATTCCTATCCTTGTGGGGACATTTGGACACAAAACTAGTCTTAAGTAGTACAGGTACTGTATATTTGTAGCAATAGCCAAAAATACATTGAATGGGTCAAAATTATTGTAAAAAATCATTAGGATGTTAAGTAAAGATCATGTTCCACGAAGATATTTTCTAAATTTCATACCGTAAATATGTCAAAACTTAATTTTTGATTAATAACATGCATTGCTAAGAACTTCATTTGGACTTTAAAGGTGATTTTCTCAAAAAAAAAAAAAAATGTTTTTTTGCAACCTTAGATTCCACATGAATCAATGGAAAGCTTATTTATTCAGCTTTCAGATGATGTATAAATCTCAATTTAAAAAAATGGTCCCTTATGACTGGTTTTGTGGTCACATATGCTGTTCTGTTATTAACAGTTGACAGAACATAAGAAAAATCACTTTTAGAAATGCAGCATTTAGACCTTAGAAATTTACCAAAAAATGTTGATTGCATATTTTTTTAATTCATTTGCAACCTGAGACCACTCACTTTACCGCAAGAACTGTAATTTAAGGTTAATTTCAGGCAAACTGAAATGTAAAGTGCTTAAATTTTCGGTGTCAAATTATAATATGCTTTCCATTAATTAATGATTAATTTCATGATTTTTCTGAAAATTGCAAGAAAAATATTATAAAAAAATCAATAGACATGAAATGCACCCTTAACTTTAAAATAAAATGTAACCCTGGACCACAAAACCAGTCATAAGGGTCTTTTTTTTTATTGAGATTTAAACACCTTCTGAAAGCTGAATAAATAACCTTCCATTGATGTATGGTTTGTTAGGATAGGACAATATTTGGCAGAGACACAACTAAAAAATCTAAATACTGAGAATATCGCCTTTAAAGTTGTCCAAATGAAGTTCTTAGCAATGCATATTACTAATCAAACAATTTACGGTAGGATATGTACAAAATATCTTGGAACATGATTTTTACTTAATATCCTAATGATTTTTGGCAGAAAAGAAAACAATCTATAATTTCGAATCATACAATACATTTTTGGCTATTGCTACAAATATACCGGTCCTACTTGTGGTACATGTTCACAAATTTCACAAGCTTTCTCGCAGCACTAAAATAACAACCCAACTGTGGTGTTTTGTGGAGATTCACTAAATCACACAATAGACCATCGATTATGTTAGGACATATTTTGTGGATTGAGGATTTAAATGCCATCTTGAAGGTAACCTTACGTGAGGATTCGCATGCAGTGTTCTACGTCATGTGAATTTGGGAGTTCGGTGAGTTAATGCGCCCGCCCTCTGTCTCCGCATAGGGCTGCTCCCACAAGCAACTTCGCGGAATACGAGCCACGCCATTTCAAATACAGCGACAATCTCAACTTTTCACCCACAAGACACTAAAGACACGACTAATTCTCCACACACATGATTTCAAGCGTCCCTGTGTAGCAGCAGGACGGCGTGTCCTTCCCGCGTGTCCCCTGCGCAAGACGCACCTTTCCATGCAGAAACTTGCCTAAGTGAGCGCGCAGAAGCACTGCAATGCAGAAAGAGCCCGTAGACACAGGCAAAGTCGCGATGAGCCCGGACTCAGGACTGCAACAGTCGTACTTTCAGCACAAACCCTTTAGACTTATTCATCTGAATATTGATTAGCAACATTTTCTACAATTTAGCGCTGTTTTAATGCTTGAAATATCGCAATTTTGAAATCAAAATCATTATGTCATAGCTTTACTGATGCACCTGTCCTGATGGAGAACAGTAACGTTTATGGCAAATAAGAAACAATTTACACTGCATTTTGCATCTGCAGTTTGACTTACGTGACGAGCAATGCTGAAAGGCGAGAAAGAGTAAAAGGCTTGGGGCAAGAATTTTGATAGCCATCCTCTCCAGGAAATGGAGTTGCTATTAGATGAGTAAATCAAATGTTATCCTCTCCTCGTCACCGGACTGTACAGCATCGTTTATCCGTCCTTTCGGCCAACTTTAACTCTCTCGGCCGGGATGGCGATAGACTCGCTCGCTAGAGGCGGGCGCGCGCGCGAGATAGTGGTGCTGATGCTGCGCTTTGGCGGGAGCGCGCATACTTCCATTAAACGAAATGCCTTGAAACTTGCAAAGTTGTGACAATCTGGTCGAAATAGATATATAAACTCGCTGGTATTTAATATAGAGGGAAAGTGGAGTCGTATGGGTGGATAGACAGTGGTCACGACTTTGTGTCCGGGTTTGCAGTCAGGGAGGGGGCGCAAGATGAGAACAGTATGAAAAAAAAAAGTTTTGGACTCGAGCAGTTCGTCATAGTGATGGGAAGCCCGAATCTTTTCCGTGAATCGGTTCTTTTGAACAGAAGCTCTTAAAATGATTCTTTTACGTAATGACGAGATCACGTTTTCCTGACACCCTGGTGTTGACTAAGCACATAAAATGAGTTTTGAATGAAAAGTTTATATAAATTTAAACTAAGATTTATTAATAATGATGCTTTATTGTCATGTTTACTTCAGCCTTGATAAGCCCTTTAAACTTAATTATTAAAACTTAATTTTATTAAAAATAACTTTTTACTTAATCGAGTTCCAAAAATGTACTACATATAATTAGATTATATTACATTTTCAAAAAACTCATAATCAGACTACAGTTACTTTTTGTTGATTACATGATTACATATTATTCCCGTGATCACATGCCATGCAGGTAAACAGGTATAATATTTCACATTTTTTGTTAAGTGTAATATTGACTGTTGATGTATTTTAATTTAACATTTTTATGATTTAATTATTAGCTTTTTATTAAACTCACAAACCCCCTTCAGTTCCTTCACAAACCCCAGTTTGTGAACCTGAAATGTGTAATGTAATGGTTATGTTACTACACTACCAGTCCAAAGTTTTTGAACAGTAAGATTTGTAATGTTTTTTAAAGAAGTATCTTCTGCTGATTAAGCCTGCATTTATGTGATCCAAAGTACAGCAAAAACAGTAACATCTTGAAATATTTTTACTATTTAAAATAACTGTTTTAAATATATATTATAAAATGTAATGTAATAAGAAATTATGGAAATGTATAATGTTACGAAAGATTTCTATTTCTAAATGCTGTTCTTCTGACCTTTATATTCAACAAAGAAACCTGAAAAATTCTACTCAGCTGTTTTCAACATAGTAATAATATTAATAATATTTTTGAGCAGCAAATCAGAATATTAGAATGATTTCTGAAGGAGCATGTGACAAGTAATGATGCTAAAAAATCAGCTTTGAAATCACAGGAATAAATTACATTTTAAAATATATTCAAATAAAAAAACAGTTGTTTTAAATAGTAAACATATTTCAACATTTTACTGTTTTTACTTTGGATCAAATAAATGCAGGCTTGGTGAGCAGAAGAGACTTCTTTAAAAAAAAACATTAAAAAACTTTTGAATGGTAATGTAACTACAAATTTTGTCATGTAATTTGGAATCAGTAACAGACTACAATTTGTAAGTAATCTACCCAGCACTGCTCATATCAAATTGTTCATCAGTTATTGGGCCATTGCAACGAGACAGATGCATGGACCATTCTTAGTTTAGAAAGGTAAAAGTATATGCTATTCTGACTTTTATTCTGAACCGATTAACTGAAAAGATCTGACTATGAAGTACTGCACCATGCTCCATTTCAATGATACAATTTTCTATTTGTGTCATCATAGTGTCTCCCTTTGCCCAGAGAGCACAAGTTCATTACTACAGTCAGTCCAACTGGTTACAATCAGATTTGTTTGTAGGGGTCGTTTGTACAAGGTGGGTGGAAAATCCGGATTTGTGTTGGAAGAGGCAGTCTGTCCATGATTCTGTGATATAAAAAGGCTTTGGGATTAAGAAGTGGGTTTGTAGGACAGCAACAGAGCAGGGTGGGAGCAGGGCCATGTTCAGGGGCAGAGGGGGATTTGCAGAGTTTCTAATCAAATCAGATTGGGGTTTTACCAAAGTCCCTCCCTGTTCTTACAATCATCTTACATCAATACTCATTCATGAATATGAATTTGCATGGGGAAGCAGTGCAAGAGGTTAAAATGTCTTTTGATTTAGGTAAGATCTCTATCCCCATGCACACACACAATTCAAGTTGCAATTGATATATTATTGAGGAAAACTTATAAGTAACATGATTTGTGAAAACAGATTACTTTTTTAACTGGGCGGGTAGGAGAAATGTGAAGAATATTACATTTAAAGCATGCGTTATTGCTTTTACATAAAATAAATGCAATAGATTCAGCAAAGGATTAAGTGATAAATCCATGCATGAATCCTCTATTGATTTTCTTTACACACAGACAAAATCTACTGTCTTTATAATCCTAACCTCATCCCGAAATCAAGTCCATATAATCACCATCTGTTTCAAGTCCGAAACACAACGGTGTCAATGTGTTTAACAAAGCTTGAGTTCATTATATACATTATAAGTGACTATATTGACTATGTTTTGTGATAACATCTAAATGCTATGTCAAAAAATATTATTTAACACTTTAACTGCCAGGGATCATTGTATACCTAAATATGACAGCAGGTAAAGTCTACCCATGCATATGACTACTGTTTTGATAATGCCTAAAAGACTTATTATGCCACTAAAGTCATAAAATGATTATTTTCAGTGATCTTGGTCATATAAACTATGTTTCTGTTCTATTATTTTCTTTTCAGTTAACCTTTATAATCAAATAAATAATTATTGCTAATTATTTGCTGAAACTTCAAACAGTGAGTGAGTAGTTCAATATTAATATAATAACCTGAATGGATGCATTAGCTTACACAAATGGGTTAGACCAGGTAGAAATAGTACCTAAAAAGAAAAGTTCACTCAAAAATGAAAATCATTTACTCATCCTCATGTTTTTCCAAAACTGTATGACTTTATTTCTTATGCGTATTATACAATGTAAGTCAATAAAGTAACCAAAACAGTTTGGTTATCAACATTTATAAAAATGTAATATTTTGACTTTTTTTTTCTATTATCTATTCTGTGTTATTTTAGTATTATTATTGAGAACATTATACTTTTTATTAACATTTTGAATTCGTTTTTATCTTTATGTTCTGTTTTAATGTTTTTATTAGTAATTTTGTTAGTTTGTCATTTTGTCTATATAGTTTTAATTTCTATTATAGTTTTAGTTATTTTAATACATTCACTTAAACTGAATGAAAAATGATAATACCCTGAAATGATCTGTTCAATATTATTTTGTAATATTTAGGATTTTTTTTTTTTTTCAAGTGACAAAGTTTTGTTTTATGATTTTAGTTTAGGTTATCTATAATCCCTGCTGAAAGTAAAAAACAAAAAAACAAAAAAACAATAGAAACCATCACAGAAATTCTAATGGTTTCCACTACAAATATAATGACAAACAATAAACTTTTAACCATTAAAATAATTCAAAATGGTTTCCTGTAGTGAGTTTTGGAACATATTCCATTAGGATTTAGTGGATTTAACAAGCTACCAATAAAAGGTGACCTTAACAATAGAGACCAACAGGCACCATTACAGTTTCCATTATAACCAGTAAAACCATTACAAATTCTGTGTTGGTTTCTATTGTGTTTTTCAGCAGGGATAACCCTGATTTAAACTGTTTATAGTCTCTGTGTATGTACAGTAAAGACAAGCACCACATGAACTGATTAAATGCCTCTTATTAGCACCAGATGGCGCACACAAGTCATAACGTGAGGTTTCTAGTCAAACAAACGCTACAAGCTACCGAACGAAGCCGCTGGACAAACAATTTGGGACTGGCCATCATGTCCACTTCCCTTTTCTATTCCAACCGGTGACCTCTCCAAAAAGAGGAAATAAAGCTGTTCGTGTGACTTAGTGAGGAACAGATTTTTGACTTTGGATTTCTACACGTGAGAGAAGTTTCACGTTGAGACACAGGCTACTCACAGCTGTTTGGTTTCCTTTACTTTGGTCTCTAGGTAGTTATTCGTCAGGTTAGAGCTTAGCTGGTTCTGGTTAAGTTGTCTTAAATCTCAGGCTGTGGAACATCTTTGGCTGGAAAGTTAAACTCCTGATCAAACAAAGTGTGCTGCTTTGGCTCAGGTTACAGAAACATGCAAATAGAGACAGTAGGAACTACAGAATACATTCAAATGTAAATGCACTTCCTCTTCATATCTTCCCCTTTGTAAAGTCTCTGACACACATTCGGCTCTCAGAAATGAACATAAAACCACACGTGAACCCCTGAACATGCAGTTCTCTTCTATTCCGTTTCCTCCCTTCAACAGGATTTTCTTTTGATCTGATGATTTCTTCACTGTTTATCAGAGAGATCTGTGTGCTATGCATATGTGTGTGGTTGTCACAGGGTGCATATGAATTTTCCATATGGGTATTTGCATTTTTATCTCTTGGTCATTCTCTAAACATACCCGAGATGTGGTCTTGTCCGGCGAAGTTGAGATAAATCAGGCAAAAACAAACATTATATGACCTCCAAGTTAATTTTGTACTGTAAAACACATAGTCTGGTATGTTAGTTGGCATTTAGTTGTCAAAAATGTTTACAGAGATCCAGAACAGACTTGCTTAAAGGTCTACAGGCCAAAAACATATAACTGGAATTTATGCATGTTTTTTTTTATGTGGGGAACTAAGTCAATGACATAAAATCTTGTCCATTATAAAGGATAAAAAGGAAGGGAATAAATGTGAATAAATGTAAAAGTTCCTAATTTACAGTATCATTATGTTTTTGCACCACGTTGACCTGAACTATCCTTGCCTTATCATAGAAAGTTAAATCTGACTTTTGAAAGACTTATTGACCATGACACATGATCATAAAGGCCTTTAGTGGTCCCCTCTATGATACAATTTCCTGTTTTGTTTAAATTGGCAGATAATTTGTAAAAAAAATAATAACCAATGATTTTTTTTTATGAGATGCATTATCAGAGCAGTTGTATCACCCTGACATTTTTACTTTACCCTAACCCACCCCAACATAAATAAATAAACTAATAAATGAATAAATGAATAAATTGTCAAAAAAAGGATGACCTAAATAAAATAAAATAAAATAATGAAATCATTTTTTGTTTGAATTCAATCTCTTAACAACTGTTTTTCTTTTTTCTTCTTTGAAGGACCAGGGTTCACATATTCTTGGAAAACCAGGATATATGAGGAAGCCTCATTTTAAAAGTGTGACTTTAGACCTGTAAGTCATATAATGTATGCAATATTATAACTCCATGAGCATTTTTATACTGAATATCCATTTTTCTAGTTACACAAATCTCTAAAATATATTTCATTCAGTAGTAACTGAGTTAAGTTAATTTTCTATTGTAAAACATAGTTTGATCTGTTAGTTGGCATTTAATGGCAAAAAAACAGACTTGCTTAAAGGTTTACAGGCCAAAAACATATAAATATCTGGAATGTATGCATGTTTTTGATGTAGAGAATGAAATCAGTGATATTTCTTATTTTAATTCTATCCCTCAGCAACTGTTTTTTCTTTTTTCTTTTAAGGACCAGAGTTCACATGTTCTTGGAAAACCAGGATATATGAGCAAACCTTGTTTTAAAAGTGAGACTTTAGATCTGGAAGTCATATAAACGTAACTCCATGAGCATTTTTATAATGAATATCTATTTTTCTAGTTACACCAACCTCTAAAATATTTTATTCAGTAGAAATTATGAGTAAAAATAAGTTAATTTTTAACTGTAAAACACAAAGTTTGATCTGTTAGTTGGCATTTAGTTGTCAAAAAAGTTTAAAGAGATCCAGAACAGACTTGCTTAAAAGTTTGCAGGTAACACATAAATATCTGGAAATATATGCATGTTTTTGATGTAGGGAAAATACTTATAGTCAGTGATATTTCTTATATTAATTCAATCCCTCAACAGCAGTTTTTCTTTTTTTTTCCTTTTTCTTTGAAGAACAGGGTTCACATATTCTTGTAAAACCAGGATATATGATGAAGCCTTATTTTAAAAGCGTGACTTCAGACCTGGAAGTCATATAAATGTATGAAATATTGTGACTCCATAAGCATTTTTATATTGAATATCCATATTTCTATTTACCCTAAGCACTAAAATATTTTATTCAGTAGAAATGGAGTAAAAATAAGTTAATTTTTACTGTAAAACACATAGTTTGGTATGTTAGTTGCCATTTAGTTTTAAAAAGGTTTAGAGAGATCCAGAACAGATTTGCTTAAAGATCTAAAGCCCCAAAACAATTAAATGACTAGAATTTATGCATGTTTTTGATGTAAGAAAAGAAAGTCAGTGATACTTCTTATTTTAATTCAATCCCTCAACAACTCTTTTTCTTTGAGTTCACATATTCTTGGAAAACCAGGAAATATGAGGAAGCCTCATTTTAAAAGTGTGACTTTAGAACTGGAAGGCATTTAAATGTAGGAAATATTATAACTCCATGAGTGTTTTTATAATGAACATCCATTTTTCCATTTCATCTGGTAGAAATTATGAGTAAAAATAAGTTCTGAGCAACTGGATCAAATATTGTGATCAATGGGGGTCCTTGGAATCAAAACAGTTGACAACCACTGCCATAGAAGTAATTGTATATATGAATTACATTTTTAATGGATTCATAGATTTAAAGTGAATTGATAGAATGAGAAAAATGTCATGTCATTCAACTATTTTTGTTCTTGTCCTGGAACCCTTCAGCTGTTTCGCTGCCCGGCAGGGGCAAACCACGTCTTGGTGGTGCTGGTGGGGGGCACCTGTAGCCTCTCCATGGCTCATCATCCCCTGACAGGACAGCTGCTACAACAAGATGGCTGTGGTGGAGTTTATTGGGCAAATAAACAAATAAATACCCTGACTGCAAGCGCTGGCCAGCTGCCTGACACCCTCTACCGCAGACAATAAAGAGAAATTTCCATCTAAAAGAGCAAACGACCAATTACTACGTCCTAAATCTGCAAATTCCCTTCAAGTAATAATCTGTTTTGGACAGTTTTGGGTACAGCACGCAGACACTGCAGAGGTTAGTGTGCTAGCTCTGTCAGCAAGAGTTTCAATAGCAGGCGCATTAGAGAGCAAGCAGTGTAAGCAAGTATTGTATTTTACAGAGGCCAGACTAGTCCTGTCATCAAGTTCCACTTTACAGTTTTAAATAACCATGACTGCAGCTCAGCTCACAGGCTAGAATAGTGTTTGCCTTATCAGGGTGTCAATGGCCATCAACCAACACCTTTGAAATGAAATTAGCACCCATCCATTCTTTCTATGATTTTACTGAAGTCACTGCAGAAGCCTGTAGAGAGAGGTATTAGTGAATTACATGTGGGGAAAATTTGCAAACATTTGCAAATGCATATGAAAGAATGCAAAATGCTATCTGCACCCTTGCAGACACACAAGCACACACGTTGGACTCGAACACTGAAACACAATCCTGGTAACCGCTGCCAAGTATGATAGTCAGCATAGTCCTGTCAATATCAAACAAACACTTTGGCGTGCAAACAAACGGGCAGACCAAACATGCAAGGCCTGTCAGATGTGTGGGAGATGAAACTGTGTGTGTGTGTGTGTGTATAGTCTATATGTAGCTGTTGCTGCTATATGTGTGTGAGCATTGAGAGGTATATCTTTTGTACATATCATTGTCTATACAGTAAAATAATATTCTGAAAAAGTACCAAAGATTTACTTGTAGTATCTTTAGTTCAAAAATGGAACTTCCACTATGGATTTTCAAGTCAAAATAACATGCACAGCAGGCCAGTTGGAATTTTTTAGTTCAAATAGGCTACTAAGAAAAATTATTTTGTGGTTCAGTCTGAATTTCCCCTTTCCCAGAAAGCACTTGGACATGAATAATTAATATGGTTGTGCTCATGTTATTTATATGTTTATTTTATTGTCATGGTGGTCACTATGTTGTGTCATATTGAAATGTTTTAGGACAGGGGTTTTCAAACCTGTCCTGGAGCCTCCCCTGCCCTGCACATTTTGCTTGTCTCTCTCATCTAATACACCTGATTCAAATCATCAGCTCATTAGTAGAGACTGCAAGACCTGAATTGGGTGTGCCTAATAAGGGAGACATACAAAATGTGCAGGGCAGGGGAGGCTCCAGGACAGGTTTGAAAACCCCTGTTTTAGGATATACAATGCCTTCCAAAGGTCATGGTGTCACACCCCCGGACTTTCTTGTTTGGTTTTTCCCATTTTCCCCGCTGTTCTGAGTGTTTTGGTTTCTCCGTCATTGTCTGCACCTGTCTGTGTAATTAGTCTGTGTGTATATAAGGTGTGTGTTTCCCCTGTATTCTTGTCGGTCTTTGATGTTTGATGGATGTTTCCCCTGGTGTTCCTGTGTCTACCTGTATTCGTTGGATTTATTAAATATACGTCTTTTTATTACGTCGTTGTTCGTGTGTTCCTGCCTAATCCGTGACACATGGGCTTTTAGATAATAGCCATATAAATAATTATGATTTTGAAGTCTCTGAAGTTTTAGTTTAAAATATTCCACAAACCAATTATATCATTTTGAAAATGCTTATTTTGAGTGGAAGCAGAAACATGTTTTCATGCATGGCTCTTTAAATGGAAATGAGCTGCTGCTCCCCGCCCCCTTTTCCAGAACAGAGCTGTGCCTTTACAGCTTATAACAGCTTAAGATACTCTGCCAAAAAACATCTGTTTGGTTTTGATTATCATGTCTATTGCACTGAAATCATGCGTTTTAAACCATATTAGTTTAAACTTCTAACTTCGGCTGACACACGGCATGTGAATACTAAACTAAGTTGTCTTTCATGTCTTATTGCGCTTAAATTGTCAAATACACACAAGTTTATGTTAAAAACACACATGAGTTACAAAAATAGTCGGTTATGTCTGTGATGGTAAACAGCTGGGAAAGAAATTGCATGTTTATATTAGATCTGTGTGGCAGCAGCGTAATATACAGTAAATAAATCAATAAATCCACTCTCCTCTAAGGCTGGGACTCTAAATGGTGTTCTGTGCTCATATGTGCAGCCAACGACAGAAGAGTTAGCATGCTTTGTTTGAACTTTTGCCATGGCGTTAGAACTGGTACATTGTTGTCGCTTGCAAAAACAAAATGGTGGCAGAGTGGGTGGAAACATGCAGATTAAGGGTAGGTAAGATCCCTCCTATTCTACGTCATGACCAGATGATTTTACGATCGCCGCTATCCTCAGAACACGGTTGTACGGTACATTCAGCATCTGGCTGATATTTGCGATCTAAACCATATTCTCAAAACTATCGTTTTCAATGACTTCAAAGTCAATATTTTGATCGCTGGCAGCTTATTCACCACATCCACTATCAAATAACAGTGGCATTTATATTGCATACAGTAATTGCTCTGCAGTAAATCCATTCAAACCAGTTAAAATTTTGCTGATGATATTCTTTTGTTTTATGCCTGCGATAGTTATGGGTAAAACATCACGTCATTATTGTCTATTAAACATTGCGCATATTTAGTCAGATTTTTACATATTTTTGTGCACAAAAATATACCTACACTATTACACACCTTGGGTCTCTAGTGACCCAATTTTAATGTAACTTTTAATATAAGCTATATGAATTCCCTTAATAATCTGTAAAACAAAACAAAAAAAAGGTTTATTTTAGTAATCACGCATCAAAATTCCTCCCAAATGCTTGAAATATGGTCACATAGACAACATTATCAATATTTTTGTGGTAAATTTATTGTGATTTCTGTTTTTTTTTTAAACTATAGTTTCTATCATGACAACTCTCATACTATCTCATAATATTTATTATAATGGATATGACAATGTTAATCTATTTTGGTCTTGGCCGAATAGATTTGCTTTGCTGCTGAATTGCAGCTGCTGTTGGTTATTGCTGTTGTTGTAGATTATTGCTGCTGCTGCAAAGCAAGTACAGGAACTTGGTACTGCCAATACATACACTGACACAGGGCTGTATTTAAGACATGCTGCTGCACAAGTAGCATATATAATAACCCCGTAGCAGATCTATACAGGTGGAGCTGGGGAGGTGGAGGGTTTCAGAGGAACTCTGTGAATGTTCACCAGCCATTAAATGTAAAGCAGCAAGCTCAATGGCTGCATATGCAACATGAACCAATCAGTTTGTGCCAAGTAGATTAACGCTGTGAATATCATCAGTTTGCGTTAAGGACTCATCAGTCTGCGCCATCTAGAGTTTCATGAAAGAATTGGCATACTGAACACTTTAAAAAACAGAAAACCTAAGATGAAGCATATAATATTACAAGTTGTAATCATTTAAATAAAGAGAAAAAATTGCATACAACTTTACAAATCTTCTTGGACACACGAAAGCCTGAAATTCTACATTCAGTCAAAACATTTACCTCATGAGGTGAATGAATACAACTCAAAAAACCAATGCAAACTGTTGCCCTTTTTTCTGACGTTCGACAAACACCTCATTTTTTTCAGTGCATGCAAATTGAATGTAAGAGAGAATGTGTGTGCATGATGTATGTGGTGTGACGTGCGAAGTAAATATTTGAAATAAAAGGGGTCTGAGCTTTAATCCACAATCCCCAGCCACCAGTGCCAGAATTCATTCCAGCTGCTTAAGGCTTTGTAAAAGCATCAATATGACAAATGGACTGTATATTGTATGTGCAGTGTGATTGTCTGGGTGTGCTGGAA
Source organism: Garra rufa (assembly GCF_049309525.1). NCBI lineage: Eukaryota > Metazoa > Chordata > Actinopteri > Cypriniformes > Cyprinidae > Garra > Garra rufa. Next base: position 35,113,454 of record NC_133361.1, on the reverse strand, counting down.
GCTTTACTGAACTCTCCAAGCGCAATCTGATCCAGCGAGCATGTGGACGCCCTGCCAACCCTTTGACCCACAGCCTCTTATTCTTGGCTGCCCCGTCCGTTTCTTTGCGAAAGACTGCGTGCACAGCTATACATACAATTGAATGTGCGTAGAGGTCGATTCTATGTCTGCATACGTCTCCTTGTGTGCGTGTCTGCAGGCTAAGCAGCAAGCTAATGTCTTTCATTAACAGTCATAATTGCACAGGCTTTGGACCACAATAGCTTGTAAATTCAACACACTGGTCTGATGGTTAACAGTTCGGTCCCACCTCAATACTGAAATAGGTTTCATTCACCCATATTTTTTAATGTGAGTATGTGTGTGTGTATTTGGGGTGAAATTGCAGGTTTCTATGATTGTTCACTGTGGCTTCCACCCTACCCTAAAGCAAAGCAAGCCATGCTTTTTCTGAGGCCTTATGCATATGAAATCACAGCACAGTTATATGAGATCTGGGAACACACACAGATTTCCACTCAGTTTAACAGACCCTCGGTTATTTACCCTAAATATGCCAACATTTCTTTGCTTTTTCTTTTCCTTGCCCCTACCAGCGCACACTGAAGTTGAAGTCTTTCTATAAGATGGATACGGTTTAATACTTTGTCACGCATGCAAATCTCTCACACACACACACACACACACACACACACACACACACACACACACACACACACACACACACACACACACACACACACAGAGGTTCAGGGATTTGGCAGCTTTGTACGAGTTCTGAGTACTTTCACACAGTCTAGAGGCTATAAATAGAGCAAGGCCTCTGGACGACTGCCCACCCTTCCTTAACTCTTAATAACCAGTGGGTCTACCCTACAGTTACAGGCCGTGCACTTCTGCTCACACGCAAACCTGTAAGAAAGCCTCTTTTAAGAGCGCATATGCCATGTACATAAATGTAAACACACACTCATAAATATACTGGATTTTGGATGCTTTTAGCAACATTAGATGGGTAATTTATAGCTTTTTGAAGCTTGGATGAAAAAGCTTGCATTTTCACTCTAGTTGAAAACATACTCTCTCACATATTGTGAAATAAAATGTAGCTACCTACAGTATATCAGGCATTATGAGATCCCCAGCCACTTGAGTGATTGTTTGTTACATATTGCAGCTCATTTAATGCTGTTTTAACAGGGAATGTGCAATATACTGTAATACTAAAAATGTATTCTATCAGTTAATACTGAATGTACTGTCTATAAGCTCATATCACTTAAGTGTTATCAGCTGATATAAAGTACATTCACTACTATTAGTGCTATTATTAGTGATTTTACAGATTAATTTTAAGTTAAAATGAATCACTAATAATTTAATAACTCAATAATGTTACAGTATGGTATATGTTGTGATGCCAACATTCTATGGAAGCCCGCTTCCGCTACTGAATAAAAAACAATTCTAACTTTTTCTTGCAGTTGTGCATTTAAATCTCTGAATTCTGACTTTTTTCTCAGAACTGCGAGATCTAAACTCACAATTGTGAGTTATAAAGTCAGAATTGCAAGATATGTAGACTGAGTTTGTATGACGCAATTCTGAGAAAAACGTCAGAATTGTGAGTTTATATCTCGCAATTCTGACTTAACTTGCAATTGTGTTTAATAAAGTCAGAATTGCGAGATATAAACTCGCAGTTCTGACTTTTTTCTCACAGCTGCATAATATGAACCCACAATTGCAAGTTATAAAGTCAACTGCAATTCTGACTTTTTTTTTTGCAAGTGCAGGTTTATATCTTGCAATTTTGACTTTTATTCTCTTCAGAATTGTGAGATATAAACTTGCAATTGCAAGTCCAATTCTGAGGGAAAAAACAAGACTGATATAACATAAAAATTGCGAGATATAAACACAATTATTGGAAAAAAAAAGTCACAATTGCGAGATATAAACTAAGTTTATTTCTCAGAATTGCGGGTTTATATCTCTATTCTGACTTAACTCACCACTGCAAGTTACGAAGTCAGAATTCTGAGAAAAAATTCAGATTTGTAAGTTTATATCTCGTAATTCTGAGAAAAAAAACTCAGAATTGCAGGTTTATATCTCAATTCTGACTTAACTCACAATTGCATTGCATGTTATAAAGTCAGAATTCTGAGAAAAAAATCAGAATTGTAAGTTCATATCTCGAAATTCTGACTATTTTTCTAGAATTATGAGTTTAAATCTCACATTTCAGAGTTTTTAGTTTATGTTTGTATCACGCAATTATGACATAATTTCTCAGAATTGCAACTTTTCTTCTCGGATTTGCGGGTTTATATCTAAATTCTGACTTTTTTCCGCAATTTTGAGTTTATATCTCGCAATTCTGACTTTATATCTCGCAATTCTGACTTTATAACTCACAACTGCGTGTTATAAAGTCAGAATTCTTTGAAAAAATTTTAGATTTGTAAGTTTATATCTCGCAATTCTGAGAAAAAAAACTCACAATAGCGGGTTTATATCTAAATTCTGAGTTAACTCACAATTGCGCATTATAAAGTCAGAATTTTGAGAAACAAATTCAGAATTGTAAGTTCATATCTCGCAATTCTGACTATTTCTCTCAGAATTATGAGTTTAAATCTCACATTTCAGAGTTTTTTTTGTTTATATGTCTGTATCACACAATTCTGACTTAATTTCTCAAAAAATTGCAACTTTACTTCTCAGATTTGCGGGTTTATATCTAAATTCTGACTTTTTTTTTCCGCAATTTTGAGTTTATATCTTGCAATTCTGACTTTATAACTCACAATTGCTTGTTATAAAGTCAGAATTGCGATATAAACTCACAATTCTGAGTAAAAAAATCAGAATTGCGAGATATAAACAAAATTGCGAGACAAAAATCTGAATTGCCAGATATAAACGTAAAAATTCTGAATTTTTTCTCAGAATTCTGACTTTATAACACGCAATTGTGAGTTATTAAGTCAGAATTCTAAGTTTATATCTCGCAATTCTGCCTTTTTCTTTGCAATTGTGAGTTTATATCTCGCAATTCTGAGTTTTTTTTCTCGCAATTCTGACTTTATAACTCACAATTGCGAGTTTATATCACAATTCTGAGAAAAATTGTAGAATTACGAGTCTGTATCACACAATTCCAAGAAAAAAATTGCGAGATAAAAAGTTGCAATTACCTCTTTGTATTATGTATTCTGTGGCAGAAATGGGCTTCCATAATATTCACTTGTAGGCATATCATAAAAAAAAAAAAAAAAAAAAAAATTAATTATCATTTAGACCAGTGGTTCCCAATTCCAGTCCTGGGGACCCCCTGCTCTGCACATTTTGCATGTCTCCTTTTTTAACACACCTGATTGAGATCATTAGTTCAGTTCATGGCTCTCTCCCTTAACAAGCTGATGATCTCTGTCAGGTGTGTTAAAAAAGGGAGACATGCAAAATGTGCAGAGCAGGGGGTCCCCAGGACTGGAATTGGGAACCACTGATTTAGACGACAAAATGGTACATCATTTTAATAGCAGTCATTTGTCAGTCTTAACAGGAAAATAATTATTGGTATTGGCTAGAATTTTTATATTAGTGCTTCCCTACTTTCAGCTACCAGTTTAGTACTATCAGCTCAGTTTAAATGGTGAATTCCACAGTTTTTGTCCTAAAAACACAATTTATGTCAGGGCCAGTAGTTAACAAGAAAGTTAATAAAACTAAAAAAAGTAGATCCAGTCAAAGTAAAACATAGAATAATCAAGTATAAGAAAATGAAGAGAAGAGAAGAGAAGAGAAGAGAAGAGAAGAGAAGAGAAGAGAAGAGAAGAGAAGAGAAGAGAAGAGAAGAGAAGAGAAGAGAAGCAGTTGGTCTTATCTTTCTCCCTCTTTAGTGTGCATATACCGTGCAGTATGCGGGCGTCTGGATGCTGGATCTTTCTCGCTGCTTGTTTCACTTTGCCATTGTTTTGTCTTATTCCTCCCGTGCTCCAAGCAACCCTATATGAATATATGTGTCTGTGTTTGCGTCTAGCATTCACAGATCTGCGCCTTTCTTCCTGGATATTGTTGTACAACGCTGATGCAAGACATGATAAGGCCTGCTTTTGTTTATGTCCTCCTTTCTCCTTTAATTTTCTAGGCCAGTTCACAATGGACAGAAATCAGCTACTATCAGATAGCCGAGAAGTGTCTCAGATCCTGTTCTGTCACTGCTGTGACCATAACAGAAACATTCTGCAGAAGGAAATACCAGGAGGTTCGCTCTGAATGGCGCTAACATGAGTGGCACTCGCTTTCTTTCTCAAGAGTAAAACAACAACTTCCTGTAAAAGACCAGGGGAATGTGTCCACAAGGGAGATGGTTAAGGGACACATACAGTACGCTTTACGGAAATTAAATGGGCTGTGAGCGGTTTTTGGCCAAGAGGAGAGGGAGATTTGGGATTTCTGAGGGGGAAAAAAAAAAGTTGGAGGAACCAGGGTTAAAGATAGAGTAATGGAGACCATGAAGGGAGGTGAGAGGGGGTTGGGAAGAGAGGTCAGAAGTTTATGAAGAGAATATTTTTTCTTCTATGTGCCCTCTCCCTAACACCCCTCCTTTCAGAGAGATTTGGAAAGGAGGAAAGACATACACACACACACACAAAGAAAAACAAAGAAGAGTGAGTCGTATACAAATACACTGATTCTCCTAAAGCAGACATGTGCAAACTATGCCTTACAGCCTGAATTCAGCATTCATATGGTTTAATGAAGCCTGCAGGTCATACATTATAAAAACATTTTTCATTTAATAGCCCCAGAAAGCTTTCATGAACATTTAAAATGCTCAGAGTTGCCAAATTTCAAGATCCAAATTACCTCATGATTTTATCTCATTATGTGACTTCATATCTCATATTTGAGTTTGTATCTCACAACTTTTGACTTTATATCTCACGATGCGATTGTATATCTTAAAATGTGACTTTCTATCTGACAGTCTGACTATATTTCAAGATGTGACTGCATAAATGACTTCTTATCTCACAACGTAACTGTATATCGCATAATGTGATTTTCTATCTTTGACTTTATCTTAAAAAGTGACTTTTGACCATATATATCACAATGTGACTTTATTTCTCATATGTCCCTTTTTTAAACTTCATCTCATAACTACCTTTTTTTTTTTTTACTTTTTCTCCGAGGCACTGGAAACAGGCTTCCAAACTCTCCATTGCAAAAAGCACAGCTAATCACAGTATTCTGCCCAGAAAAGTTTAATACAATGTGTTCATTGATGAGGAAGCTTGTGGTGTTTGCTGCCACTTTTATGTGAGCAAACCCCCACAGTAATAACCTTTAATAAACCAAACAGATATTATATAAACCATTTGCACTCTGAATCTCCCTTTACTTCCTACTTACTTTCCTTTGCAGTTATATTCCATATATAAAGAAACATAACCAAAATATTGCTCTAAAGGCATCACTATACCTATTTATAACAACTCTTCCATGACCCAGTATAGTAAATGTTTGTATGGTGGTCATCTGTGATGTCCTCGTCTTAGATTTACAAGGCTTCAGTTGACCTCTGACTTCTACAGCTGAGCCATTCAGCCACATTTCAGACAAACCAGTAGGACAAATAAACAAAGTAAGAAAAAAGTCTGGAGAATAAGGCTGCAAACTAAGAAAAGACGACAAGCAGTTTATGGTGGAAGAGCCTTATAGGATGAATATTGTGAGTGGTATCTGTCTATTGTCAGGCTGACTCAGGGATTGACTCCCATTTCTCAAGCAGCATCAACACCTTAAGGCCTAAAACGACCTCTTAGACAGGAAATGTCAATTATACCAAGTTGGGACTTGAGTGCAAGTCATGAAGCGAGAGAGGAAATGTGAAGCAGGGGAAAAAATACCATGACGCACATTAACCAAAACTATAACGCAAGAATTTCTTGCATGATTTTATTTCAGTTTGACTCCAAGTTTCACTATTTTAATTTAAATCATTAAAGGGGTTCTGTTATGCTTTTTTACATTCCCTTCAGTGCATCATTTTGAAGATACATCTTGCAGAATCTGCAAAATGTTAATTATTTGACCAAAATAAGAGGGATCATTCAAAACCCATGTTATTTTTTATTTAGTACTGACCTGAATAAGATTTTTCACATAAACAGTGTTTACATATAGTCCACAAGAGAAAATAATAGTTGAATTTATAAAAATGACCCTGTTCAAAAGTTTACATATGTTTGATTCTTAATACTGTGTTGTTACCTGAATGATCTGAAGATCAGGGTGAATTTGTCTTCTCAGAAACACGCGAGTATCTTCTGTAGCTTCTGAAGGGCAGTACTAAATGAAAAAAAAATATGATATTAAGGCAAAATAAGAAAAATGTTCACATCTTCATTCTGTTCAAAAGTTTTCACCCCCGGCTCTTCATGCATAATTTTTCCTTCTGTAGCATCTGTGAGCATTTGTACCTTCTGTAATAGTTGCATAAGAGTCCTTCAGTTGTCCTCAGTGTGAAAAAATGGATCTCAAAACCATACAGTCATTGTTGGAAAGGGTTCAAATACACAAAAATGCTAAAAAGCCAAAGAATTTGTGGGACTTGAATTTTTTTTTGAAGAACTTCAGACAGTTTAACTGTTCAGGACAAACAAGGAACTCGTGAACAGCTCTCACAAAACAAAACAAAAACATCTGTGGATCATTCATGTAACAACACAGTATTAAGAATCAAGGGTATGTAAACTTTTGAACAGGGTAATTTTTATAAATTCAACTGTTATTTTCTCTTGTGGACTATATGTAAATGTCTTTTATGTGAAATATCTTATTCAGGTCAGTACTAAATAAAAAATAACATGTATTTTGTATGTATGTATGCATGTATCCCTCTTATTTTGGTAAAATAATTAACATTTTGCAGATTCTACAAAGCGTATGTAAACTGTATTCAAACAGCATTTCACAGTATTACTGCTTTTGTTGTACTTTGGATCAAATAAATGCAGGCTTGGTCAGCAGAAGAGACTTTAAAAAAACAATACAAATCTTACTGTTCAAAAACGTTTGACTCGTAGTGTAGCAGACTACTGAAAAAGAAGTAAAGTACACATTTGAACAGTCAGCAGGATGTGGAGGCACAACGGACTGTGGCATCAAGACTGAAAACCGAAAAAGGGCCCGAATGAAGATTTAGAGTTTGTTTTGTGAAAATGAGAAAGAAAACTGAAAACATCAGTGTGGTCAAATTCTTCTTACTCCCTTGTCCTCAGAGACAAAAGATGGGTGTTATAATGACAGTCTGTTTTTTTTACTTGAAAACCTCACTCTCTCACAAGCCATATATAGACACAAGACTCCCTTTTTCTTCTTCGCGTGGGCAGAGAGATTGAGAAAGAGGGAGAAAGAGAGAGAGAGAGCACTCTAAAAATAAAACATCTGTTCCAGGAGCAGGTCAGGTGGGAGGCAGGTCTGACACGCCATGACAAGGAAGATGAGAAGAGAGAAAAGCAGAGGTATAAGCCGTGAGGAAAATGATACTGTAATCTGTAAGAGAGAGAGAAGACGAGGAACTGACTGATGGAGAAAGAGACATGCCAAGCAGGGGGAGTTTTACTGGACAGCACATTAGCTAGCCCCCCTGCGCCCCTAAGTGTGTGCGTTTGTGTGTTTGGTAAAGCCACAGGCAGACTTAAAGACAAACACCAGGGCCAGCTTGCAGAATGATGAATGCGTGGAGAGAGTCAGCAGAGAGCCGAGCAGAGCAAACGAGAGGAAATGAAGGCATAGAGAGAGAGCGAAGGGAGCACAGAAACAGAGGGGCCCTGAAAAATATCATGTGTCATCTGCATGAATGTGCGCGAGCGAGAGTGTGTTCGCTGTGCTTTTTGAAAGCGTGATTTATGAGTGTACACGAGTGAGTGACTGAGCTGGGTTCTGTGTGAGACTTCAGGAAAAGAAGGATTAGAGTGGAAAGACTGACAATGTGTGTGATGGAAAAATTAAGCTTTAAGACACAACTGGTAAAAATTATGAACTCACATTGAGGAAATGATCAAATTTCAAGAAGTGGCACTCAATCCCGTTTAAAAACGATTTTTAGAGGAGAATTTTGTAATTTATTAATAATTATATACTATATGTAAGCCATTTATATTGTAAAGTTCAAGAGTTTACGGCCAGTAATTTTATTCAGCGAAGACACATTAAATCAATCAAAAGTCATATTTTGTCTTTTTTTTTTTTTTAGCACAAATGCTGTTCTTTTGAGCATCCTGATTTTTCAAATCAGCATATTGAATGATTTCTGAAGGATCATGTGACACTAAAGACTTGTGGCTGTTAAAAATTATTTTATACCAAAAATCATTAGGAAATGAAATGAAGTTGAGTTTTTGTTCATTTACTGTGAAAAATTTAGGCACCTCTGCACTAAAGTGTATAAACCTTTAAAATAAAACACAAAATATCTTTAGTATTTTTTTTTATATATATATATTTTTATTCTGAAAGATATTTGTGACTCTGGACCCTGGTCTTAAGCAGCACAGGTATATTTGTAGCAATAGCCAACAATACATTGTATGGGTCAGAATTATCGATTGATTTCTTTTATGCCAACATTCATTAGGATATCAAGTAAAGATCATGTTCCAAAAAGATATTTTGTAAATTTCCTACCATAAATATATCAAAACTTAATTTTGGTTAGTAATATGCATTGCTATAAGAACTTTTGGACAACTTTACATTTTTCCAGTATTCTGATTTGTTTTTTGCACCCTAAGATTCCAGATTTTATCCTATCCTAACAAGCCATACATCCGTAGAAAGCTTATTTATTCAGATAATGTATAAATCTCAATTTCAAAAAATTGACACATGACTGGTTTTGTCCAGGGTCACATATATCAAAACAGCTATTTTAAATAGTAATTATATTTCACAATATGTCTGTTTTTAATGTATTATTGATCAAATAAATACAGCAATGTAGTTTAACAGGGACAATAAACCTTTTTATGAACTATTCCACAACTTATAATAACAACTTTTATTAATAATCTTTACGTTAAGTGAAATTCATTTCAGACTGATTCATTTAATGAACACTAACACTGATCTGACCAGTTATTTCCTGGAAGACAAGTACAATAAAACTAAATGAAAACGAGTGATGTTTGTTTGGTGTCCACAAGGAGACATTTGCTTCTTAAGCTATAAAAATGAAATAAATTATAGAAACAATATGTAGAAAGCAGACATTGCACAAGACAATAAAGAGGAAGGGGGATCATCAGACCTTTTGGAAGTCTCTACCCTCTACCCTCTCCCCTCATTCTCTGTCTGTCTCCCTCTCTTCAGAGCCTCTCGTGACAGGAGTTTCCTGGAATAAAGGAGTCCATCTGCTTTCCATTCAGGCACATAATGCGTTTCAGGAGACTACATTACCCCCCAACACACACACACTCAAAACACAGAGTGCTCATTCACCCCTTTACCCAGAACTTCACACTAACTTGTTAATGCAACTGCACAGTCCCAGCACTTTCCAAATAGTAGAAGGCGAATTTCACTTTGCCATTCAAAGTAGATAGGCCTTCTGCGGTGACATCATAGTTTGGACAAGAGCAAATTTAGGTAAAACCTGGAAAATAGCTCTTATGTGTAGTAATTACTAAGTAAACAGAGCACAGCGTGCAGGCAGGTTCATTTAAAAAGTGTAATTTTCTTGTTTACGCTCTAAATTTGACGTTTAAGAACTGGGATTTGACATTTGTTGTTGTTTTACCTTGTAAGTCAAACATTTCTGATCCCACCACCGATTTGCTTCCATTTCCTGAAATGCCTACTTCACATGTGCCGCTTGCCAGACAGTGGGCGGGGCGTGTTTTGGGCGTGTGCGTGATGAACCAATCACCTTGCGAATCCTGACGCATGGGGTGATTCGCCCCGCCCCTTCACTCACGCTTCTCAGAGAGTCTGCATGCTCATGTCCCGCAGAATCAGAGACGCGACAGAAGCCGATAAGAAGCGTTGTTTTATCAACTCTCCTTTTAAAAGTACCCGTGGGATCAAAAGTATTTTATCAGCCTTTCTCTGAAGTCGGACAGGTATATTTGGATATATCCCGCGTGATAAAACGCGATATTTGTCAGTTGTCCCAACCGAAATCAAGGAGTTTATTCTCTCGGATCAGCCCGTTTCATGCGACTAGACGTTCTCCATCTGTCCCATCTGCACTATAGCACGACAGGACGGTGAACATCACTGGACATTTACGGATAGAAACTGGACGACACGTTGTGATTTGAATGCCTTTGCAAGGACTTTGCTGGCTTGTGTGCTGCAGACAAGGCTTCAGTTTGCTGGCTCGGGATCATGGGGAGAAAGAGGAGGAAGAGTCTTTCGAGTTACGCAATCAGGACGAGCACACACACACGGGACGGGTATGTAGACAAAACTAAAGCTGTGTAGCAAAACCTAGTAAGCTGACTACCTACTACCTAATACTGTAGTTTAAACTAATATCTGTCACTTTTGAAAAGTATAAATATTTTTGTATACTTGTTTTATTTTTTTATATAACATTACTTACTATTCCACTAGTCTAAATCCTAAACATAACAAGAAACTTTCATTGTTTTGAAGTAAAATTGCCATTTAAATTGTATGGGGATGTGCCTCAGATCTCAGCTATTCACTTTCAACTAGCATGTATTGCTAGTTGTTGCATATATACCTGTTCCGGTTTAGTAGTAGCATTTCATTCATTACTAGTACTTTTTGTTGGGTCTTTACTAGTAACTAGTCCCGTACTTATTTACTAGATACGTGTACTTATTTGTCTAAACACTAGTATCTTTCCCAAGTGTCACTAGTTACATTTGTCTCACCCAATTGTTGTTTTGTTTGTCATATATGATTAATTATTCTTGTATGTTTACTCAGTACTACTAAAACTAATTACTTGTAGTAACGAAATGAGTGTTCATGTAAAGAACAAGTGCTAGTGGTTTATTGAATAGCTATTAGTCACTATTGGTATAAGCACTAGTATCTAATGAATACCAATATTTAAATAAACAGTTGTTACTAGTGAAATTGAAAAGACTATTTGATTACATACTATGAACATTACCATAATCACATTTGTGACCCTGGACCACAAAACCAGTCATAAGGGTCAATTTTGTTAAATTGAGGTTTATACATCATCTGAAAGCTGAATAAATAAGCTTTGATCCATTGGTGTATGGTTTGTTAGGATAGGAGAATATTTGGCCGACATACAACTATTTGAAAATATGGAAATTAGTGATAAAATCACCTTTAGAGTTGTCCAAATGAAGCTCTTAGCAATGCATATTATTAATCAAAGATTAAGATATTTACAGACAGAATATCTTAATGGGACATGATCTTTATTTAATATCCTAATGATTTTTGGCATCAAAGAAAAATGTATTATTTTGCCCCATACAATGTATTGTTGGCTATTGCTACAAATATACCGTGCTACTTATGACTGGTTTTATGGTCAAGGGTCCCATTTTAACATTCACACATTATAATAAAGACATATACAGACATATGTTTGAAGCAGTGACGTGCAAATGTATTGATTGCTCATGTTTCAAGTGGTGGAAATGGAGTGTGATAAGAACGCTGAGGTCATTCTAGCAAAACTAGTTTTTCTGGTCATATTTTGAGAATCAAAGAGAAGGGCGCACTCGCACAAAGTTTGCATGCTATGATACCATTGCATCCAAGTTATAATTTGTGAGACATTCATACACATGTTCACTTTGTATGTGGTTTTGAGGGCTTTTGAATTCTAGCGACCCTATTAGAGTGAAATGAATGACAAAATATGCTGCTGCTTTGTCTGTAAGGCAACTGTTGTGACACACAAGAGCTTATTGTTGAGGTGTTTCATGATTAGCCCATGTGTGAATGTCATAGTGAAGAACAGAGATGAAGGGTTCCTGTGAAATGTAATGAACAGTGAAGGACATTCAGCTGAGCCAGCACTCAGGTTCCCCGCCTATTTTACGCCTCTGTGCAACTGAACACATCCGCATGATCAAATATTTAATAATGGCTCCTCTGTCAGTAAAATCTCTGGTATTGATCCCCTCTTGTACACTAAATTAGTTTTTCAACAGCCAGCGAGCCTTTCTCACACTCACACAAAGGCAGTTTTGAGCATTTAAGCAGAAATATTTCCGTCTCACACTTAGTAGACCCTGTGTACTCCATGGGATGGCTAATCACCTACAACTGAAAGTATTCCTCACCCCATTATGACCCAACACCCACATGTAATGCTGACTTACTTCTGTCTACAGTTCATATCAGTTCTCTGATAGGCAGGTATAAAGACATATTGGCGTGTCAGTACATATACGCACACGTGATTTATGAGACACCCACTGGTTTTCTAATCAGTCGCATATTGTGAAACCGTGTTACACACAAATGCACTGGGCCAATCAATAAGAAACAGCCTGAGGGACCTTTTGCGCCAATCTCTTATGGACTGACCTTTTATCTCTCCCTACTCCCTTTATCCCCACTCCATCCATCCTCTATGGACTAATCGTCCTGAAATCAATAATCCCTGTATTTCCTTGCTGAAGTCTTATGCCATTAACCCATTTATGGTTCTGTGAAGGATTTCTGTATGTGTGTGTGTTAGGGTAATGGGGGTAGAATATAGGAGGTTAATAGGTCACTGCATCCCCCTCCTCCCCAGGGTCATCATGCACCTATTTTTTTTAAGAGTCCTCGGAGCCAATTGGCAAGAAAAGACATGACCAGGAAGAAAGATGGGATAGTCTAAAAGCACAGACAAATTTAGACATGTGAATGGGCGATGTCTAACACAGAGAGTTTCAGACAAGCTCCGTTTGAATTTGATTGCATGATTAAATTTGAACTTGATCCACTGAACGCTGCCAGTCTCCAGTATGTGATGTAACCATTAGATAATGTTACATAGTCAACCGAGTGCTTGCCACATCTTTGGGTATCACATATACTGTAATGAAGCAGCTTTGAAGACTTGATAATCAGCTCTAACTATATGAATGGCTATTGTAATATGAGTGACCGTTTGCTGAGTCATTGTTTTAGGGCTTACAGAGCCTAAACTTCTATTATGATTTATCATTTTTTCTTGCTGTTGCACCACCACAGTTGACTCTTGCCGTTTTCACTGTTGCCACGGTGCCATTATTGATTATTGATAAAAGATATTGATATCTAGAGTGCATCTGCAAAGCCAGGCTTCCTCTTCATGCCAAGCAGGATCAATAGTCCAAGCAACAACCTTCAGTTGTCCTTCCTAGGAGAAACTTATTGGTTGCAGCTCAGGTCTTGGTGGATGGCATCTATTTTTCTGTTGTTTATAAATAGCACTCTGCTCTTTGGTGGTTTGAACTATCAAAGCTTATTTTTGAAAGAATTAGTTCACGTCAGAATTCAGAATGCTCACATTTATTTCATCCATGATGTTTATGTCTTTCTTTCTACAGTTGAAAAGACATTAAAGTTTTTGAGGAAAACATTCCAGGAATTTTCTGCATATAGTAGACTTCAATGGTGGCCAACGTGTTGAAGGTCTAACTTGCAGTTTTATTGCAGCTTCAAAGGGCTCGACACGATCCCAGCCGAGGAATTGGGATCTTATCTAGTGAAACAATCTTTTTAACCACAATGCGCACCGCAGAACTAGTGCAAGAAACTGCATTGAAACTGCAGTTTGGACCTTTAGCCCACTGATCCCCATTGAAGTCCAATATATGGAGAAAAATTCTGAAATATTTTCCTCAAAAACCTTAATTTCTTTTTGACTGAAAAAGGAAAGACAAGAACATCTTGAATGACATGGGGTAAGTAAATTATTAGGACATTTTAAATCGGGAGTGAACTGATCATTTAAGCTTAATCTGGTAACTGTGTTTTGTAACATGGTAGCTGGTTTCTAACTGGACCATACTGGTGATTAAATTTGTTCAACGTAGACATTTGCTGGTTGACCAGCCGCCTTGTGCCTCCAAAAACCAGCCTGACCTTCTTAAACTAGTTTGAGTCCAAAATTGTCTACCAGGCCATGATCATTTTGGATTTGCTAATGATTGGCTTAAGATGCAGTCACATTTATCATTGTTCAGCAACTTTCCCTGTGCCAAAGTCCAGGAATATTATTACAAATCCACACTGGGAATTTTGTGTAAGGGAAAAAAAAATCCCTGTTTAGATTTCGCATCTGGTTGAAGTTGGTCATGCGAATTCACCTCATTGACCAACAGAAACCTACCTGCGTTGAAAGTGACTTCTGTGTGAGTGGTGCTTACCCCACTATACTAATGACAGTCGACCTTAAAGGGATAGTTTACCCAAAAATGAAAATTCTGTCATTAACCCTCTTATGTTGTTCCAAACCCGTAAGAACACAAATTAAGATATTTTTGATGAAATCCGAGAGCTTTCTGACCCTGCATAGACAGCAACATAACTACCATGTTCAAGGCCCAGAAAGGTAGTAAGGACATTGTTAAAATAGTCTTGACATCAGTGGTTATTCGTAATATTATGAAGCTACGAGAATACTTTTTGTGCACAAAGAAAAATGTCTTTTTTTCTGTGTCATTTTTTTCGACACACGTTCACGAGAGTACCACAATGTGGTAGTTGCGTTGCAGTCCATGCAGGCTCAGAAATCTCTTATTTAATCAAAAATATCTTAATTTGTGTTCTGAACATGAACTAAGGTCTTACGGGTTTAGAACTACATGATAGTGAGTAATTAATGACAGAATTTTTACAGAATTTAACTGAAATTTTGCTAATGTGACCATGTCTACCATTTTATAACGCATAGCTAAGGGCTTAAACTTGATTTTCAAGCTTGGAATTCTGCTGGCTAAATAAGCATGGCTTAGTTTCATTACTTTACCCATTTTGCTTTTTAATTTTTGCTCTGTTTTGATGAAGCACTAGCAAGCTTTTCCCCTAGTCACACTTAAAACCAGATACTTATTGAAGTTGGGCTTTCACTGTCAACTATTATTGGCGAAGAGGAAATGCACGCTTGGAAGACACGGAGGGTACAGAGAGGCCTGGTTTGGCTGAAATCTAGGAAAGGCCGCTCCGGAAACATCCATTGACGTGTTCACACAAAGACCTCCTCCATTGCACCCAGCCCTCTGTAGGCCACACACTCAAGCAGGTGGTCAGACCCCACAGACGTGAGTGTTTGGATACTTCCTCTCTGCAGCGACTGTTAACGGTCCTTTTTTTCGTGCCGCAGGAGACCGCAGCTGAATGTATCATCTCGACAGATCCACTTTCAACTCACATATACATCTGTACTATATATATGCTGAAACAAACCCCTCATTTCATCATTAAGTATATAAAGCTGATATTTTGGTTCACCCAAAAATGAAAATTCACTCATCATTTAATCACCCTCATGTAGTTTCAAACCTGAATAACTTTCGATCTTCTGTGGAACCAAAAAGATGTTTCAACACTCAATGAGCTGCAAAAACATTGTTCAAAATATTTTTGGGGGGGTTTCACAGTAGAAAGAACATCATGAAAGTTTGGACAACACAAAAGTGACACTTTCCCTTTAAGGCCATCATAATAGCAAGCATGCAGCGGTGCAGTGCTGGTTCAGGGATCTGCTCCTCCATGTGTGCGACTCTGACGTCAGCAGCGGTCCCCAATCAAGCTGGCCAAACAGACAGCGGGCAAGCTGAAAGAGCGCTTCTGTTTGTCCTGCACGCTCTTGCTCTTCCCCCTCTTTCCTATTTTGGAGTGCCGAACATCCCTTCCGTGTTTCTTAGGAGACACAGAACTTTCTTTCTTTTTGTTTTTGACATTCACGCTGTGCCTTGAAGATGTTATGACACCAGGACACCCGCCCACTGCAGCTGTTGGGGTGAGGAGCAGGGCATCCTGGGAAAGAAACACAAACTGGCAGGCATTTCTGGCACAGACGCAGTGCTGTTAATGTATAACGGTCGAACCACAGAGCTTTGAGATGGTATTTCCCCCACACCCTCTACGGTGAGCCAAATTCTTGCGCTATGCAGGTTTAAATTGAGGTTTAATGTTTTGTTGTTGTTTTCGTTGGAGCGATATGGGCAAAATAAACCGTTTTTCCATAACGCTACATTTGTTTTTTTTTCCCCTTATGTTTTCACTTTTTAGACTTAGTTTCCCAGCAACACACAGTTACTCAGACAAACTGTTACATAAACATAAAACGGGATTGCAAGATACCTTGAAATTCAATAAAAGAAGTTGATGTGGTGGTCTTTAAGGGACACTCGGAAAAAAGTAAAAAATGTAAATGAAGTTTGTTTTGTTTGGCTAATCCTGCCTGTCCCTAAAAGTCCCCTCAGGGTAGATGCATAGGGAAAAAAACAAAAAGCACACAGACGAACATCTGCTCCAGAGACCCGTGGTTGGCAGAGCAGCGGCATTTCCGCCCACTTACTCAACCCCATCTCTTGGGACACAGGAACGGAAGTGAGCCACGGAACGAACCCATCACAGCATCTCCTGCCCGTATGAATCATCCTGCTCCTCATCCAGAGGTTCCGCTCACACGCTATACCTTTCCCAGCCTTCCTAACCAATTCAAACCCCCCAATCAAGCTTTATTAGATAATATGTGAGTAACTTTGAGCACTGTGAACTCTTGATATGTCTTGGAAAATGGTTTGTGTTGGAACAGTTTGGATGTGTCTTTTCCAGAAATCCATCTGAATTTAAACTCTGATTTGTTCTTTTTGAATAAAGCCCTAGATATGAAGAAATGCACGTACACCACATTAGCAAATGAATGAAAAGCGTAGGCCACTCGGAGGAAATCAAAGGTGAAGAGTGAGCGAGAGAGAGCTTTATTGACACCTCTAAGTCTCTTCTGCTGAGCCTGTCCAACATTTATGGTGCCTCTCCACCCTGGTTAAACATTAAGCGAGTCTCATAATACACACCCCTTTCGACTGTAACTTTTACCTTCTTTCTCACCTCTGCTCTTTTAACTCCACTCTTCCTCTGGCAGGGAGCTCAGCCAGTCCATCTCCCAATGCCAAGTGGACGTACTACTTCCCTGCTCCCTACGCCATGATTGTGAATGTGCGTGCGTATGTACTAAACTTAGCAGCTCTAGTTGTAAATTGTGGCTTGCTAGTTGGGAAGCGTCTTACCACTGACCTGGATAGTGGTTCACATGGCACATTCACCTTAGAATGCAATAATATTTCAATATTTATCTGACGGCAATCATTCTTACATTCAAACAGAATTTATTGATCCATTTTGCAGCATTAAATGATCTTTTAACAGGGTTCCCATGGGTCCTTGAAAGTTTGTGAATCTGAAAATAA
This sequence comes from Garra rufa, assembly GCF_049309525.1. Lineage (NCBI taxonomy): Eukaryota > Metazoa > Chordata > Actinopteri > Cypriniformes > Cyprinidae > Garra > Garra rufa. Next base: position 35,096,016 of record NC_133361.1, on the reverse strand, counting down.
ATTTTAAGGCCCTAGAAAGTTTTCAAAAATAAACATACATAGATACACTTCCTTTAAAGTGCTTGAATTTATTTTGTGCAAGAAGTTTTTAGGAAAAAAATCCATAATATTCTTTCTGGTCCACTACTGTGTTATATCTGCAACACTTTGTGGCCTATGCATACTAGCTTGCTTGATTTACATTTAGTTCTTTAGTATTTACATGTTACGTTAAGTATTTCTCACGTGAGGTACTTTGTGTTGTATGTTACGACCAATAGAATATCAGATCTCTGTCATATGGCAAAAAAAAAAAAGAAATGTGTGTTTGACACATTAAACTGTAACAATGCATTTTACACACAATACAACTCAAAAAGAATAAAATACTAATACGATGTCCACAGCTACTGAGCTTTCAGGTGGCGATGAATATAAGCGTAGGCTTAAAGCAAATGTCGTACCATTGATTTTTTTCCTCACAAGGAGGATAAATGCACCTGGATATCGAGTGAAATCTGCACTGAGAAACTCCTTCAGTAGCTGCGGTTTCATTACAAGCGTCGGCATGTTTACATCCTGCCAGGATGGCATCTAGCGTTTCTTTCTCTGCCGTTTGTAAGCTCTTTCAGTAGCTGTGGTCTACTAAAAACCTCAAAAGCATCAGGGCTAAAGTGGAGAGAACAAAGACGCGGGTCTTTAAGAAGTTTTATTGGTCCACAGGTATCTTCCAATTCTTTTCTCATCTTCTTATCGCAAGGAAAGTGGTGAATACTTACATTGCTTCTCTTGTTGCCCTTCGACTGAAAATTACAACCAAAAGCCTTGGCATTGTATCAGTATTTTCCGAAGAACAACCATCGAAATAATGGTGACCCCATAGTCCAAAATATGTGGAGTTTTCTACTACATATTTCAGTAAGAGACATCATTTTGTTTGTTTTGTTATATTAAAGGGTTACTCCACCCCAAAATGAATTTTTTTTGTCATTAATCACTTACCCCCATGTCGTTCCAAACCCTTCCAAAAGCTTTGTTCGTATTCGGAATACAATTTAAGATATTTTGAAAACCGGAAGCTTTTTGACTGTCCAATTGACCGCCAAGTAAATAGCACTGTCAAGGCCCAGAAAAGTATGAAAGACATTGTCAAAATAGTCCATCTGCCATCAGTGGTTCAACCATAATTTTACGAAGCTACGAGAATACTTTTTATACGCAAAGAAAACAAAAATAACGACTTTATTCAACAATTTGTCTCCTCCACGTCACCATAGCACTAGTATTTTGAAGAGTATCCCCTGGACGCAAACGGTGTACGCTGTTCTTTGTCAGCTGCGTCACGCAGATATGCTGTTTTCCTTTTAATCTAAGTGTAAATAAATGTAGAAAACGTATCCGTGTGTTGTGGCTGACAGAGAACAGTGTATGCATATACGTCCAGGGGATACTCTCCAAAATGGTGCTACAGTGACGTGGAGGTGACAAATTGTTGAATAAAGTCGTTATTTTTTATATATATTTTTTTTTTGTGTGTGCAAAAAGTATTCTCGTAGCTTCGTAAAATTATGGTTGAACCACTGATGGCAGATAGACTATTTTGTCAGCGTCTTTCATACTTTTCTGGGCCTTGACAGTGTTATTTACTTGGCAGTCAAAAAGTCAAAAAAGCTCCCAGTTTTAATACAAAATATCTTAAATTGTGTTCCGAAGACGAACAAAGCTTTTACGGGTTTGGAACGACATGGGGGTAAGTGATTAATGAAAAAAAAAATATTTTGGGGTGGAGTAACTCTTCAAGCCATACAAGTATTAATACCTGGTACTAATGTAAATAAAATAAAATAAACTAAGATTTTCTTCTCACACAAATGAAATGTTTGTTGTTTCTTTGAAAGTGTTTGTGTAAGAAAAGAACAGTCTTCCTGACTCTTTAGCCTCATGACCCTCAGGAGCCCCCAGGCCGGCACGGAACATTCCTACGAGGCCGTGCCAGAGCCCTGAAACATGATGCCACAGAGCGGCACAGACTTAGATGCACACGCACACACACACACATAGAGGTGCGTGTCTGTGAAAGAGGTCAAGGTGAGGAGGGGCTAGAGTTTCAGCTGATGAGGGGGAGTCAGACTGAGTCAGTTTACAGCCGGGATCGATTCTGATAAACCTCACCCAGTCACTGGACCAAAGGGCAGAATCAGAGCAAATGCATACCAGTCATTAACAGGAACCCGCAGTGAGCCGAGCGTGGCACCGCAACCCTGGCCTGCCAGTGGGTGGGCGGTTGACAGGGGTCAGATGGTCATCTCAGTGGGTAGAAATACATGGTTGTGTAAATGAGGCTCCTTGTAATTTTCCTGGAAATCAACTTTAACTTGAATCCACTCATAAACAGTATTTATTGCAAATTGCGGCATGCACGCTGCCTGTATGGCGAAACACTGCTTTTATTGAGTACAGGACCATTCACAGGAAAATTGCTGGCAAAACGGTAGGAGCCAACTAATTTTTCAAGACAGTTTTGTACATGTTTTTTTTTTTTAGCCATCACCTCCCAGAAGGTATTCGAGGCTTTGCACTGTGTGTTTTAGTTTAATAGTGTTGACAGAGGCAACGCATTTCAAAGCAGGAAATGTTTCTCTCTATGTCTTGACGTTTGTTTCTCTTCGTCCCTTCCTCTCGTATGCCATTAAAGGCTTAGTTTACCCAAAAATGAAAATTCTGTCATCATTTACTCAGCCCCATGCCGTTCCAATCCTGTATGACTGACTTTCATCTGTGGAACACAAAGATATTTTGGAGAATGAAGAATGAAAAGCCATACAGGTTTGACATGAGGATCACTTTAGGGTGAACTATTCCTTTAATATTCAGGCTCGTGTACATGCATGTCAGGTAGCACAGAGAGGAAACTAAAGCTGACCACAAATCTGTTCACAGGAAAGGACAGTGTGTATTTACCGTCCACTGGGTGTGAAGGGTCTAAGAGTTGGCTGCGGGACAGAGTTGGCCCAGAGGGGCTGGGTGGGGCAGAACTGGGTTGGTATTGCATGTAGACAGATTGAGCACAAAAGCTCTCTATGTCTTTGTCAGTTCTAAGAACAGGCCTTATTTTGAATGTTATGATCTGCATGCAGCAGTCAAGTGCCAGGAAGTGCTGAGTGTTTGTGTGTTTGAATTCACTGCCAAGTACTACAGAAGAGGTGCTGTTACTAAGTGCACTTGTTCATAGAGGTGTGTGTGTGTGTGTGTGTGTGTGTGTGTGTGTGTGTGTGTGGTCTGGTATTCATCACGTTGTGGGGATCAAATGTCCCCACAAGGATAGTAATACCAGTAGATTTTGACCTTGTGGGGACATTTCTCAGGTCCCCATGAGGAAGCAGGCTTATAAATCATGCACAATGAGTTTTTTTGATGAAGTAAAAGTTTGCACAATCTCCTGTGAGGGCTAGGTTTAGGTGTAGGGTAGGGTTAGGGCGATAGAAAATACGGCTTGTACAGTATAAAAACCATTATGCCTATGGAATGTCCCCATAAAACATGTAAACGTGTGTGTGTGTGTGTGTGTGTGTGTGTGTGTGTGTGTGTGTGTGTGTGTGTGTGTGTGTGTGTGTGTGTGTGTGTGTGTTTATGACCTAGTAACCAAAACTGTTAGCCAAATTGCAAAATTAAAATCCAAAAATATATAATATGTTAAAGGGATAGTTCAACCCAAAAAAGATTCTGTCATTAATTACTCATCCTTATGTCATTTCAAACCGGTAATACCTTTGTTGATCTTTGAACACAAATTAAATATATTTTAATGAAATCCAAGCACTTTCTGACCCTGCATAGACAGAAAGGTAGTAAAGACATCATTAAAAATAGTCCATGTTACATCAGTGGTTCAACCGTAATGTTATGAAGCTATGAGAATACTTTTTGTGCTAAAAGAAAACAAAAATAATGTACAAAAAACTGTTTAACAGTTTTTCCTCTTTTTTTCGTCATGGTACTCTCGTGAACGTGTGTCGACTGACACTGAAGAGAAGAAATTGTTGAATAAAGTCGTTATTGTAGTTGTCTTTGCACACAAAAAGTATTCTCATAGCTTCAAAATTACGGTTGAACCACTGATGTCACATGGACTATTTTAACTATGCTCTATCTTTCTGGGTCTTGAACATGTCAGTTGCTGTTTATGCAGGGTCAGAAAGCTCAAAAATATCTTAATTTGTGTTCTGAAGACGAATGAAGGTCTTACAGGTTAGGAAAGACATGGAGGAAAGTAATTAGTGACAGAATTTTCATTTTTGTGAGAACTGTCTCTTTAAAAAATGCCAAAGTTCCAAAGAAATGGAAGTAGCAACATTTCTTTCTTATTTTGACATTCATTTGAGTTACCCAGATAACAGAGTTTTGCAGTTGACTGTGATTGTTAAAGTCCAACATAATGTACACTCCCGCTCAAAAGTTTGGGATCAGTAAGATTTTTAATGTTTTATGCTCATCAAGGCTGCATTTACTTACCGAAAAAAATAATATTAAGAAATATTATTATAGTTTAAAATAATGTTTTTTTTTATATTAATATATTTTAAAGTATAATTTATTCTTGTGATGCAAAGCTGATTTTTTTTTATCAGCCATTACTAATAAAACAACTCTTCTAATATGCTGATTAATTACTGTTATTATCATTGTTGTGCTGCTTATTTTTTTTGGAACCTTTGATTCTTTTTTTTTTTTTTCAGGATTCTTGATGAATAAAAGGTGAAAAAGAACAGCATTTATTCCAAATATAAATATTTTCTAACAATAAAAGTCTTTGCTATCACTTTTTATCAATTCAATGCACCCTTGGTGAATAAAAGTTTTATTTTCCTTAAAAAAAGAAAGAATAAAAATGTACTGATCCCAAACGTTTAGATGGTAGTTTACATTGTTACAAAAGATTTCTATTTTAAATACACGCAGTACTTTTCAACTTTTCATTTGTTAAAGAATCCGGAAAAAAACAGGTTCCAACTAAATATTAAACAGCACGGCTGTTTTCAATATTGATAATAAATTAGCATATTAGAATGATTTCTGAAGGATCATGTGACACTGAAGACTGGAGTATTAATGCTAAAAATTCAGCTTTGTATCACAGGAATAAATTACGTTTTTTCTGTATTTTTGATAAAATAAATGCAGCCTTGATGAGCATAGGAAACCTTTAAAAACTATTAAAATCTTACTGATCTTTTGAGTTGCAGTGTGTCACCAGGGACATACATTAGTCTGTAATTGCACTGAAAGATCATGTAAAAATGAAACAAAAACTGAATTTTGTGCTATGACATTGTTTTTACCATGATTCAGTGTGGTTAGAGTTTTCTGGGTGTTTTTAGCATGCTCCTGTGCAGTTGGCTTGCATGTCCTGAGTTGTTGTTAGTCCATTGCACTACGGTTGCTAGAATGTTGTGAGTATCTAGGTTGTTCTGCTGTGTGGTTCCTAGAGCTGTGCAGTACTAGTGCATTTTTACTGTGTTGATTCCAGGGGAAAATTGTAAGTCCACTTACATGAAATCTTCAAACAGTGCACGTCTAGTTTAATACCTACAGGTTTGATCAAATACATAACCCTAAGCGTAAACCGTAATATTGATGCTTGTTTAGCTTAATTTAAAAACAATAAAGGTCGATGGGAAGTCCCAATTTAGGTGCTAGGTGTTTGTGTGTGTATGGTTTCAGAACATTACTCAGTATCGTGTAGCGAATAGGAAGTGTGGTCAGTTTTTTGCCATTCCGCTTTGTATCTGCAAAGCCCATGGGTTTTTTTTTTTTTTTTACCAAGGGAGACTTTTAGAATCCAGTAAGTAACCTTATGACTCAGAGCATACTAGGTATTTGTACAGTTGTTTGACAATTACCATACAAATTACATGACTTAACTCATCATTAGTTCGCAATTATGAACGATGAAACACCAAACAGTCGGCTGACTGCCATTATGACCAATTGCTATGTTTCCGTTTGGTTAGCCACATTGAGCCACATCAAAGGGTTTCCAGGTCATACAGGTTGACCTTTACTGGGCTCCTGCTGCAGTCCAGAGCTCTTTTCTCGTTCTGTCTTCCTCTCTTTAATATGAGCTCTGAGATGGGGAAGGGGAAGCCCGGCCTGAGGAATGCACTAAAGAATCCGGACATCCCTCGAACCGTAGCCCGCCACACTGCCAAACATCAATCATCATCTCAGACATCTAGCTTTTGAGAGCACTGCAAGCACGTTGTGGATGGTTTGTGCAACAGACGAGTTGAATGTGAATATACTTTTAACTTTTTCACCCATATGCTGGTGTTAGATTTTTGGTGTAATGCCAAACTGTAATTATTTATAATGATTCATAATTAAAGACCAGCTGTTTCATGAACAAACTTTTTTTCAACTGGAATGTCAACAAAATGTGGCTTTTTGTTCATTTAATGTTTAGAAAATATAACAAAACACCCTGATGTACATTACTGATGCCGCAAAATGAGAACTATGACTAACTTTATATAAAATACGCGATGTGTCACACCAGGACTTCTGGGAAAGTTCTTTTACTCTTTCTCACAGTCAATTGTATAGTAATTCATAGTTTTTACTTACCATACATATGGCAGAATTTTACAATAATGTTACATATGTGATCCTGGACCACAAAACCAGTATTAAGTAGCATGGGTATGTTTGTAGCAATAGCCATTGTTTGGTTCAAAATGATCGATTTTTTTCTTTTATGTCAAAAATCATTAGGATATTATGTAAAGATCATATTGCATGAAGACATTTTTTGACACAAGGTTTGGGATTAGTACGATTTGTAATGTTTTTTTTTTCTCTTATGCTCATCAAAGTTATTTATTTGTAAAAAATATATTTTAATATAATTTTAAAAGATAATTTATTTCTGGGATCAGAAGTCATTCTAATATTCTGATTTATTACTTCTATTATCAATGTTGAAAACAGTTGTGCTGCTTAATATGTTTTTGGAACATGTGATGCTTTTTTTCAGGATTCTTTGACGAATAAAAAGTTGAAAAGAACAACATTTATTCAAAATAGAAATCTTTTCTAACAATATAAGTCTTTGCTATCACCTTTTATCAATTTAACACAGCCTTGCTGAATAAAAGTAATAATTTGTTTCAAAAAAGAAAGGATAAAATGTATTGACAACAAACTTTTTAACAGTAGTGTGTGTATATTGTTAGAAAAATGTCTATTTTAAATAATGATTCAAATTTTATTCATCAAAGAATCCTGAAAAAGTATTACAGGTTCCAAAAAAATATTAAGCAACATTGTAATAATATTTCACTATTACATTTTTTTTTTCAGTATTTGTGATCTAACAAACGCACCCTTGATGATCATTAGAAACTAATTTAAAATACATTAAAAATCTTAAAGGTTGTATCAGCGATTTCTAGCCTGAAACATAAAGTGTCAAATTCAGCTGACCTTTCATCGTGATCCGCTCGCTGCCTGCCCCATAAATTGTCTCTGGTCAGCCTAGGGTCCGAGAAATGCCAAAAAAACAATCGGCACTACCAACCTTTCCACACATAAACAAACAGTGTTCCAACCAATCAGCGTCAGGGGTTTGGTGTTGTGGACTTTCGCTCCGCCTCCCTCACATCCCTGCACCAGTAGGAAAGTCCACAACACCAAACCCCTGACGCTGATTGGTTGGAACACAGTTTGTTTATCTGTGGAATAGTTGATAGCGCCGATTGTTTTTTTGGCATATCTTGGACCCTAGGCTGACCAGAGAGACGCGGTTTTTATTGGTAGTGGTAGTGTACATCAATGGAAAGCTTATTTATTCAGCTTTGATGATAAATCTTACAAAAATTTACCCTTATGACTGGTTTTGTTGCATATAGTGTTATGCTAAATCATTTACAATTTTTCACCATATATGGTAATGTAACTCACAGTTAACCAATTAACAGGCCTTTACCTTAGAAACATTTGTTACATTTAAATGTTTGTACAATTTCAACCCAAAACTAAAGTTCTAAATGAAGCCATATGAGGTTTGTTAAACACGTAGAAACAAAGGAAGTGAAAGAGACTGAATGTTCTCCATGTACTGCACATCTTTCGAGAATATCTAGCAGAGTTTACTGGAAGCGAAGTGTGAGATCAATACCTGCCAGATGCCCATGTGTTCTGTCCTTTCTCTTTTACAGGGGCAACTAGAGGTCACTCTGTCTCAGCCCACTCGCACAGCCAACGGCACACCCTGGTGAGTTTGGGCATTAATGATGTTTAATAGGATGTGTGTGTGTGTGTGTGTGTGTGTGTGTGTGTGTGTGTGTGTGTGTGTGTGTGTGTGTGTGTGAGTGTATCTGTCCTACATCTCCCTCACAGCCTGGACAGATAAATTTGTCAGTGTGTACAGGTACATATCCTTACAAAAAAGTACTGAGGTGGTATCAGATGGTGATTGCATCAGATCTTTTTTGGATATATACCAGCATACAGAATAAGCTTTTATACTCTTTTATACTTTCATACTTATTAAATATACATTTTTTCAGTTTTTTGGTTTTGTTTTGAATGTCATTACTTTACTCTTCAGTGTTTTTTATATTGTCAGTTTCAAAAACAGTTGTGTTGCTTAATATTCTTATTGAAGCCATGATTTTTCAGGATTCTTTGAACAGAAAGAACACTTTTTTTTTAAAATATATACACTGAGCGTATCATGTCATACAGCCACTTGTAAGATAATTGTGAATGTGAGCTAGTCAGCTTTGGGTGTGTCACAGCACAGAAAAAAAAATGCTTTACCCCAGCGGTTCCCAACCGGGGGGTCGCGATCCACAAGGGGGCCTCAGTGATCCTCCAGGGGGGCCGCGAGATATCTTAAAATTAATGTAAATATTATCCTATAATTGTTTAATTTCATTATTAATGCGCTAAATGAGAATAATAAAAGCACAGCCTCTCTCGTGTTCTGTGATTGATTGCTTCAGACTAGGCGCAGCAAGCCTCATCGCACTGTTAAATACAGACTGAATGGCGGCTCAAAACTTCCAAATGCTGTACGCAAACTAATGTTACATCTCTCGGCTGCATGCATGAAGCAAACCGTCGTAAAGGTAAAAGGTAAAAACGATTAGTGTCATAATAACGAACTTGCGCGTGCCTAATGTCTCGTGTAAATCAGAGTCGTGCATGAGACACGCATAAGTCTGCTATTGATTCACAAACTATGCGCGCTCTCGGGGCTCTGATCCCTATCGTATTTTTGCGTGCAATTACAAACATTTGCCTAGTTGTCCAAATTAATGTGAGTGTTTTATAATAGATGCTCACCCATAGAAGAGGAGTAAGGCTCGGTGTTTATGAGCATCAGGCGCGCACTGACAGAGTTCACTGATCCCGTCTTCATCAAACCTTCACATCGATGTGTTTCAACAGATTTAGAATGTATTTGCTGTAGTTTGAATTCGTGTATTATTTTTTTAATGGATACAAACAGTAGCTATTCAGTCAGTCAAGTTAAAAGGGATAGGTTTAGTGGTCTTTTGGTATCTCCCTGTTGTAGAGCAGGTTCACTTATTTAAGACTCTTAAGTTGTAAAGAATGTCTGAAGTAAAATAATTTTAAAAGTTAGAATTGAGCAGAGGTTTTCTTTAAAGATAAGGTATATTTGAAGTTTTAATTTAATTTTTATTTGAATTTTGAGTTTTTTTTTTATAACATGCAGTAGAAGAATAATTAAGGCAAAACAAATGTTTTGGTTAATAAAAAAGTTTTAAAAATAAATTATATTTTCTTTACTGTGGAAGTACAGTATAAGATGACATGTCAGGCATAGGGGGGCCTTGCAAAATTGGCCGGAGAAGGAGGGGGGCCCCGGAGTAAAAAAGGTTGGGAACCCCTGCTTTACCCTATCAATCATCAAAAACTCAATGTAAATGAGCGGTCATTTTCATTGTGAATCTTGAAGGAAGGGGGTGTGTGTGTGTGTGTGTGTGTGTGTGTGTGTGTGTGTGTGTGTGTACCTGGTATTCATCATGTTGCGGGGACCAAATGTCCCCACAAGGATAGTAATACCAGTAGATTTTGACCTTGTGGGGACATTTCTCAGGTCCCCATGAGGAAACAGGCTTATAAATCATGCACAATGAGTTTTTTTGAGTGGGTAAAAGTGTGCACAATCTCCTGTGAGGGCTAGGTTTAGGTGTAGGGTAGGTGTAGGGTGATAGAAAGTACGGTTTGTACAGTATAAAAACCATTACGCCTATGGAATGTCCCCATAAAACATGTAAACCCAACGTGTGTGTGTGTACCTGGTATTCATCACGTTGTGGGGATCAAATGTCCCCACAAGGATAGTAATACCAGTAGATTTTGACCTTGTGGGGACATTTCTCAGGTCCCCATGAGGAAACAGGCTTATAAATCATGCACAATGAGTTTTTTTGATGAAGTAAAAGTGTGCACAATCTCCTGTGAGGGCTAGGTTTAGGTGTAGGGTAGGTGTAGGGTGATAGAAAGTACGGTTTGTACAGTATAAAAACCATTACGCCTATGGAATGTCCCCATAAAACATGTAAACCCAACGTGTGTGTGTGTACCTGGTATTCATCACGTTGTGGGGATCAAATGTCCCCACAAGGATAGTAATACCAGTAGATTTTGACCTTGTGGGGACATTTCTCAGGTCCCCATGAGGAAACAGGCTTATAAATCATGCACAATGAGTTTTTTTGATGAAGTAAAAGTGTGCACAATCTCCTGTGAGGGCTCGGTTTAGGTGTAGGGTAGGTGTAGGGCCATAGAAAGTACGGTTTGTACAGTATAAAAACCATTACGCCTATGGAATGTCCCCATAAAACATGTAAACCCAACGTGTGTGTGTGTGTGTGTGTGTGTGTGTGTGTGTTTTAGCAGGTTAAGATTTGCACAAAATCCAGCCAGACGGTGACTCAGTCTTTTTTTTTATCACATGTAGAGGTCGCTCAGTCTCATCACGGATTAGACACACACGTGCTGTCATCCTGAGTGCTTTCTGTCTCACTCAGCTGGCTGAATGTGGAATGTCTTGGCAGTATTCTTGAGTAAACCGTATTATTTTTAGCAGAGGTCAAAAAGAAACACTTCATCGTACTGTCCTCAATCACCATATCCGAAAGAAAGCATTGTCTCCTATATCTGTCACTCTTGGTTTATTTCCTCCCTTTGCCTTTTTTGTTTTTTAATCTCAAACAAAAGAACATTTTGCTCCGTTTTGGCTGTTTTAGGTCTTTCTCCTGTTTGCCAGCTGTTCTGCACTGTCAGTCCATTAATGGGTCAACCTGACAGGTCACAGCTTGGTGCTAATGTGTTTCCCGCGTTTTAACAGCTGAGCACTTGGGCTTTCATGGTTAAAATCTGTTGGGTTTTTTTAACTTTTTTTTTTTTTTTTATTGTTGTGATTTTTACATAAAAATGTTCACTCAAGAAATGTTTAACCCTTTTTGGACACTTTGTGCGGTGAAATGTGATCGTGCTTGTTGAGCACATTTACACACACACGTTTACTTAGATAATAACTTCAATTTTAACGTTTTAATTAAATTTTATAATTACTAATTATAATTACTATAGAGTAACCCAAATATATAATTACTAGAAAGCCCGAAAGAAAACTTTTTAGAATAAAACAAAGAAAAACGTTTTAAAAATAAAAAATCTAAACAAGGACATCCCAGAATGTCCATAGTGGGCAATTTTTGTCACATTTACTTTCTATTAGGGACAATTTTGCCTGCCAAAATGGCTAAACACACACACATATATACACATGTGGTCAAACGTGTGCAAGCCTTCCAGCAAGTACATTGCTTGCTTAGTTAATAAATAAGCTACACTGCATTTTAATTGGATTAAAGTCAATCATCTATTGTCTAATAGGGATTAAGTGTACAACAGAGAAAATTATACACTCAAAGTGTGACAAAGAATGAAGAACACCTACTTTTTTTTGTTTGTCATGTCTTAAAGGATTAGTTCACTCCAAAATTAAAATCTCCTGATAATTTACTCACTCCTGTGTCATCCATGATGTTCATGTCTTCCTTTCTTCAGTCGATAAAAGAAATACAGGTTTTTAAGGGAAACATTGCAGGATATTTCCATATTGTGGGCTTCAATGGTGATCAGCGGGTTGAAGGTCTAAATTGCAATTTCAATGGAGCTTCAAAGGGCTTTGCACGATCTCAGCCGAGTAATAAGGGTCTTATCTAGCAAAACGATCAACCGAAATTTTTGTTTATATTTTTAACCACAAATGCTCGACTTTACGTATTATGTAATTGCATTGGTAAGGTCACACGTGACAAAAGCAGAAGTACCGACCCAGTGTTTACAAAGCAAACGTGCAAAGAAAGTCAAGCACCCTTTACAAAACAAAGGTAAAACAACAATGTCAGACAATTTGAAGTTGGAGGAGAAAATGAGATTTTTGAACCAAAGTACACAGGTGAAGAACTAACCCATTGATCCCCATTGAAGTCCACTATATGTAGAAAAATCCTGCAATGTTTTCCTCAAAAACCTTAATTTCTTTTCAACTGAAAAAAGAAAGACATGAACATTTTGGATGACGTGGAGGCGAGTAAATGATCAGCCAATTTTAATTCAGGAGTGAACTAATCCTTTAATAATACTATGACATTGGGGAGTTAGCAGTTAGTCTTTCCCTCACAGGACTGCCTAAAAACAAACCCAATGACTTATTTAAATCTCAGAAGTGTGTGTGAGTGTATAATGGATAACCGGTTATATTAGCTTTTATCATGATTGTGTTAACCATTGATTAATCAGGCTATTGATGTCTGTTACTGTAAGTCACATGGAATTGGCAGTAAAAGTGACACACAAAAGAAGTGGAGGAGCACATAAAATATGTTTCCCTTCTTTTTTACCTTTCCTCATTCCCTCCATTTCTTTTATCAGTTTCCTGTCAGTGTAGGCCACACAGATGGTTTGGGTTAGTGAGCTTATGCCACAGAGAGCGTCAGAGAGGGAGGGTTACACACACAGTGCTACTTTGCCTTCATATTAACCGTTCTGCCTGGCACTATTACCAACCAGAGTTTCCTGTTCCATGACGCTATTCCACTGAAAACATTTAAATTCACATCTACAACCACAAGGTGGTTTCATACGGCCCCCTCGTGCGTTTACACTTAAATCTGCAAATTAGTTTTCACCGTCTTTCTCGCATTTAATTTTTGTAGTTTTTATCTGTATATTTTTATTATTATTCACATGCTGCACAACTACACCACATCTAACTGAAATAAAATGATGTACCAAGTTTTTTTTTTTTTTTTTTTGCCTATGATTAGACAGTTGAAGAAGAGACAGGAAGTTATAAGACAGAGGAAAAAAACAACAACAAAACTTCAGATTGCCCAAAGCAGTTGTGCTGGCCAAAAGACTGTTCAGACATAATATTATGTGAATTGATACAGTATTGTTTAAAAGTTTGTAGTAAGAATTGTAGGAAGAATGTTTTTGAAAGAAGCCACTTCATCACCTTATAATTATAAGGTTCTATCTGCATTCTGAGCACTTTTGAGATATTGGGCTTCAAAGGTTTTGCGTTCCATAGACTTCTGTAGATCAAACCATTTTTGTTTTCTAAAAAAAAAGGCCCAAAATGTACACGGCTTACAAAAGAAACATCAAATAATGTAAATAAGTTGTCACAGAATAAAGAATATGTGGATAACTCAATTTTGACAGAAATGTCAGGTAGAACCTTATAATTCTAAGAACGTTAGAAATTCTTTAATTTCTAGAACGTTAAAAATAATTAGAAGTAGAATAAATTGGAAATAAAAATCTTTTCTAGTATTATAAATGTCTTTACTGTCACTTTTGATCAGTTTAATGCATCCTTGTTAAATACAAGTACTCATTGTGATTATTTTTTTAAATGTATCTTACTGACCTCAAACTATTAAAATAACATTTGGATATTTCAACTGTGCTTATAAAAGTACTTCAGTTACTCAGTTGGTTTCCAGGTAATTTGAGTTTGAGACTCAAGAGAAGTTCACTTCCAGAACAAAAAATTACAGATAATGTACTCACCCCCTTGTCATCCAAGATGTTCATGCCTTTCTTTTTTCAGTCGTAAAGAAATGATGTTTTCTAAAGGCAACATTTCAGGATTTTTCTCTATATAGTGGACTATAGTGCCTGCGGTTGTAAATGATCCCAGCTGGGGAAGAAGGGTATTTTCTAGCAAAACAATCTTTTTTTTTTTTTTTTCAATTTATTTACTTTTTAACCTCAAACACTCGTCTTATCTTGCTCTGCCTGAACTCTTTGTTTAATTTTCTCCCTCAACTACAAAATCGCCCTACATCGCTGTTTAACCTTTTTGGTTAAGGGTGTTTGATCTTCTTTGCATATTCACTTTGAACAGAGTTCAGGCAGAGCAAAACAAGACGAGCGTTTGAGGTTAAAAAAAGCATATAAATTGTCATTTAAAAAAAACATAACAAATCGTTTCGCTAGATAAGATCCTTCTTTATTGGCTGGGATCATTAACACCCCACATCTGGGATCGTTTGAAGCCGCATTTAAACTGCATTTTGGAAGTTCAAACTCAGGGCACCATTGAAGTCCACTATTTGGAGAAAAATCCTGAAATGTTTTCCTCAAAAAACATAATTTCTTTACGACTGAAGAACGAAAGACATGAATTAACATCTTGGATGACAAAGGGGTGAGTACATTTTTGTTCTGGAAGTGAACTTTTCATTTAAAGTCCTGGATTTTTTTTACTTGTGATGTAAGGAAAGAGAAAGTTTTTTTTGCAGCTGGACTGCATAGGTTTCTCAGGGTGAATTTGCTTTCACTTCCATAAACAAGCACGATTTGCTTATTTTCCTTTGTTCCCCTTATCAAATCAGTGCTCACTGCTCAGGGTGTTTCATTTTACATTTCTCATCGAACAACAACTATATTCACAATAGCACTTTCCCTTCCAAATCGTCCTTCCTGTTTTTCCTTCCTCTCTCTCAATTTCTTTAACCCATCTTAGAATTTATGTCTAAGTCTCTGTCCCTCATCCATATGTGAAGTCAACCTCCCATTTGACTGACAGTTAGATTTTGTCTAGGCTGCTTGATCTTATATTTCAGTTTATTTGTATTTCTCTCTTGCTATTTCTCCCTCAAGGCTCTCATGTCTAGATTTGGAGAAAGGCGCGCTCATTTTCCTCTCCTCCTTTTATTATTCCTGTCGTTTAATCCTGTGTGACAAATTGCTTCCTGCTTTGCTCTCCCTCTTACAGGAAGTCGACTCGTAGGCCCCTCTTGGGGGCCACTGCTGTGGACTCTGGGAAAAGAGTGGGCAGCGGCGGGTATAGTTGGGATGGGTTTGATTGGACAGCTGTGGAAAGCTTGTAGACACACACACTTATCGCACAACCCTCACCTCTTTACAGATCCACTACGCCAGTCCAAACCTGCGTTCCAGCTGTGACTATTGAATAAACCTCTACTTTACAGTTTCCAGACTTACACTTCAAACACGCCTCCACATCTAACACATACTCACTCACACGATCACACAACACAAATCTGTCTATAAATTTTAATCCTCAGTCTCATATTGGAAAGAAAATGACTAATGAAACCTCTAAATGTCGATTAGTTGATTCTCCTACATAAGTTTAAATAAAAAGCAAATGGACCGTTTTCATCCAACATTTCTTGGGAAATTGGAACATATAGAAATTGTTGCCAAATACAAATGGAAGTTGTGTACACTGGGATAGCCACTGTGGCTCTTTTATTAAATGTAATGATTTAATTATGTTTTAGAGCACAACAAACGTTTGACAGTAAACACTTTAGGGAGCAACAGTGAATGAGCCAATAATTTTAAAAGGAAAAATTGAGATGCTAATTGTTTAGTCACTTGGCATGTTAAGACAAAGCCTCATGACTTTACTTAAGAATTTATTTGGTAAGTGTGTTTCCATTATGCACATGTCTTCTTACCAAATAAAAACTGTATCGACTTCAAGAGAGCGTATCCTTTTTCTAGCATTTTGGAAGTATTATTCACATCTTGAAAAATGTTAAGGGTTAGTTTACCCAAAAATGAAAGTTCTGTCATTAATAACTGTTTTGCAGCTCTACTTGAATGTGGAAGTTGCATTTCTGTTCAGAAAGCTTTCGGATTTCAACTAAAATATCTTAATTTGTGTTCAGACGATGAACGAAAGTCTTACAGATTTGGAACGACATAGGGGTGAATAATTAATGACAGAATTTTCATTTTTGGGTGAACTATCCCTTAGATGGATTTCATTATGAATTTAAATTCTTACCATACTGATTTATAGTATTTGAGTTGTGCTATTCTCATAAAATATATAGCTCTACAAATATGTTTTTATATCTCCATATGAAGGACAGACATCTAGGACAAAGTTGATACTTATATGAGGCTCAAATGAGAACTCCATAAAGTCTGTTGAACAATCACAGATCAGTGTCTGAGCCATAAAATATTCATTTGGGCAAACATATCCACACAGTCTGTAAACATTTATGATAATTCCATCATGAGACACATTAATAGTTTAAAAACATTATCATAATTTAAAACCGTCCTTTCAGTCAGAATGGCAGCGTCTCATTCATTTCATGTCTTTTTCTATAGAGCAAGTACCTATTACTTTCATTACCGTCATTCAGCTGACAGGATGGCCGAGTCAGAGCGCAATGGTTTGGCTTGCTGCCGTGCGGATGTCACTGTGCGCCACTCTTATCCTATATAATGGATCAAACAGTCACACCACGCCAAACCCTGTGCTTTATCAGTGCCTTCGCGTGTAGGTGTGGCATTTCAAGTTTAGACACACAATAAGTGTGTGTGTGTGTGTGTGTGTGTACTGGTATTCATCACGTTGCGGGGACCAAATGTCCCCACAAGGATAGGAATACCAGTAAATTTTGACCTTGTGGGGACATTTCTCAGGTCCCCATGAGGAAACAGGCTTATAAATCATGCACAATGAGTTTTTTTGATGAAGTAAAAGTGTGCACAATCTCCTGTGAGGGCTAGGTTTAGGTGTAGGGTAGGGTTAGGGCGATAGAAAGTACGGTTTGTACAGTATAAAAACCATTACGCCTATGGAATGTTCCCATAAAACATGTAAGTGTGTGTGTGTGTGTGTGTGTGTGTGTGTGTGTGTGTGTGTGTGTGTGTGTGTGTTCGCTACTTACTGCGCATATGTACGTGCTTACTTTTGAACGAGATGTGACCTGCTTTGTGTTGATTGGGAGCTGGTATTGTTAGGTAATCGACAACATAATTGTGTTATGTTATCTGGCTCCTAGAGTCCAAGGTGCTCTTATTGATCTAGAGTGTTGCATTCATTCATAAGGGCACCACTGTTTAGACAGCCAAAGGCCAACTACTGTAAACCTCACTTCCTGCCTTTCTTATTGCTTTCTTTAGTCACTAACTATATTTTCCCAGAGAAAGGGCAGATAATGAGGTTTCGCGTTCATGCCTGTACCTTTAACAATAAAGGTTTTTCAGGCCCTTTAGAAACCATTCTGTTATCAAAAGCCATTCTTCACTGTGTAGGCGTCTTAAGTTGGATCTGCCTATATCTATCTATCCGTCCGTCCGTCCGTCCATCCATCCATCCATAATATTGATTTCTCGATTTCAATCAATTCTCAAAAGTTTACATCCCCCTTTCAGAATTTGCAAAATGTTAATTATTTTACCAAAATAAGAGGGATCAAACAAAATGCATGTTATTGTTTGTTTAGTACTGACCTGAATAAGATATTTCACGTTTACATATAGTCCACAAGAGAAAATAGTAGTTGAATTTATAAAAATGTCCCTGTTCAAAAGTTTACATCCCCTTGATTCTAAATACTGTGTATGATCCACAGCTGTTTTTTTTTTTTTTTTTTTTGTGATAGTTGTTAATGAGTCCCTTGTTTGTTCTGAACAGTTAAACTCCTCGCTGTTCTTCGTAAAAAAAGTCCTTCAAGTCCCACAAATTATTGGGTTTTTCAGCATTTTTGTGTATTTTAACCCTTTCCAACAATGACTGTATACTTTAGTTTTCATCCCCGGCTTTTAATGCACTGTTTTTCCTTTTGGAGCATCAGTGAGCATTTGAACCTTCTGTAATAGTTGCATATGATTCCCTCAGTTGTCCTCAGTGTGAAAAGATGGATCTCAAAATCATACAGTCATTGTTGGAAGGTGTTCAAATACACAAAAAGCTGAAAAAACAAAGAATTTGTGGGACCTGACAGATTTTTCTGAAGAACAGCGGGCAGTTTAACTGTTCAGGACAAACAAGGGACTCATGAACAACTTCTCTTGTGGACTAGTCTTCTCATGTACATTGAGACATACATCATGTACATCTTTTGCCCACCTTCAATTAATGGTCATTAATGAAGAAAATTCTCAGCTATAACCCAGAAATCACTTTATTTTCTGCGAAGACCCACAGCTTTTATGTATTGAAAACACTGGCAGGTAATATTGTGAGTCTGTCTTTGCAGTTACGTGCAGTGCAGCTGCATGTGCTTGCTGTTTGAGACAGGCCTTAGATTGCAAGTGCCTATTCTGTATTGCACACTCTATGTGAAGTATTACAGGCTCCTGTACTGTCATGTCCTGCACAGAGGTAAGAGATAATCCGATGAGTCAGGGTTTCATATCTCTCTATAGCCTTTAAGTGAAATGAGGCGTGTGCCGACCTGGATCAGCCATCGCCTGCTGCTCCGGTTTTTCTGTTTAGCACCAAATATCTGTCCTTTTAGGTCACCGTCACAAACCTCTCTCAACCTTATATTCATAAAAAATATTTTTAGTTTTACTGGCGGTCTAGACGGATAGTAAAACATTTCTAGTCCCGAGACATGAGTCATGAAGCTCATCTCCACTTTTATACCCCATATCCATCCATAAGATATCCTACTGCCCTCTAAAGTCTCTATATAGCAGAGCATGTTTGTCTGTATCTGCATGCTGGTCTCATTCCAGCGGCCTCTAGCAGAGATAGACCTCCTCTCATTTTATCTGTGTGTGTGTATATGTGTGTGTTAATGCTGTCTAGATTAGGATGAGGGTTATTCTCATGCCTGCGGGACAGAGAAGGTTTTTTTGTTCAAACCGGATTGTTGATCTTGATTCTGCTCTGATCCATAAACCGGTTCTGGCAGGTTCTGACTGGCTGATTCCAGTCCTCACAGCTCCTGCGATTGGAGGCTTCCTCTTTTTGTGCTGCCTGCCTCTCTCGCTCTCATTCTCTCTCTTTCTCTCTCTCGTTCTGATGGATGCCTGTAAACTTTTGACTCTGTCTGAGCTTCAACTTAAATTAGAGAGTGATGCAAATCCACAGGGATCTACCACTGCATCTCTATTACACGCATACACTTGTAAACAGACCTGTAAATAAATGTACAGAACACTGATAGGGTTCAAGATATTCAAAGAACACAAAAATATTCAGGCACACTGCTATCGTATCTGAGGTCAGTGAAGAGGCAGCATACTCTCAGACCAGACTGGCAGGCTTCAAAATACAACACCAGAAAGACTGGAGCCATAATGTAGGGCAGATAATTAATTGTGCATATTTATATCCATGTTTTTAAATGTAAAAATACCTTTGTCATCATTTAACAATAACAATTAATAACACTGTTAAATCTTGCGCAAATCTCAAAATGAATAGCAGTTGTTCATATTGTACATTAAGATGTTGTAATGCCTAAATTTACTTGTAGCATTTAAAACTGATTTTGGTTTGCTTGATTTAGGTTGTTTTATTTTTAATTTAGGATGTTCACACTTGTAGTTCAGTTTGTTTGGTTCATTTGGTCCGGACCAAAAAGGAAAATGCTACATTAGGTCCTGGTCCACTTGGCGTTCACACTGGCATTTTTGACAGCGAACCTAAACATACCAAAACTTAAAGGCATAGTGATATGTTCACAACCTGATTGGTCAGGTTGAATGACACATTTTTCTTGACAGAACTCACCGATTTTTAGTCAAATACGCCTTAGTGCATACATTGTTGCGTGTATATGATTTTATTTTCATTACCTGCAAACTCACAAAGAGCTCATAAAAGGCACTTTACCTCCTTGTTGGTCCACGTTTGCCCTCTGCACATTTTGTTTTGGATACACAGCTTGTTCCCTTTTTGAAATCATGTCGCATAGCATTGCATCTTGTCATTACTTTTGCGTTCATATTTCAGTCGAACCACACCAGATTTCGTTTGGAACTAGGGCTGTGCAATATGGACAAAATAATCATATTGCGATTTTTTGAACGAATATTGCGATTGCGATTTTATTTGCGATTTTTTTTTTTTTTTTTTTGCTTTTTCAAACAAGCTACATACATACATTCTAAATGTATTCAGTGCACAAGAAGTGCATAACAAAACATTTCACAATGAAATAACATAGTGTTAAGTTTAATAAACAAAACTGTAGTAAAATTGTCTTTAAAACAGACAACATAAAATAAATTAGCCATGTTACTTTTTTCCCCCGGTACTTTAGCCTACTTTGTGTAATAACAAAAACATTAATTTCAGTGGAAAAATAAGTCCAAAACTATCTTTTTAACATTTTGAGGGCTCTACAATCTTTTGCTTTTTTTTTTTTTTTTTTTTTTTTTAATTCTTATGTGTTTTAATTTTTCTGATAATCAAAAAGCATAAACATTTATTTATTTTTAATCAAATGAAAAATAAACCCTTTTAATTTTTGGCAAACAAACAGAAGTTTACTGTTAAAATCAATCATGGAAGAAAAATTATATTCAGTTTAAAACGTTTAAATAATAATTAAGTGGTTAATCTTGTTGTAATATAATTTTTTTTATCATATATATTGTTTTATGTAAATTATTTAAATAGGAATATATAAAAACCTACATTATACTGTACAAATGTAATACAAGACTAATATTGTTCTGCTTCATGTTAAACCGTGCTTTTATTTTGACAGGTTGCCGTGAAGTTTCTGTGTGCACAGTATGATATGATGCTAGTTTTCTCAAATGAAACGGTTAAAGTGAAACTCACAGCAGCTTTGGAGATTGAGTGTATCTGTTCATGTGAGATGCAAATGCCAAAAATTAGCGGGAGCGTCACGTGTGCTTCAGTATGCATGTAGTAAAGAAAGAAATATGCATCTCCGCCATTCAAACATACAGAGGCAAACGGAACATGCAGGATTCATATTAAAACGGTCTTTTTGCGTTTCAGTTTTCACAGACACTAGTCAATATCGCGTTTTGAATTAAGTGACAGACCAACTTTTGATTTATTAATTCAAAAATCGACGAATTACGTGGCATTCCGCGCTATAGTAGATTCCGTTTTTATGAATGGAGTTCGCGATCCAGTCCGTGTTTTCCCGGAGGAGACATTGTAAACGCGCGACCATGAAGAGACAGAAATGACATGCCTTGTAAATAAGATAAATAACATAATGCAATTTAGTTTCTTTAATAAAAGAACTATGTATAGACCTGTTCTATAGGAAAGATCACCTTAAATGACTTCTATTGTGATCTGGCGCTATATCGAAAATAAAAAGAACTTGACGTTCAAGGGGGGCGGGGGTGCCGTTGGGGGGGATAGATAAAATCGCAGCCTTATGCGGTTTAGAAATCGCATGTGCTTAAATCGCGATTTTTTTGCGATTGCGATTAATTGCACAGCCCTATTTGGAACCCATCTTGTTTCAGACCAGGGTTCAGATGGCAGCGTTTACACTTACACTTTTAATCAAACCAAACATGACAAGTGTGAACACACCCTTAATTAGACAAAATATTATAGAATTTTACTATTAGCACTTTTTACCAGTCATATGAAAATAAGCTTATTGATATTGGCCAAAATATTGATATAAGTACATCACACACACAGAGAGACACTGGGCCAGTCAATGATTATATGATCCCTGTTTTTTCCAGAGCTTCAGCATGAAGAAGTTAGTTTTCAGGATTTAACAAATGGCTAATTTGGGTGAGAAACTAGCAAGTCCAGATAATTAGAGCCAAATGAAGTTCTGACCTCAAATAACAGGGGGTTCAGGAATTTCTTGTTTGATTAACCGTCACGCTGTCACATTCAATTCCTCCGATGCGGCCCAAAGTGTGTGTGTTTTAGACTGTCTGAGTGCCAGTGTTATCGGAGTGATTATCCATCCATCACTGTCTGGTTCAAGGTGCTTATGCTCCCAGCATTCCTCAAAATGTCTATCATTTGTTAGCTAATGACGTCCTCTGACTAATCTTTTACCTGCTTATTACAAGCTGTTATTCTGTTCTCAACAAGAGTCTTTTAGTCCAGGAGTACAATTAGCCATTCACTAGACAATTGTTACCTTGAATTTTTATCCATGTTGATGATGATATCTTGCAAGAAACAACCTTAGCAATTTGTGAAATTTCAACTGTAAGTGGTATTATTGGAAAGTCAAAGCATTTAGGAACAGCAGCAACTCAGCCATAAAGCAGAAGACCATGTGAAATCAGAGGCTCATGCACATGGTGCGTAAAAGTTGCTAACGCTTTGCTGATTCCATAGCTGTAGAGTTACAAACTTCTACCATTAATAATAACTGCACAAATGCTGTGCAGGCCTCACATCCATAAGCAGAGTGCCAAGCGTTGAATGGAGTGGTGTAAAGCACGCCATCACTGGACTCTGGAGCAGTGGAAACCTGTTTTTTAAAGTGACAAATATCTCTTCTGTGGATGTCTAATGGCAGATGTTAGTACAGTTTGGTGTTTTTCAGGGCCTAGGTCTCTTACTTCAAGTGAAAGAAAATCTTAAAGGGATAGTTTACCCAAAAATAAGAATTCTGTCATCAATTACTAGTTCCAAAATCAATTACTAGTTCCAAGACCTTCATTCAACTTCAACACAAATTAGGATATTTTTGATAAAATCCGAAAGTTTTCTGACACTGCAAAAACAGCAATGCCGCTGACTTGTACAAGGTCCAGAAAAAGATTAATCAGCGTCAAGGTACTCTCGTAGGGCTTGACGATTAAGTAATCTAAACCAGAATTCAGAACCTCTAAACGATGTAATTTTTCCCATGTCAGTTATTTAGTTTTTCAATCCTGTTAATACTTTCCCATTAAAAACATACTACAGTGTGTGTAGACGGCGCTATATGGACATGGTATGACCATTGCGCTCTTTTGCAGAGTCTCGCATGTGAGTGGCGCATTTAAGACGCCGTTTCAATCAATCAATGTCAGTTCCTAAACAGTGGATCAATAAGAAGACCATAAAGACAGGGAAAGCGTTTCAAGCCTTTGTTAACAATAGCAGGTTGGCAACAACAGTTTGGGGAAGGCCTTTTTATTCCAGCATGATTGAGCCCTAGTGCTCATAGCAAGGTCCATAAAAACGTGGTTGGATGAGTTTGGTGTGGCAGAACTTGAGTGAGAGCCCTGACCTCAACCCCATTGAACATTGTTGGGATGAACTAGTATGGAGATCGCAAGGCCTTCTCCAACATCAGTGCTCTATTGGTTTAAAAGGCAAAAAATCCCAAAGAAACTTAATGTCCAACTTAGAACCTTTATACTACAGTACGTGTATTTATTGAGCCCAGAGGAAAGTGGACCCACCCATGACATTTTTGTCCCAGGCCCTGTGAACTTCAGTGATGGCTATTTGACAACTATTTCCTTGTCGGGACCTCTAGACCACTCTTGTTCTCCAAGTCTCTTCCTAGTTCTCTCTTTGCGTGCGAGTGTCCTTGGCGTCTCTTAGTCAAGTTTATTTTCAGTCTTTTCCCTGGCTGCCAGACCGATAAAGCTCTGCTTGCCTGGCCATGGTGGTGCAGGGTGGAGGGATGTGAGTGTGTGCGTTGTGTTTGTGTGAGATGTGAAATGTCTGCATATGTGAAGTGGTTTAATGCTATGCTGGGGTCTGTTTTCAGCAGCAGAAGTGTGATGTTGACCCCAACTTCCCTCAAGGGATGGGTGTGCTTATATATATATGTATGTGTGTGTGTGTTTTGGGGGCTAGGGGAGGGGGTTGTACAGTACTTACTGGGTTACAGTAGGCACATTGCTGACGTCTGTGTTGTGTTTCATGTTGTTCAGTCTGTCGGGAGTTCCTGAGGAGAAGAGAAGTCTCATCACACAGAAGAGCAAGATGGCGATGGACGAAGACCCTGAGGTGCTCGTGAAGGGTGAGGAAGAAATTCTTCTACTTAGTAACTCTGATTTACCAAGTGAAGTCATTCGTCATTATGGCTAAGAAACTAAAGTATTGTTTGCAGGCACTGGTGCATTTGTGTGTATCATGTCCCTGTTTAATTTAATGACACTCTGGTAGCTTCATCTGTAGTGTGTTAATCTCAAATCTGACTCATAACTACAGTACCTCTGTATAAACCAGGGTGCAGCAGGCTAAACAATGTCTACACAATATTGACTTTGTCTCCTATACCTACAGTTGAAGTCAAAAGTTTACAGGCACCTTGCAGAATCTGCAAACTGTTAATTATTTTACCAAAATAAGAGGGATCATACAAAATGTCTGTTATTTTTTTATTACTGTCTTGAATACGATATTTCACATAAAAGATGTTTACATATAGTCCACAAGAGAAAATAATAGTTGAATTTATAAATTCAAAAAGATTCTTAATATTGTGTTATTACCTAAATGATCCACATCTGTTTTTTTGTTTTAGTGATAGTTGTTCATGAGTCCCTTGTTTGTTAAACTGCCTGCTGTTCTTCAAAAAAATGCTTCAGGTCCCACAAATCCTTTGTTTTTTTCCAAGCATTTTTGTGTATTTGAACTCTTTCCAACAATGACTGTATGATTTTGAGATCCATCTTTTCACACTGAGGACAACTGAGGGACTCATATGCAACTATTACAGAAGGTTCAAATGCTCACTGATGCTTCAGAAGGAAACACAATGCATTTACAGCTGGGGGTGTAAACTTTTGAACAGAATGAAGATGTGTAAATTTTTCTTTGCCTAAATATTGTATTTTTTCATTTAGTACTGCCCTTCAGAAGCTACAGAAGATACTTACATGTTTCTCAGCAGAGAAAATAAGTTAAATTTACCCTGATCTCCAAATTTCAAAAGTTTTCACCCCCTGGCTCTTAATGCACTGTGATTCCTTCTGAAGCATCATACTCCTATGATCTCAGAATGTAAATGTGAGTGTTGTGTGGTATTTGTTGCACTGGAGTGGAAGTTTTTATCAGCTTTAGCTAACTTTAGGGAACGGTCCATAGTACCCAGTACACACACATGCATAAGATATAGCTTGCAGTATTATTGGTGACACACGATTTAGCTGACACACTGCACACCAGTTGAGACATCGTTAAACAACACTTAAGCTGCTGACCATAGGTTTAAATGTGTGTTATTCAGAGTTGTGTATGATCTCAGAGTGTGTAAATGTGAGTGCTGTGCGGTATTTGCTGCACTGGAGTGGTAATAATACTCAATCACATGTAATGAGTAATAATAAGCAGGGCAGAGTAATATTAGTGTAGAGGGGTCCAAATACTCCGCCAGCCTGTCTCATGCTGGCCCGCAGAGCTGCTAAATAAGACAGTCTTCCCCTAGTCTGTCTGGCTGACTCACACACAAGCTTGCACACATATATACACACACACACACACACACACACACACACACACACACACACACACACACACACACACACACACACACACACACACACACACACACACAAATATTCAAAGGGAAAGGTAGAAGGTGCAATGCATCTGCAAGCAGCAGCGGAAAAAAGGTAACATGGTCTGGGTGTCATGAGGGTTTACTAAAAAAAAAAGCGCTTTTTCCCATGAAATGTTTCTTGATTATTGGCTCTGATACACATTTGTGCATAGACAACAAACTTTCTGTAGGTCTGGAGGGAGATTTTATCCCCAGTGTGACCTTAACACAACCCTCTATTAAGTTGGGTGAGTGGTGGTTTGGTATCCTGCTCTCGGCTGGATGTGGACGGGCTGGTTTGTGCTGTTTTGCCTTTTTCCATGCTCGCTCAGCCTGACTCTGCATGAGTGCTGTGAACTAGGTCTTGAGGAATGATATTTCAACTTACACATCATTCATTTCTGTCAGGATTTGAAATGGAATCCCCATATTCTCATTCGATTGGTCTGTTACGGTATTTATTATGGTTCTTTTTCTCTGTTTTGCTTTTCAGGCTGGCTTCTGCGGGAGGTGCAGGGAGGTTGGCTCCGGCAGAGAAGGTTCTGGTTTGTGTTGACAACAGACTCACTTGACTACTACAGCGGCCCGGACAGAGATGCTCGAAGACTGGGCACGCTTGTACTTACATCACTCTGTTCAGTGCTGTGGCCGGATAAACACACCTACAAACAGACAGGTAACGCACCTGCAGTTAAACTAGGACAGTCTAGTTTTGTGTAGACTCTCAGGAAAAACTAGGGCTTCAGCTTGTCACTAGGCCAAAACTAGTTTCTGCATTATTTACTCCTTTAAGGTTCATAGTATCATAGTATCCTAAAGGTACATATTATATGGGCTTTCGCACCAGAGGAAACTTTTTGTACAGTAGTTCCTAGAACTATTGATGGAAGTTCCCGCTTTTTGGCGTGTTCGCACCGCAGGAACTAGGAACATATGTCGTTCTAGGAACTCCATTTGGAGGAACTAAATTAGCTTATACTTCAGAGTACGGTCTTAAAAGTTTTATAGAAACTACCAGTCACATTAGTGTACGCTGATTGGCCAAATGCAACCGGCTTTTTTAAAAAGCCATGTAAAAATATATTCACTCTACAAGCATGGAAAACATAAATAATGGCATTTAGCTACCTTTTGTCTGCAGCGTTGTTCTTTTCTCAGCTTTGATGATATAACACTGACTGAGATCTAGTCAGATTTTCATGCTCTTTTAATCACGTAAATTGTGTGTTTATATTCCATCTCCGTTGTCACGAAACCCACAACACAACAAAAACGGCTTCAATCATGGCGTCCTCTGTTCACCGGTTGGTGACGTTTGTAAATGCCGCGAAGGGTCACTTCAGACTCCGAGTTCTTTCTGCCAGTGCGAATGCAGGCAGGAAAACTGGCCAAAGGAAGAAATTGGTTCTTTAGAAACCACCAGGCTGGCTAGTTTCCAGACCTGAGTTTCTAGAACTCTGCGGTGTGAAAGCCCCTTATTTTTCTGTAGAACTAATATGTACATTTTACGGAAAAATAAGGTATCAGTCAGAGCAGTTCTTTCTGTTTGCACTGAAAAAAGCATAACACTAAGACCACATCCCCTGTTTTAACTTGAATTTAATGACGTTTTTAAGATTGTTTTGGTCATTTTATCATATCATTTTTTTTTAATTCCACAATCAACCTCTCCTCAACCTCTCTGTCAGTATGAACAAACACATTTTATGAGAAAATACTATTCAGATTTTTTTTTTACTTTACTTTTTACTAAGTTTAATTCAAAATGTATTTTCTTTGTAATTCCTTATATTATTTTTTAATTATGTTGATCAATTTTTTCATTTTTTTTTATTTTTATATTATATTGAAAATGGTTTGTAATTTCTTCAGTGATGGAGATGGTTGAAAGTTCATTGTGTGCTTCAAAGACTCATTGATTACCCTGTTGAAAAAACAGCATATACTGGTTAGGTATGTTTTGAAGCATGGCAGCTGGTTTAAGCTGGTCCTTAGTTGGTCATGAGCTCAGGACTAGCTCATAACCAGCTTATAACCAGCTCATGATCAACTAAGGACCATTTTATACCAGTTCAAACCAGCTGCCATGTTTCAAAACATGCCCAATCAGCATATGCTGTTTTTTTCAACAGTAAATAATGAGTCTTTAAAGCAAGCAATGAATTTCCAACCAATCTCCATCACTGAAAAAATTACATTTAAAGAATGTATTGATATGTTTTCTTTAATTTATTCCTTACATTTTCTTTACTTGGTCTTAAAAAGTTTTCATAAAACCTGCAGAAATTTTTTTGTGTCATGTCCTGGTTAGTAAATGGTGTGAGCCAAGCTGTCAGAGTCCAGTTGAAGATAAACACAATATTTCACTTACTATTTTAGGATTTTCAGTCACAGTGACGCACGTTTTTTCAGAAAGAGCTGATCTTTTGGTCAGATCACTGGCACAAAGCATCCGTGAGACCTGTTGATCTCTTGTCGGCATTGGCGTGAAATCTTTCTTGTGGGAAGACTTTGATAGAGGAAATGAAATGCAGGATTGTTTGAGAAGAACGAAAGAGAAATGAACGCAGACAAACGAGAGGCATTGTTGTCTGGGAAGATGTAGGGAATGACCAGACAGACTTAGTCATACTGTATATATGTGTGTGTGTGTGTGTGTGTGTGTGTGTGTGTGTGTGTGTGTGTTCACATGGCACATTTTTAACTGGAATTCTGAATCACACAGACACAAACTTTCAACCAGCACTGTCCACAAAACTCTGAACTTTTCCCAGATTAACTTTAGGGACTTTCCTAGATAAAAGTGTGTGTGTATGTCTGAAAGTAAAGCTGTGTGTGCGTGTGTGTGTGTGTGTGTGTGTGTGTGTGTGTCTGTGTGTGTGTGTGTGTGTGTACAAGGGCAGCGGTTGGTCAGGAGTCATTCATTATCCAGCACAGAAACAGTTTCTTCTTTTAACAAACAAGCTGTCATATAATATCATGGCTAATGCTTTGGCTCGTACACAGAGTAAAACAGATCTGTTAATGAAAACATTAACGAGGTACAATTATGCGCCAAAGAAATTGGAGATGTTTACAGTGGATGGCAAATATTTTGGCCTGTACATTCTAGAACACCCATTGGTTCTTAAAAACCTTGAAATATCAGGGAATGTAACCATGAAATAATCATAGAAATTAATTTCCACAGAGTTGTTCTGCTGTGAAATGTTTCATTTGCTTTTTGTGAGTGCTTGTGTAGACCGAACACTTGCCCCCAAACAGTCTAGAGAGATTGGCGGGCTTTTTGGAGATTGTAAAGAGTTGGTGTGTCTTTAAAAACCCAATTTTTGAACCAAAGCTTTATTCTTTAGACTACCAAAGTGGGACAAACAAGATATTAGTAAGATCCTCATATATAAATCTGTCTCAGAACATCTGAATACATTTACTTCAGGTCAGACACGTGAAACATGTCTTTAATCAGAAACAGTATAAGCATATGTTTGTTTAATTCTTTGTTTATGTACTCTCCTAATTGTTAGGAGATGCTATTTTAGGTATTGCTCCACTTTGTTCAATGGCGCTTTTGAAGAGTTGCACTAAATATAGGCCTCTTTCATGTGTTTGTGTGACAGGTTACTGGAGTTTGACAGTGTATGGACGCAAACATTGCTACAGACTCTTCACGAAGCACTACAATGAGGCGGTGCACTGGGCGTGTGCTGTACAGAAAGTCATAGACAGCAAAGCACCGGTCGAGACGCCAACACAGCTCCTCATACGAGACATTGAGGTGAGAGAACAAACATGACAGCATATCAACATATATCAAGATGGATTATGAATGTTGCGCACACAGACTTTTATTTCGAAAGGATGGTTTAAATCGATCACAAGTGACAGGAAAGACATTTATGTTGTTACAAAAGACTTTTGATGAGAGAATCCTGCAAAAGGTTTCACAAAAGTATTAAGCAAAAAAACTGTTTCTTGAGCAGCAAATCGGCATATTAGAGTGATTTCTGAAGGATTATGTGACACTTAAGACTGGAGTAATGATGCTGAAAATTCAGCGTTGCATCACAGGAATAAATTACACTTTAAAATATATTCCAATAGTAAACAGTTATTTTAAATTCTAATAATATGTCACAATTTTACAGCTTTTACTGTATTTTTCATCACATAAATGATTTTTGGCAGTTTAGCTCCCAAAGATATGTTCAGGATGGCACACATATACAGACACGCTGTGTAAACCATTTAAACTCCACCCACTGTCATCTCTCTGCCCCAGTATATTATTATTAGTTTGTTGGCTAGTGATTTTACACTTATAGATGTGCTCCTCCGTATCCCGTGTCTCTTGAAATAGTTTCGAACGCAGTGAGTAGCTCTTCAGAATAACCCTGTTGTTATGATGTAATGCCGGCGCTCTTGGATATATCTGTATTAATAGGATGCTAGTTGCTAGCCCACAGAACTCCCCGGAATCCCATTGAGGTCGCACATAAACATACAGACAGACAGGCGTGAAAACCGCAATGGTTGAAACTTAAGTGCCCAGACCCCTAAATGACCCTGCTGATTGCTATATATCTCTTATAGATAAGATATGTATGGATATTAAATATTGAAACAATAAGATAAAGAGGCTGTTCTTTATTCTCAATTTAGTTTTTGTTAAACAACGCTAGATTTGTGTCTTATTGCTTGTTTTAAATGATAACCATGCAGTAGAAGTTAGAAGATATGTAAACCACAAAACGCTGAATAAATAAACTTTCTATTGATGTATGGTTTGTTAGCATAGGATACAAAGATACAACTCTTTGAAAATCTGAAATCTGAGGATGCAAAATTTCTAAATATTGAGAAAATCGCCTTTAAAAGTTCTTAGCAATGCATATTACTAACCAAAAATTAGGTTTTGATATATTTACGGTAGGAAATTTACAAATATCTTCATTGAACATGATCTTAATATCCTAATAATTTTGGGCATAAAAACACAAAATTGATCATTTTGATCCACTTAATGTATTTTTGGCTATTGCTACAAATATACCTGTGCTACGACAGATTTTGTGGTCCAGGGTCACATATAGTTCTGACATAGAGATAAATTGGTTATGGCTGGAGGTTTTGTCACGTTTAACTCCTCTTAGGTTGGTTCATCATGGTTCTGTTATAAGCAAACACCCCACATCAAACATAAACTACCCTTATTCACCCTTGAAATGTACACAGCAGGTTTCATTATACACACATACACAGAGCAGACCTTGACCAGGGTTGTCAAGTCCATCTGTAAGCCGAAATTGCTTTCCCTTTCATTCATCTCGCCCTTAGCCGTTTTCCCAAACACAGCATTTCCATATAAAACGTCATTTTATCATTTCATTATGAACACCATAGCGAAGAGGTCATGTGTTTATGGGGACATAATGATACACAGCAGGTATATCTGTCTTGAGTTTATTTCAAGGTGTTTATGTATCTTTATGTGTGTTGTTTTTATAGGA
Organism: Garra rufa; assembly: GCF_049309525.1. NCBI lineage: Eukaryota > Metazoa > Chordata > Actinopteri > Cypriniformes > Cyprinidae > Garra > Garra rufa. The sequence goes on along the minus strand of NC_133361.1, from coordinate 35,064,725 downwards.
GAATAAATTCAATCCAGAGGTTGTGGAACACATATATGAGCATAATCCTATTTTGAGGTACACGCAGAGCCCCCTCTACGCCCCACTGCTGCCTTTCTCTTACGGCAGCCTTCACCACACACGTAAGTCAAACACACACGCACGCATTTATCACATATATACACTACTGCTCACATGAAGAACATTTCAATCAACCAATCAGATTAGACGCACCCACTCTTTCTACAACCCTGCCGGTTTGATGTAACCATGGTCACCAAGTAATATTTACCTGTCAAGCAGAAGCAAAGGGAAACTCAGCATCTGTTTTCAAGCAGTTTTAAGCTCTCAGCTTCCTTTAGATATTAAAACCAGTACTGATGTTTGCTCTAGTCTTGCTTGCTTTTGATCTCCTGTTTCTTTGAATTCACCATGAAATCAGAACTGGCAATTCAAAGTATTGCAGTGTTAAATTATAAATTACTCATATGTTCACATCATGTTTTTTAAAAATTGAAGTTCACTACTTAATCAAAAATATAAATGTCTCACAAAGAGGTCAATATGTAACAGCTTGTAAAAAATGTAACATAACGCCAGATTTACCTCAGAAAAAACATATTCGGTGACCATAGACTTGTTATTTAGCTAGAAAAATGAACTCTAGAGAGGAGAATTTTGCTAAATATATGCACCATATTACATATTCATTATAATTTTTACTGTTCTTCAGTATTTAAATTGACTGAATAAATCAGTCAAGTTTTTAAGACCATTTAAATGTTTATACTTAAAAAAAACTAATTGGAGTATAAATAAAATTGAGTGTAATTTAGGGGTTTGTATACAAATCAGTTTATTTTAGCCGTCAATATTAGAGTAAATTAGCACCAACTGACTCTTGTGTATATTTTACAGTGTCAGTTGAGAGTTTTTTTTTTTGTGTCCCTAAGAAAATTTGCCATGTACTGTACCTGTTATATATCCAAAATAATCAATATTGAATCAAATCGAATCGAAAAGAATCAGATTCTAATCTATTTGCAAGCTATTGAACAGAAATTTAATCAAATCGTGAAATCTGTCAAAACCCAGCCCTAGTCTTCTCACTTTTGCAACAGAAAATCTCTTCTCTGGTGATCTTTTACCTCCAGCAACTTGGTAACATGAAATTGTAGCAAAAAACAACCAACCTTCCAACGAACTAATCAATTCTCAATGGATAAAATCCCATCCTAGAGTCCCATCCTACGTTTTTTTTTTTTTTTTTTCTTGTTCAAAAAGCTTTTTCACTCAAATATAAGTCACAATAGAAAATAAATCCTATCACAGTGTATGTTTCATACTAATTTGAATGTTTGTTAGGATAGGACGATATTTGACTGAGATACAATTATTTGAAAATCTGGAATCTGAGGGTGCAAAAAAAATAAAAAATATTGAGAAAATCGCCTTTGAAATTGTCCAAATTGAAGTTCTTAGCAATACATATTACTAATCAAAATATATGATATATTTATGGTAGGAAATTTACAAAATGTCTTCATGGAACATGATCTTTACTTAATATCCTAATGATTTTTGACATAAAAGAAAAATTGATAATTTTGCCCCATACAATGTATTGTTGGCAAATATACCAGTGCTACTTATGATTGATTTTGTGGTCCAGGGTTACATTTGGCTATGTAAGCTGTTCTTGATGCATTTTGCATCTTTCCAAACATATATATTAAAAAAATGCTTCAAGTTGATCTATCACGCTCTCAGCATCTGACTTACCATATATATGGGCTGCCACTCTGAATGTAAAAACTAATTGACATGCAAAAAGTACGTCGAAGGCATTCTGAGTAGCTAAATAAAGAATCTAACCGTAACCTTCTCTCACTTTTCTTCTTAGATATGGCAGGTAAAGGTTACACATCCATCCGTGAAGAGGCGGTAAGGCTTTTTAACTGCCTTCAGCAGTTGGAGTCTGCCCGTGAGCCCATTCCTCTCATACAGGGGATCCTCCAGACCTGCCTTGACCTCCGGCCGCTCCGAGATGAACTCTACTGCCAGCTTATCAAACAGACCAGCGTCACCAACTCACATGTCCAGACGCAGACGCAGACGCAGACGCAGACACAGCCGAATCCACAGCTCAGATACTGGCAGCTGCTCACCTGCATGAGCTGCACCTTCCTGCCCAGCTCCAGCATACTCAAATACCTGCGTTTTCACTTGAAGAGGTGAGTTTTGCACATCACAAATCTATAAAACGTACTAGATGTGTACACTGATCAACCCACCAGCCGGATCTGAACATACACACATAAATGTTACCTAGAAGTCCTCAAGTATAAACATGGACAACTGCCTCCGGTCCTGCGGTCGTGTGACTGGATTGAAAAGTGTACTTCCTGTTCGCTTGTTCTTTTCCTCTCCTTGAGGGCTTGGGAAACTGCATGATGCTTTCTGCATCCCATGGCTAATTGACTCCTAAAGTACTGCCAGGCCCGGAGGATAGAAAGAAAATAAGAGAATGGCTAAATAAACGAGTGTGCCATGAGGAAATGGTGCATTGACCACAGGGCTTTGATTACAGAGGCGGCTGCTGTAATAGAGACGGACAGGTTTCTGTTCTCCTGAGGCCCCCAGACGCTTCCCGCATGTGTTTACTTAACACAAATAGGGCCTCCGCCATGCATGTGATTACCAAGTGGCTGACACTTTATATCGCAAATAGATAAACTAAACAGAGAGGCCACACAACTTCACTCTGATTTTTGGAGGGAAGTTTTGTGGTTTGAATGTGCAATTATGGAAATGGCCCTGTTAAGTTTTTTAAATACCTTTCTTTTGCTACTAGGGTTCAAAGTTTGAGTGTTGACCCGGAGGTGGAGAGCTACGCATCCTTCATAGCCCAGGCTCTGGAGAAGACGCGCGGCCGTGAGTGTGTGCCCTCGTGGGAGGAGATCCAGGGGCTCATGGGAAGACAGGAAATACTGTGTACCGTGCACTACCCTGGACCGGGCTGCTGCCAGATACCGATCACCTCGCACACCACGGCTAATGAGGTATTGCATCAATCATTTCCTCTATAGCAGGGGTTGGGAACCTTAAGCCCATGTGCCGCCATTGGCACACAAAGGATTAATCATTAGCACACAAGTAATAAGAACCAGACAGATGTATTTATTTATAAGTGTATTTAATTTAGCAATGTCGAATTTTGTTTTTGCAAATATCCTTCAACAAAAATGTAAGAAAATACATTTAATAATTAGCTCTGTTAATTTAACACAATTTTTTCTCTTTTAAGAAATTGTTATTATTGTTAACTAAAACAAAAAAATTACTGTTGATGTTCTTTTTGTTAATTAAAATAAGGCTAAAATAAATAAAATGAAAAAAGTTAATTTAAAAGAAATTGGCAGCTACACTACCAGTCAAAAATATATAATGCGAAACTATAGAAATTAATACTTTTTATTTAAAAAGTGATAATAAATACATTTATAATGTTACAAAAGATTTCAGACAAATGCTGTTCTTCTTTTAAATGATAAAAATATTTCAGAATTTTACTGTTTTTGCTGTTCTTTGGATCAAATAAATGCAGGCTTGGTGAGCAGAAGAGACTTCTTTAAAAACATTTCAAAATCTTACTGTCCAAAAATATTTGACTGGTAGTGTAAGGAAAACGAAACTAAAACTAAAATAGAAAAAATTTGTAACGAAAATGTAAAAGCCTCCAAATCTAATAATAAAAGCTAATTTAAAATATGAATAAAAACTGTAATACATTAAATAATACTAACTTTACCTTACTCAATCTCATTTTCTCTGTCCAGGTTGTGAGGAAGATGGCGGAACGCCTCGGGCTGCAGGACAGCCGAAACACATTTGCTCTTTTTGAGCAGAATGCATGCTGGGAAAAAGCTGTCGGAGGCAGCACCATAATCGCTGACGTCATCACCAGATTTGAAAAGTAAATATTTTTTAATAAATATCTTCAAACTATTTACTCCGTATGATACAACAAATGTACTGACCTGAACATAACACACAGTTTGTTGGACATGGTGCCATAGCAATACCATGTTTTTGTACATTAACCATGATAATACCATGGTATTTTTTAAGTACTATGTAAAGACCTTATATAATGAATATGGTAATCAATCAGTACCATGGTATATATCAAGTTACAATGATATATCTATCCACGATAGCACCACAGTACAGTGTAGATGTGTCTTCATCATTGATTTATTCACTTTCCCAGCACTTTAGCACAGTTTAACCAACCCCCCTGATGCACCCACCCACACACACACACACACACACACACACACACACACAGTGTGAGAATGGACAAGCAGCTCTTTATTAGTATTCAGTGTTCCAGTAGGGTTCTCAAGGTGAGACTGATGTCATGAGCATTAACTGATGTGGAAAGCAAACTGAAGGAGAGATAAGCCAAGCCAGCCAGAATTCAAGGCATCCGCTTTATTCTGGGAAGTGTGTTTCTGCACGTCTCGGTGCAGAGGGTTCATGGACACACGCCTAGTCTTTCTTTCACACTCATATATGTGTACACACACACAAACAAACCCGCGTGTGCAAAACTGCACATGCAGCAGAAAAAGCTTAGCAAATCTGGGTGAGTCATATGGTTCAGAATGATGACATAGCTCTGTTGGGGTGACTTTAGTTGTGTGTTTAGGAAACGTTGGTGGATTTCATTTATCGTCATGCCCTGCTTGACAAGTCTTTAAGAGCTACTTGAAGACTCAGACATAGTTTAAGACAAAGACATAGTTTTATGGTGCTTGATAAATGGTTAAATAATAAGCCTGTAATACATAATGTGCATTTTTCATGAACAAATCTCTGTCTGTGTTTCTTTCAGTTTGTCAGCTAAAGATCCAGACTCTGACTGCCAGTGCCGACTCTGCTTTAAACTGTATTGTCTGCTGGACACTGACAGCATCAGTACAGACAGCATTGAGTACCTCTTCCTCTATGAGCAGGTAAAATGACAAGAGACTGACGGAAATGAGAAAACTGAAAGTAGATCATTGAAATTTGTGAATTTAGCAACATTCACACTTTTAATGAAGTGTTAATGAAATGACTCCAGCCTAATAATGACACTGCTGTCGCTGAACTGAACTTGTTTCATGATGAATTACCTTTACACAATTATTGAACTGAACTGAATCAACACTGAACTGACTGGAGCTGAATAATGACACTATTGTCTTGCTGCAGTGACTTTATACCAGAATTTTGTAGTTTTCATCAATGATTTTGTTTCCTGTTAAATGCTGTAAAGTAGCTATGAAACCATCTCCATTGTAAAACTAAAGCGATATAACTATAAAGGTGCCTTGTCTGTTGAGTAAAAAATCTATGGTGAAAAAGTCTGATTAAAAGAGAAATGGCATTGAGTGGAATGTGTTTTATTAAAGGCTAATAATGGATATCTTATGGAACCCTATTTCCACCACTGATTATAAAAAATAGAAAAGGTAATTGCAACTTTTTATCTCACAATATTCTGACTATTATCTCAAAAAAGTTTACATTTTGCAATTCCGACTAATTTTCTCAGAATTGTGAGATATAAACTTGCAATTGTGAGAAAGAAAATTCGGTAACACTTTATTTTAAGGATCAGGAATTAGACAGTAATTAATGACTAATAACTGCATTTGTAAATGACTAGTTATTGACTTGTATGCCATTACAAGCTATTTATAAGGCCTTTATTGGCTGTTGTCTTATGTTGGTCTTATAGACCCCTTATATTTGTTTCTGTCCTAACAGTGTATTAATTAGCTAAACATAAAACAAACTAATAGCTTGTTTTGTGCAAATTACAAACTTTATAAGCTCTCATAACACTATGCAAATGTGTAGCTTATAAGTATGAAATAAATATAGAATAGGAATTTCATCAGACATTTAAATTAGCTGAAAAACAGTTACACAAAAGCAGTCTTCTAGCAGTTGTTCCATACTAATAAATGATTAATAAACAAAATATTCCCCATTCCCTTAATTTATTAACGGCTAACAAGCACATTTCTCACTAATAAATGCTGTATTACTTCAGATTATGTTCCCTATTCTAAAGTATGTTCCCTATTCTAAACAAACTACAGATGAGACACATCTGCAAACATTCATGTCTCTTTTCTACTTTAGAATAGGGAACATAATCTGAAGTAATACTGAATGTATTAGTGAGAAATTTGCTTGTTAGCTATTAATAAATTCAGGGAATGGGGAATATTTAGTTTTTAAATCATTTATTAGTATGGAACAACTGCTAGAAAGACTGCTTTTGTGTAAAAGTGTTTTTCTGTTAATTGAAATGTCTGTAATGAAATGCCTATTCTATATTTATTTTATACTTATAAGCTACACATTCACATAGTGTATTGAGAACTTATAAAGTGTGTAATTCACACAATACAAGCTATTAGTTTGTTTTATGTTTAGCTAATTAATACACTGTTAGGACAGAAACAAGTATAAAGGGTCTATAAGACAAAAATAAGACAACAACCAATAAAGGCCTTATAAATCGCTTGCAATGGCATACAAGTCCATAACTAGTCATTTACAAATGCAGTTATTAGTCATTCATTACCGTCTAATTCCTGATCCTTAAAATAAAGTGTTACCAGAAAATCTTAATATATAAAGTCAGAATTGCAGGATATAATCTCAAAATAGCAAGACATAAAGTCATAATTGCAAAATGTAAAGTCAATTGCAGGATATAAACTTAATTATGAGAAATAAAGTGAGAATTGCGGGATATAAACTTGCAATTGCGAGAAATACAGTCAGAATTACAAGATATAAAGTCAGAATTGTGGGATATAAACTCGGTTTCAAGAAAGTCAGAATTAGGAGATAGAAACTCAGAGTTGCAAGTTATAAAGTCCGAATTGCAGGATATAAACTTGCAATTACAAAAAAAATTCAGAATTGAGAGATATAAAGTCAAAATTGTGGGTTATAAACTTACAGTTGCGACAAAGTCAGAACTGGGAGGTAGAAACTCACAGTTGTGAGTTATAAAGTCAGAATTTCAAGAGATAAACTCCCAATTGCAAGAAACAATGTCAGAATTATGAGATATAAAGTCAGAATTGTGGGATATAAACTCACAGTTCCAAGAAAGTAAAAATTGTGAGATAGAAATAAATAAAGCCACAATCGCTAGATATAAAGTCAGATTTGCAGGATATAAACTCGCAATTGCGATAGAAACTTGCAATTGTGTGAAATAAAGTCAGAATTGCTGAATATGGTCAGAATTGCGAGAAAAAGTCAGAATTGTGAGATGAAAAAGTCACAATTAACTTTTTTGTTTTTTATTCAGTGGGGGAAATGAGCATCCATAATATCTTCCTCTGAACATTTATATTACAAGTCTTTAGTTCCTGGTGGACAATAAAAGCAGGGTTAGAGTAACACGACTGCTGCCAACCCAGTTTGGATCTGTCTGCAGACATCCATTTGAGACATTATATATATATATGCATTAAACATAAGAGAATGGATCGGGTGTAGAAAAAGAAAGGGATTTTCCAATTCTTCCTCTCTGTTTAATTTGAACTAGTTTCACACTTGTGTGGACAGATGTCTTTATCAGTCCAGTGAAAAGCAAACATACAAACACAGCACATTAGTGAACTCTGTAAACTTTCCCTTGTTTGACTTCCTCCTCCCTCTCTCTCTCTCTCTCTCTGTCTCAGTGTCATGAAATGGTGGTGCGGGGGCAGCTGCCAGCCTGTGAGGATGACCTCCTTTCCCTGGCAGCGTTGCGATTGCAGTGTCTACTGGGAGATTTCAGCGCCCTCTCGCCGTACCCGCCTTTGGAGCAGCTCTTTCCGGCTGAAGTGGTAGAGGCCCGGGCCCTACTGGCCCCTGTTGATCCCCCTGGCTGCCCTTCCTTCCCCGGGGGTCTGCTGGCTGGGACATTGTGGGGTCACAAGCGGCGACAGGAACAGGACCAAAGACTCCGAGCCAGACTAAGGGAAGAGGGAACTGTGGTGATGTCAGCCATTTTGGAGCGCTGGAAAGCCCTGGCGGGATACAGTCGCAGAGACAGCATGGCCGCCTATCTCACCATCGCCAGACAGTGGTCCGGGTTTGGCTGCACGCTCTATGAAGTTGACTTCTACATAGTGAGTGGTTTCAGCAATATAACTGTTTTCTTTATTGATTAGACTTGTTACTTAAGCGCAAATCGGCATATTAGAATGATTTCTGAAGGATTATGTAACACTGAAGACTGGAGTAATGATACTAAAAATTCAGCTTTGCCATCACAGGAATAAATTACATTTTAAAATATATTCGAATAGAAAACAGCTATTTTGAATTGTAATAAAATTTTCAATGCAGTTTTTTTTAAAACATTGAAAGGTTTTAAATGTTTGTACCTATCATCCTCCTGTTTCTCATAGAGCTCAACAGGAAGCTTCTCTCAGAAGTTATGGCTGGGTGTGGCGGCTTCCTGTGTGTCTCTGTATCGTCAGGGTGAGGCTGAAGCGTTGGAGTCTCTGCCGATTGGTCAGATCTGTTCCTATGGCGTCTCTGATAGCAACACATTCAGGATCACTGCAGGAGACAGAGATCTGCTCTTCGAGACCTCCAAAGTAAGCAGGCAGCATAGTCATGTATCATCAATATCCCTAACTAGTATCGCAACTAAAGTACTAAAGTGACTAAATCTAAAATAAAAAATCAGAGAATTATTTCTGAACACGTTATAAATGTATTCTTGAAAACACAAAGATTGCGAACTATGTAGTATTGAATTGTGGAGTTAGTTTTTAAATCATGTCTCGATGATGCACTGGAGCCACTGAGCTTGGGCCCTACACTAACACTATAATAATTAGAGCACATTAGCATCAGTAGTTCGCCTGTAGTTTTTTTATCATAGAAATTTGGCTGGGTGGATAATAACACGTTTTTCTGTACACATTTAATATTGCTTTAAATGGACTTTAATATACATGGAATATATAATATATAGATCAGTCATAGTTTCATGCAAGCATCATGCATACTATTAGGCCAAAATACTCGAGATATTATAGGGCAAGCATATACAACTAGCCAAGGCAGAGTATTAGATCAAAATACATATGCATGTTCTGTAAATTCCTAAATGTGTTAACATATGAAACATGTAACCTCTGATAGCTCTTAACTAGAAAGACGTTGTCGTCAATGTGTTAGTATCATGCGTACTACAAACCTCTTTCCAGTACTTGAACAATACAGGTCAGACCAGCTGTGTGTCTTTCAGTGTGCTTACATGTGGAAACACTGAGACAACCAGTCTATCTTCTCCTGATATTAGCTGCAGGCTCACGCCCATCCTGTGCCGTCACTTCTGTGCACTTTAACCTGATCTCTCGAGTTTTCATGCCAAACCATTTGACTTCACATCTGCCTGCCTTCTGAGTGATGCAAGATCAAGACATCTCTGCTAGCTCACACATACACTGTTAATGACGTCCAGTCAGCAGTCGCCTATAGCCATTTCTGGTCCACTCTAATGGCAGTCAATAAAAAGTGCAACTGTCAGTTGCTTTCGGATTTTATTTAAATGGACTTTTGTGTATGTGTGTGTTTGTTTGTGTGTGTGTGTGTGTATATATATGTGTGTAGCGATTATATTTCAGCTTTTACTTTTTTTCTCACATATAAAATATAATATAAATTCAGAATTGAGTTATGAAGTCAGAATTCCGAGATATAAACTTGCAATTCTGACTGTTTTCTAAGAATTGTGAAATTAAATTGCAATTGTGAGAAAAAAAAGTCAGAATTATGAGATATAAACTTGTAATTAAATTTTTTTTCCTGAATTCTGAGAGATAAAATCTCAATTGTGAGTTATAGTCAGAATTACGAGATATGTGACCCTGGACCACAAAACCAGTCTTAAGTCGCTGGGGTATGTTTGTAGCAATAGCCAAAAATACATTGTATGGGTCAAAATTATTGATTTTTCTTTTATGTCAAAAATCATTAGGAAATTAAGTAAAGATCATGTTCCATGAAGATTTTTTGTAAAATTCCTACTGTAAACTTATCAAAATGTAATTTTTGATTAGTAATATGCATTGCTAAGAACTTAATTTGAACAACTTTAAAGGTGATTTTCTCAGGATTTTGATTTTTTTGCACCCTTAGATTTCAGATTTTCAAATAGATGTATCTCGGCCAAATATTGTCCTATCCTAACAAACCATATATCAATAGAAAGCTTATTTATTGAGCTTTCATATGATGTATATATCTCAGTTTTGTAAAATTTTACCTTATGACTGGTTTTGTGGTCCAGGGTCACATATAAACTTGCAATTCTGACTTTTTTCTCAGAATTGCATGATATTCGCAATTGTAAGTAAAAGTTAAAATTGCGACAAAAGAATAAAAAAAGTCTGAATTGTGGATTTTCTTGCAATTCTGACTTTATAACAAACAACTGCAAGTTATTAATTATTAATTGTAAGATATAAACGTGCAATTCTGAGAAAATATAATTTTTCCCCCTCAGAATTTGACTTAACTTGCAATTCTGAGTTTAAATACGTCAGTTTATAAAAGTCAAAATTATGAGATAAAAAGTCACAATTGCCTTTTTTTTGTTTTTTATTCTGTGGCAGAAACTGGCTTCAATATTAAACATGCTTAAAACAACAAGACTTTACTTTCAGGGAATCGATCTCAAATTAAATTCCTTTTTCTTATTTTGTTTTTCATGTAAATTGTCCTTGTCAAAAAGGATGTTCATGTTTTTATATATTAATTTATTTACAAAAAAAATTGCATGGAATGAATCATTTTATTTAAAAAAATAGATGCTGATTCTTTCTTTTCATCAAACAATCCTGACAAAAATGATCAGTTTTCCACAAAAATATTAAGCAGCACAGCTGTTATAAACATTGATAATATTAATTTCAATTTATTAATAATATTTATGTTCCTTGAGCAGCAAATCAGCATATTAGAATGATTTCTGAAGGATCATGTGACACTGAAGGCTGGATTAATGAAATCACAGGAATAATTTACATTTTTAAATATATATTACAATAGAACAGTTTTTACATCATAATATTTCACAGATGTTCATTTGTTGCATTTCTGACTAAATGAATGCAGCCTTGGTGAGCATAATAGACTTCTTTCAAAAACATTAATACATCTAGAACCATTCTAAGTTTGGTGTACAAAGCCTCCTAGAGTATAACCAAGTCATTGTACTAGTGTAAAATGCTTAGCACTGACAATATGTCTGTGACACATGTTTTACAGTGGAAATTTACTCAAGTCATCTCTCTCTCTCTCTCAGCTGACTGAGATCATGCAGCTGATGAATGCTTACTTCAGTGCCACCCGTCGCCAGCTAGGCAAGGATGACTGCATCTCCATGGAGACAAACCCTAAGCTCCACCCCTCCCTACTTGAGCTCCCCTCTCACCCGGTGTGAAGAGAGAAGGACTCGCGCGCACCCACACGCACACACCGACTCTGACTGATGTACACGTGCATATGCAGTCCTGACTGATCGCTTCCCTGTGAGGAGCTTTTGCAAAGAGGACGAACTCAGATGAGACTGAAAGGAGCAGATGCTGTGGAAAGGAGGACGGGTGGAAGGTGTCCAGGGAGCCACAAACAGGAGAGCAGGTTCAGGAACTCAATTGCTATACCGCCAGCCAAATCCAGAAAGGACATGGGGCCCTCAACCGGGCCCCTGCCACCTGGGAGCCTGCCAAATATCACAGAGAGCATGAAAGCCTGACTTCAGAGATGAACAGCGCAAAAAATCTTTTTCTCAAGCAGTATTTTTGCCTTGTTTTTTAGTATTTGAATATTTAAACTATGGAAGCCCATTTCCGCCACTTAATAAACAAATTAAAAGGTAATTGCGACTTTTTATCTTACAATTTGGCTTTTTTTTTTTTTTTTGAAGTTGCAATTTGGAGAAATTTTCTGAGAATTTACTTTTTTTCTCGCACTTGCATGATATAAACTCGCAATTCTGACTTTTTTTCTTATAATTGGCCTTTTCTCACAATTGCACGATATAAACTGGCAATTCTGATGTTTTTTTTCTCAGAAATTGCCTTTTTCCCCACAGTTGCCCAATATAAAGTCGCAATGCTTACTTTTTCTCTGAATTGCATGTAATAAAAACTGCAATTGTGTGATATAAACTCACAATTGTGACTTTTTCTCAGAATTGGCTTTTTTTTCTCGCAATTGTGCAATATAAACTCTCGATTATTCCCTTTTTTCTCACAATTGCGAGATATAAACTCGCAATTCTGACTTTTTCCTCAGTATTGCCTTTTTCCTGTAATAGCACGATATAAACTCCCAATTTTTACTTTTTTTTTTCCCTCAGAATTGCCTTTTCCCCCCACAGTTGTCCAATATAAAGTCGCAGTTCTGACTTTTTCTCTGAATTGCATGAAATAAAAATTGCAATTGCTAAAAAATAAAACTTAAGATTGAGATTTATAAAAAATTTGACTTTTTTTCTCACAATTGCGTGACATAAACTCACAATTGTGACTTTTTTTTTCTCAGAATTGGCTTTTTTTCTCTCGCAATTGCGCAATATAAACTCACGATTATTACTTTTTTCTCAGAATTCCCTTTTTTTTCTCACAATTGCGTTTTCTCAGAATTGCCTTTTTCCTGTAATTGCATGATATAAACTCGCAGTTGCCTTTTTTATTCCCGCAATTGCCCAATATAAACATGCAATTCATGCAAGACTTTTTTCTCCGAGTTGCATGAAATAAAATTGCAATTGCTAGAAAATAAAACTTAAGATTAAGAAAAATTCTGACTTTTTTTCTCCAAATTGTGATATAAACTCACAATTCTGACTTTTTTCTCACAATTGGCTTTTTTTCTCGTAATTGCGAAATTCTGTCATTTTTCTCAGAATTGCCTTTTTCTCTGAGTTGCATGAAATAAAATTGCAATTGCGAGAAAATAAAACTTAAAATTGAGTTTATAAAAATTCTGATTTTTTTTTTCAGAATTGTGTGAAATAAGTTTGCAATTGTGAGAAAATAAAACTTTACAACTTGCGATTTCGATTTTATTTCACAAAGCGAAAGGAGAAAAAAAATTGCTAGATTTAAACTCAATTGCAAGAAAAAAGTCAGAATTGCGAGATAAAAAGGTAACAATTACCTTTTTTTAAAAAAATACATTTATTTTTTATTCAGTGGCAGAAACAGGCTTCCATATTAAACATCCTTAAAACAACATGAATCTATTTTTACTTGCTTTAAAAAATTAAAACACATTTTAATTTTCCTTAAATTCATCAAGTATTAAGACTAATTTTAAGACTAACTTTTCAAGGAATTAATATCAAATTAAGGTTCTGCTTCTTATTTTGCTTCTCATGTAAATATACCTCGTTTAAAGGATGTTTATATTTTTTATCGGAAAACATGACAAAAATACTTTTTCTTTTCTTTATTTCATTTCATTTTTTTGCTGTGATGTCTTTGTATTTCCCTAAAGGAAGACAACACAAACTCGCTGGCATTGCACTCGCACAAAAACACTCTGCTTTAAACGTTCCTTTCCAGACTCCTGCCTGGATCACCATTAAACTCATTCATCAAACCGGACACAACCTTGAAACAAAGCAGGTGCAAGTCACTTTCACGTCGCCCTTCAGAACTGTCCATTACCGAAAACGACGGTGGTGCGTGTGTGCGTGAGAGACGGATTTGAACATTTTAAGCTGTAGAAACCAAAGGATCTTTAGCTCGTCTGTATGATGTGAGTGTATTTGTGAAATGCTTTGAGCCCGACCTGGTGCTGCTTGACCGTGCTGTTAGCTTACAGTAACTCTGCACTGTGCGTCCTGTAGCCACAACAGCCTCGGATCTTTAGATCCGGCTAAAACCAACTAACTTAGACACCCGTTTGCAGCCTGGTACCTGTGAAGGTAAATGACATTTTGACAAAAAAAAAAAAAAAAACAATTTTGGTTCAAACCAAGCTTCCCAGACCTCTCGAACACTTTTTCAAACACTGAAGATAGACAAATAATCAACACTATTGATATGCAACATCGTCAACCCGTATTTTAAAGAACATTTCCATTTAAGGCATAGTTCAGCCAAAAATGAAAATTTGAGTTATCATTTAGTCACCCTTGTGTTGTTCCGAACCTGTGTTTCTTTCATCTTGCTAAACACAAAAGAAGATTTATTTCTGGTTTTTCCATATTATGAAAGTAAATGGTGTCCAAATTATCGATTTTTCTTTTATGCCAAAAATCATTAGGATATTAAGTAAAGATCATGTTCCATGAATTTCCTATGGTAAATATTTCAAAACCTAATTTTTGATTAGTAATATGCCTTATTAAGAACTTAATTTGGACAACTTTAAAGGTAATTTTCTCAATATTTAGATTTATCGCATTGTCAGATTCCAGATTTTCCTATCCTAACAAACCATACGTCAATTGAAAGCTTATTTATTCAGCTTTCAGATTTCAGATGTATAAATCTCAGTTTCAAAAAATTGACCCTTATGACTGGTTTTGTGGTCCAGGGTCATATATCTTCTTCTGTGTTCCACACAATACAGAAAGGGTTCGGAACAACATGAAAGTGCGTAAATGATGACAGAATAATAATTTTTGGGTGAACTATCCTATAATTTGTAGCCTCTGTCAGTTGTGCTTTTGTTTTGAAGCCTTATGCTGGCTTTTTTAATCTGCTGAGAGTTCATATTGTCCTCCTTTAATGTGTGTTACTTTCTACTAGTTTTATTTATGGCTGTCTGTTGTATACTTTGTGTGGAAGTGACTTTGTATTGTCCTTTTTACTTTTGTTTTATATATCTTTCATAAAGACCTGTATTTGTATTTTAGTGCTTGCATTGAAATAATTGCAAAAGAGCAAATGGTGTCATAGTTAAAGTATGATGTCATAATGTTTATTTACTTTTTTGGGGGGGGTTATTTGTCATTTAATTTTCCCCTGTCGCAAGAGGTCTACATATGGCAAGTAACTTTTTTTTTTTTAGATCGAGTAGGAGTCATTTGCCCCTTTTAAAGTCACATGGACCAAATATCTAGGGGTTGGGGGCTTTTTTCCCTTCGTTTTCTTGTTTACCCCCATTAAATGACTGCCAAACTATTACTGAAGCAATAAAACCTGCCCAGTCGTCCTGAGTATGAGCCCATTTTCAGTACTGGGCTTTTAGGTTGCCTGAGCCACTAGTGCCTGTCAAACAGTCTGTACAATCTTTAATTCACTCATACTCTATAATCAGGCTCATTTTTTCCTGCATTCATAGTATTTACATTTTTGGTTGTGCACCTAAATGTGTCTTTGCTCTAGGGCAGGGTTAGTCTGCCTGAATACAAATCTGAAAAAAGGTTACCAGCTACTTGAAATTCAAAGGTGGAGGGCAATCATGTCGTCAATGTTGTTTATTTTGTTTTGTTTTGCCCAAACCATGTTCCTCCTACAGCCCCTGTGATGGCAGTAGCGATTGTCACATGCTTGTGTGTTCTTTTCGTGTCACTTTTTAGCTGCAGGCAGCTCCGCCCACTGTCATACATGTAACAAAACTCGAACGACAACCTCTGATGCTTTAGACGGTTTGTATGCTGCATGGTACCTTTATTATGTTACACGTGTAATAGTCAATTGCACTATTGTTTGTACAGCTAACTTAAATGTGCAATAATGCAAAATGATGAATACTGTATGTAATAAAAAGCAGCACCATTACAACAACCCCTGAATGTCTGTTATACTATTTATGTGGAGAATATAATATAGTATATTACATATTTAGGAAATACTCCACATTAAATTATAAATATATAAATTCACCATTTTTTTAGATAAAACTTGAGATAAAAATGAACAGAATTAACTTGCAATTGTGTTTTATAAAGTCAGAATTGCGAGTTATAAAGTCCAGTTTTGAGGGAAAAAAGTTCTCAGAGTTTGTCTCGCAATTCAAGTCAGAACTCCCAATTCTGACTTTTTTTTTCTTCTCAGAATTGCGATATAAACTCACATTTGTGAATTATAAAGTCCAATTTTGAGGGGGAAAAAAGACGGATATGTTCTTAGAATTGCAAACTTACATTTCAGTTCTGACTTGACTCACAATTGCGAGTAATAAAGTCCAGTTTTGAGGGAAAAAAGTTCTAAGAATTGAGAGTTTGTCTCACAATTCTGACATTTTTCTACTCAGAATTGTGATATAAACTCGCATTTGTGAGTTATAAAGTCCAATTTTGAGGGGGAAAAAGTCTGATATGTTCTTAGAAATGCAAATTTACATCTCAGTTCTGACTGAACTCGTAATTGCGTGTTATAAAGTCACAATTGCGAGTTATAAAGTCCAGTTTTGAGGGGAAAAAAGTTCTCAGAATTGAGTTTATTGTCTCACAATTCATTGTGAATTGTGAATTTTGACTTTTTTCTACTCAATTGTGATATAAACTCGCATTTTTGAGTTATAAAGTCCAATTTTGAGGGAAAAAAAGTTCTAAGAATTGAGAGTTTGTCTCGCAATTCAAGTCAGAATTCACAATTCTGAGTTTTTTTCTACTCAATTGTGATATAAACTCGCATTTGTGAGTTATAAAGTCCAATTAAGGAAAAAAAACGGATATGTTCTTAGAAATGCAAATTTACATTTCAGTTCTGACTGAACTCGTAATTGCGTGTTATAAAGTCAGAATTGCGAGTTATAAAGTCCAGTTTTGAGGGGAAAAAAGTTCTCAGAACTGAGTTTATTGTCTCGCAATTCAAGTCAGAATTCACAATTCTGAGTTTTTTCTACTCAGAATTGTGATATAAACTCGCATTTGTGAGTTATAAAGTCCAATTTTGAGGGGGAAAAAGTCTGATATGTTCTTAGAAATGCAAATTTACATCTCAGTTCTGACTGAACTCGTAATTGCGTGTTATAAAGTCAGAATTGCGAGTTATAAAGTCCAGTTTTGAGGGGAAAAAAGTTCTCAGAATTGAGTTTATTGTCTCATAATTCAAGTCAGAATTCCCAATTCTGAGTTTTTTCTACTCCATTGTGATATAAACTCGCATTTGTGAGTTATAAAGTCCAATTTTGAGGGAAAAAAAGACGGATATGTTCTTAGAATTGCAAACTTACATTTCAGTTCTGACTTGACTCACAATTGCGAGTAATAAAGTCCAGTTTTGAGGGAAAAAAGTTCTAAGAATTGAGAGTTTGTCTCACAATTCTGACATTTTTCTACTCAGAATTGTGATATAAACTCGCATTTGTGAGTTATAAAGTCCAATTTTGAGGGGGAAAAAGTCTGATATGTTCTTAGAAATGCAAATTTACATCTCAGTTCTGACTGAACTCGTAATTGCGTGTTATAAAGTCACAATTGCGAGTTATAAAGTCCAGTTTTGAGGGGAAAAAAGTTCTCAGAATTGAGTTTATTGTCTCACAATTCATTGTGAATTGTGAATTTTGACTTTTTTCTACTCAATTGTGATATAAACTCGCATTTTTGAGTTATAAAGTCCAATTTTGAGGGAAAAAAGTTCTAAGAATTGAGAGTTTGTCTCGCAATTCAAGTCAGAATTCACAATTCTGAGTTTTTTTCTACTCAATTGTGATATAAACTCGCATTTGTGAGTTATAAAGTCCAATTAAGGAAAAAAAACGGATATGTTCTTAGAAATGCAAATTTACATTTCAGTTCTGACTGAACTCGTAATTGCGTGTTATAAAGTCAGAATTGCGAGTTATAAAGTCCAGTTTTGAGGGGAAAAAAGTTCTCAGAACTGAGTTTATTGTCTCGCAATTCAAGTCAGAATTCACAATTCTGAGTTTTTTCTACTCAGAATTGTGATATAAACTCGCATTTGTGAGTTATAAAGTCCAATTTTGAGGGGGAAAAAGTCTGATATGTTCTTAGAAATGCAAATTTACATCTCAGTTCTGACTGAACTCGTAATTGCGTGTTATAAAGTCAGAATTGCGAGTTATAAAGTCCAGTTTTGAGGGGAAAAAAGTTCTCAGAATTGAGTTTATTGTCTCATAATTCAAGTCAGAATTCCCAATTCTGAGTTTTTTCTACTCCATTGTGATATAAACTCGCATTTGTGAGTTATAAAGTCCAATTTTGAGGGAAAAAAAAAGACTGATATGTTCTTAGAATTGCGAATTTACATCTCAGTTCTGACTGAACTTGCAATTGCATGTTATAAAGTCAGAATTGCGAGGTAGAAACTCACATTCTGACCTTTTTTCTCAGAATATAAACTTAATTGCAAAAATTGAGAAATAATTAAGTTTCTTGAGGAAAACATTTCAGGAATGTTCTCCATATAGTGAACTTCTATGGTGCCTGCGAGTTTTAACTTCAAAAATGCAGCTTCAAAGGGCTCTAAATGATCCCAGACAAGCAAGAAGGGTCTTATCTAGCAAAACAATCGGTTATTTAAACCGAAAAAAGTACAATTTCTATACTTTTTAACCTCAAATGTTCGTCTTGTGCATGCGTACTCTGGTTCAATACAATTAGGTCAGAAAACTCCCATCTCATTTTTTTTTCGACGTACCCTAACTGTCTTGAACCGGAGTACACAGAGTTTGCATGCACATCGCAGAGCTAGACAAGACGAGCATTTGAGTTTAAAAAGTATATAAATTGTAATCGCTTTTAGAAAATAACCGACCGTTTCACTAGATAAGACCCTTATTCCTTGGCTGGGATCATTTAGAGCCATTTGAAGCTGCATTTAAACTGCATTTTGGAAGTTCAAACGGCCACTGTTAAAGTCCACTATATGGAGAACATTCCTGAAATGTTTTCCTCAAGAAACATAACTTCTTTATGCCTGAAGAAAGAAAGACATGAACATCTCAGATGACAAAGGGGTAAGTAAATTATCTGTAAATTTTTGTTCTGGAAGTTAACTTCTATAATATGTGAGTATTAACAGACGTAATAATATTTAGACATGTTATAAATAGAGTATTGACTGCTAACAGTTATGATTAAATAGTCAAAATCTATATGGCTATAAGCTTGAATAAGCTTTATTAAATAGTAATAAATGCATGAAATTAAGTCAGGCATCAAAATCCTATAAAATTAAGTAGAAAAGATTTAAAACCTCACTGAAACCTACTGGTTAAAATAAACATGGCAATTACAAGGAAAGTAACATGCAGTTCTGAGTAAAGTTCACTTGATTTGATATATTACTTATAATGCAATGAAATTCCGCTTTGGGACCAGCATGTCCCTAATAAAAAATTGCACTGGAGAGACATGAAATGTCTGCAACCTTTGGAAGAAATTAAGTGTAACTGTTCCTATGTATGTCAGGGGTGTCCTATCCCATTTCTGGAAGGCCGCTGTTCCAATTAAACACACCTGAACCAGCTAATCAAGGTCTTCAGGACTACTAGAAAGTTTCAGACAAGTGTGTTAAGACAGGTTGGAGCTGAACAAAGCCCGCCAGGAGCAGGATTAGACACACCTGATGTACAGCATGTTCTTGATTCAGCTTATCAGCATATTTTGCACGTACTGGAATATAGTTATGCAAAGTTCGATTCATTTCAGCAAACCGGTTCTTTTGGACAGTTATATGAAACATTATGCCTGTTTGTACAATATGTTATTTAAGTCTCAGGTGTCCCCAGAATGTGTCTGTGAAGTTTCAGCTCAAAATACCCCACAGATCATGTATTATATCATTTTAATAAATGCCTATTTTGCGTGAAAGCAGAAACATGCTGGTTTTATGCATGCTCTTTAAATGCAAATGAGCTGCTGCCACCCACCCCCTTTTCCAGAATAGAGCTGTGTCTTTACAGCTTATAACTCAGACTGTGTAAAAACATCTGTTTGGGTTTGATTATCATGTCTATCATGCTAAAATCATGTGCCATATTAGTTTAAACTTCTGATTGGACACATCCCAAGCACGCTCACAAGGAATGCGAGTACTAAATTAAGTTCTCTTTCATGTCTTTTTGTGCGTAAACAGTCAAATACACACAAGTTTATGTTAAAAACACACCAGAGTTACAAAAACAGTCGGTTATGTCTGCGCATCAACCCGGAACTAAAGTTTGATCAGTACTTACACGCTACGTGAATGATCTTGTAGAAAAACATTTATTCAATCTCATGAACTTCAAGTAAATGCATCAAGTCTGACAGCAAACTATATACACAGTATAACACTAATAATATGTGGTAACCAGGGAAAAGAAAGCACTGAGACAGAAATCTGGAGCAGAAGAATAAATTATTCAAATGAGGAAATGTGATGAGTTGGGATTGTGCTGTATGATTGATTCTGCCAGACTTTCTTTGAGGTAACATCACTGATTTGATTGACTAGAAAAAGACCCCGATGAGGGTTTGACGATTGGATGGATTTGAGGTACAGCATAACACTTGACTTTACTGATCGTCTCTCGAAACTCTTAAAATAATCTTGGAGAGTAATCTGGAGAGGAAAATTGATTCAATCACACAATCATAGTCTATCCCCTGAAAGCAAGCGCCTTTTGTCTAAAAGCATGCATGCGTGAACGTGAGGGAGTGAGGTGGTGTATTCATAAGCTGCTTCTAGTCTGATCTCTTCTAAGAGGCTTAATCTTTCACACTCCCTCCTACGGTTACATTCATCTGAGACCACCCAGTCTTATCGGTGTAGACGTCCAACCTGTGTGTGGTCAGGGAAGTTTGTGTGCAGGCTACCTTGACGTAGATTGATGTAGATTTTGTGCGGAAGAGTGCAGAGTGCAGTACAAAAATAGATTAAGACAGAGCCATAAATTCTCTGATCAAAGAAATCGGAAAGAGAGAGAAAGAATGAAAGTTACCGCTCAGGATAGAGGCACCAGGTTATGAAGAACTCTTCTATAGGCCCGTACACATGACGAACAACATGTATATACATACATGAGTGGTTCTCACCACACTGTTCTATGGCGAGCTGTGAAAGATTAATGGACGCGAGTCTCTGGAGGTGCATTCACTACTGAAAGTCTGTTATTCGCTACTGGAGTCACTGTGTATTTTACAGGATGAGTTTAGAGCTTGCCTTTTTCTGCTCTAAGAGCTTTAGGGAGTAAGCAGAGGGGGTTTCACTGCTCTTGCGTGCCCCAGGAGATGTAGTCGGGACGCGTGGCGGCGCTGTATTCGTCCACGAGCTGCTGCACCACCTCGCGAGAGTTATCCAGCTCGTCGAAGTTGTCCTTGAATATGTCCTCCTTCCTGAACTGCTCGAGAAAGGCCTCCCTTTTCCTCAGCTTATCATACTGACGACAGGTACGCTCAAACAACTAGGAGTGAGGGAGAGGAGAACGGAGATTAAAGAGTCAAATAGAGCCTTTATACATAAAAGTTGTCTGTTTTTCCCCCACATCTTTTCACCGATGAATTTCCATGACTTTTCCAGTCATCTGCAATTACCAGATATGGATTTTTGAAAACATTTCATAGCAATTGCACTTATGAACTGTCTAGCTGGTGAGTTGAGTAAGAGTTGAACATAACCACATGCTTGTATGTGACCCTGGACCACAAAACCCGTAGCAACAGCCAAAAATACACTGTATTTGTCAAAATTATAGATTTTTCTTTTATGCCAAAAATCATTAGGATATTAAGTAAAGATCATGTTCCATTAAGATATTTAGCAAATTTCCTACCGCAAATATATCAAAACTTAATTTTTGATTAGTAATATGCATTGCTAAGAACTTCATTTCAATATTTAGATTTTTTGCACCCTCAGATTTTCAAATAGTTGTATCTCAGGCAAATATTGTCCTATCCTAACAAACATCAGTGGAAAGCTTTCAGAAGATGTACAAATCTCATTTCCAAAGAACAAAGAACCGATCCTTATAACTGGTCCGGGCTCACATATTTGCTATTGATTTGCTATACATTTTCCAGGCCTGGAAAGCACAATTTTAAAAATTGCTTGATATTTCCTGGGTTTTCGCAACCATTGACACTCTGTTTAGGTCTGAGAAAATAACTAATGAACTTTATAGGAATAACTAAATACTATATTGATTATAATTATTTCAAGTAATAATATTCATTCCACAGCCAATAAACCCATAAATGGCCAATATTAAAATTCCATTCTATTCTAGTATTTTGTCAAAATAAACTAAAAATAAAACATTAAAATTAAAATCAATCTAGCTAATTTCTATTGAATTTAGGCATCACAAAATTATAATGTACACTATGAATATAGATGTAAATTTTGAGATGAATATCTTTAGCTAAAAATTACTTTTAACAGTGTTATCAAAAATGTAAATGTAAAAATAGGAGAACTGAGCATTAAAAAAAATAGTCAATTATTTATAACAAACAATCCAAAATGAGGCGTTATACACTACTGCTTAAAAGTTTTGGGGGCAGTAATTAATTTTTTTTTTACAAATTAACACTTTTATTCGGCAAGACTGCATAAAATTTATCAAGTGACAGCAAACTATTTTATAATGTTCCTAAAATCTATTTCAACAATTGCTGTTCTTTTGAACTTTCTATTCATCAAAAAAGGTATTGCAGTTTCTGCCAAAATATTAGGCGGCACAATTGTTTTCAACATTAATAAGAAGAAAAACTGTTTCTAAAGCAGCAAATCAGTATATTAGAATGATTTCTGAAGGATCATGACACTAAAGACTAGAGTAATGATGCTGACAATTTAGCCTTGCTGCAACAGGAATATATTATTTTAAATTATTTTAAAATAGAAACGGTTATTTCAAATTTTACAAATATTTTACAATATTACTGATTTACTCTATTTTCAATTTAATAATTAAAGTCTTGATGAGCATAAGAGACTTCCAAAACATTAAAAATCTTACCAAAGCCAAACTTTGTATATCCAATACCAATTGATACAGATGAAATTAACAACAATACATTTCTAATGATTGGCCCAATGACCAATATCACCCATTTTTGATTAATACAGACATGGAGAAAGTAGGATCAGGTCTTACTGAGGAGATGCTGGTGTGATTAGCCATCATAAGTCCACTGACACGATGAGCTGAGGGCAGGTAGGGAGATCGGCGGGACAGTGCCACCTGAATACTAGCTGGACCCCACGGGATGAAATTAGCTAACTTCCTCTCCCTTATTCTCTGCAGACTCTTATGGACCTGAAAAGACGCATATAAACATAAGCACATGCACATATAACTTAAAATGTGCTGTGTTTATCTAATATGCTCACACCTGTGTTGGGTCCACCTCTCCCTGAATGATGTTGAGAATGGCAATGTAGCAATGATTGGTCTGACGGTCTCGGCCTGTGGACACCATGACATTCTTGGGCTGCAGGAGTCTCCTCATCACATCAAGAACTGTAGTCTTCCTCACACTTGCCACCTGAGAAGAAGTTAATTTTTAAGCAAAATATTAAACTTCTGTCATTAATTCCTCACCCTCATGTCGTTCCAAACCTGTCAGACCTTTGTTCATCTTCAGAACACAAATGAAGATATTTTTTATGAAACCCAAGAGCTTTCTAACCCTGCATAGACAGCAACGCAACTGACATGTTGAATGTCTGGAAATGTAGTAAGGACATTGTTAAAATTGTCCAAGTGGTTCAATCGTAATTTTATGAAGCAATGAGAATACTTTTGAAATAACTTAAATTCAACAATTTTGCCTCCTCGGTGTCAGTTAACGCACGTTCACAAGAGTAACATCGTAAAATATGACCCTGTACTACAAAACCAGTCTGAAACCTGAAAACAGAATAATTAAGCTTTTTATTGATGTATGGTTTGTTAGGTTGGATAGGACAATATTGGAAACTGTGAATCTGGAATCTGAGGGTGCAAAAAAATCTAAATGCTGAGAAAATTGCTTTTAAAGTTGTTCAAATGAAGTTCTTAGCGGTGCATATCTTCATGGAACATGATCTTAATCTCCTAATGGTTTTCAGCATTAAAAAAAAAAAAAGATAATTTTGACCCATACAATGTATTTTTGGCTATTGCTACAAATGCTACTTAAGAATGGTTTTGTGATCCCAGGTCACAGATTATGGTTTTAATATTGACAAATAACTATTTTAATGATGTCCTTACTACCTTTCTGGGTCTTGAATGTGGTATACCCTTTCTGTCAATGCAGGGCCAGAAAGCTCTTGAATTTGATCAAAAATATCTTAATTTGTGTTCCGAAGATGAACAAAGGTCTTACAGGTTTGGAACAACATGAGCGTGAGTAATTCATAAATTAATGAATTAAAAGAAATTAATAGATAGATAGACACATTGATAGACTGATAGTTGTCTATACAGACTGCAGACAACAGCTTAGTAGACTCTCAGAGCAGAGCTACAAAGTTCATTTGCATTTCTGCATCTTAATGCAAATTCCCATGTTTGACCAACTTACGGCCTGATCGGTGGTCAGCGGTGTGTATCCAGTCATGAGGAAGTGGAGACGTGGAGTGGGGATGAGTGACGCAATCAGACCAATCAGATCATTGTTCATATATCCAGGGTAACGGAGTGTTGTTGTGCTCGCTGACATGATAGTAGACACCTGTTAAAGAAATGCAAACTTGTTTTTTGACAATCCAAGTGAATGGCAAAAAAACAGACCAGTGACCTTCATTTTCATTTTATATTGTGTTTTAATTATTTGGGTGTGCTAATGGTACACTTGAAATGTGTCGTATATGTAAAAGCAGCTGGTGTTTAAAAACACAATAGCCTAGACTGGTGAAACAGGTTTTCTATTAGCACTCTGGTCACCCTTTTCAGAAATCTATGCACTGTATTGTTAAAGTTCACCACTTCATATGACTCTATTAGAGGTGATGAAGACAGTGATGGATGAGTCGACAAAGTGAACTAATAACCTCAGAGATGAGTGCTGTAAGAATGGGCGTATAAGAGGAAAGCATAGATGAGCGCTGCATGGGATGTCACTGGTTATTTATTACTACCTCATTAGAATGTGACACAACAGCATGTCAGGCTGCTGATTACAACTTTCGGATCAGGCAACTCCCCATGTTTCATTCTCCCAAAACTGACAGACTGCGCTATTTTAAATTTACATGGCAGATAAAACAATACAGCTTATAGACCACCCAGCTGCTTTCCAACATTTTGTGGTTTAGCTTATACATTTACTTTCAGTATACTTACGTATACTGAAGTCATTCTCGAATTTGTCTCGTTGCCAAACAACAGCTGGCTTAAAAGTTAGGTTGGTTTTCTGAGTCTGAAGTAGGTAAATGCACATCTTATCGCAGGAGAGCTGGCAGCGCCCAACTGTGATTAATAAGGAGTGACTCTACTGTCCCTACATGAACCACACCAGGCCAGTCCCTCTGTCAGCTGCAGGGATGGGCTTTAACGTAAAAAGGACTCTCTTTGGGTTTGAATGCCTCAGCTCAGGGCCCTGTATTTTTACATGTTAATTTGTAAATTACTTTACTTGTAAAACTCACCAGTTGGTTGATCTGAGAAAACGAGGGGTTCTGAATGTGCAGCCGGTCTGTGGCGATTCTGTTTAAAGCTGTGTTGTCCAGCACCACCTGAAAGAGACATAGAGAGAGAAAGAAATGAGAGATTTTTAACTACGTGTCAGGAGTGTGAGTTGTTGGTGTTCTCAGGTCCTAAGATCTTTACCCAATTCGAGTCGACAAACCCCTTTTGAACTAAATTGACAATGCTATTTAAATTTGAATAAGGATAACACCAGTATGCAAATCTGCAATTCAAACTACAAAATAGAGAATCTTGCAGAACAAAGCAACACACTGGTAGAGCATGACACTAACATTGATAAGCTCATTCGATTTCCAGAAAGACACAAATGGATATAAGGTATGTCTAGTGTCTATATGTGGTATATGAAAACTACAATCTCTTTTGATGGCTGTGCTCATTTTTTGACTGAGGTGTGCAATATTCACATCTCAATATTGTCCAGAATTTTGTCAATGATAAATAGACAATATTTTGAGCATGTTATTGGGCTGTTTTGGCAGGTTTAGGACTGTCGTGGACAGCTGACTCCCAAAGCTTTTGATATTCTTCCTATTTTTTTGTGGTTAGTTTGCAGGAGTAACAGAAATTAACTTTTCCAATAAGTTTAAATTGAATTTAAATTCAAATTTAAATAGTAAGACAGTTAAATAAAATCAGTATCGACAAAATTTGTGTTTGCAATGAAGAGGTGGCACACAATCTGCATGTGAAGTGGCATTTAGATGCATTTACACAGACTATTTAATGCAGGACATGAATGCATTTAACCTGCAGTTACAAATGCATAATTAACGTTTTGATGTTAAAAAAAAAAAAACTATGGAAACTGATATTTGAAATAATTTTGCATGAGTGAGCCATTGAGTCATTTATTCAACTGATTCATTCAAATGGCTGATTGATTTAGTAATTAAACATTTCAACACAAAATAGGAACCATTTTTATGGACAGAATACAGCAAAAACAGGAACTTGTGTCTAAATGTAACTCAATTAATATTAACTTACTGTTTATTTGACTTACTGTTTATTTTGTTTTGTAAAATCAGTATCATATTTGCGATCACACTGATATTTAGAGAGAAAAAAAACTACTCTTCGTGTTATATTAAATATTTCAGATGATATAAGTATTAAAAAAGTCATATGGAGGAATATTTGCCCACTTATCTTGAATTCTGGGGAATTCTAAATGTATTTCAAAAGACTACATCACGCAGTGAAGCATGAACTCTAAATGTGCTCACACAGCAATCTAACCTACATCTCATAGTGTATGTGTGCACTCTCTGGGTGTGTTTTTGTTTGGTGTCTGCGATATACACGATAAATCGCATATCATTCAAAGAACAATTACAATATTATTGTAAACGATATACATCGCACACCCCTATTTGACCATGCTGATGATTATTTATTTTAGAATCATTTTGTGGTTTTTTGCAAACCTTGTTGAGAACCAATGAAATTCCAATTTCAAGTTCAACATGATCTTTCTTGGCCAATGTAATTCAAATTTAAGATGATGAACTAAAAAACAAATCTTTGTCCCTAATTTGTATTACATTTATACTATAATATTTTATACGTGAAATATTTTTATATACAAACCAGAATGTTTAGGTGAAACTGACTTTTTAAAGGAGGAACAGAAGTCTTGGTTGATTTTATTGAAATTTGTGTTTCGAAGATGAAGTCTTACGGTTTTAGAAGAACGTGATGGTGAATACACGATAACAGAAGTTGCTTTCTTTTCAAATAAGAATTAAGAAAAAATCCTCAGACTTGGTGTTAAGTCTAACTCTGCATTCTTATCAAAGAAAGCCAGAAAGTCATCTACCTCTATTAACCTCCTCATCTTTTGTGCCGACTCTCTGATCTGACATTATTATATCAGCCAGAGACGATAATGAAGCTAGCAGACAGCTGCAAGAAACACAATATGCATAAAACAGATCTTACCCTTTACTAATGACATTTGCTCCACTAAAGCCCAATCTATTCTGAACCGCAGGCCTCACACATGGAGATTTGCTGGAGATATGAATAATGTTATAATGCTTTAGTCGTTTGCTATGGCGATAAAACCCATAAATCCCTTTAAAACTCAAATAAGGATATACAAACACAATTACTGGCTTCTCAGAGAGTCAATAGGATGTGTTTGTTGAATAAATATCAGCTCAATCATGTGCTGATGACTATCAGCATGAAAGTAAAATAGCAAGTGTTGACATATCTATAAATTTC
The DNA here is from genome assembly GCF_049309525.1 of Garra rufa. Taxonomy (NCBI): domain Eukaryota; kingdom Metazoa; phylum Chordata; class Actinopteri; order Cypriniformes; family Cyprinidae; genus Garra; species Garra rufa. Next base: position 35,036,873 of record NC_133361.1, on the reverse strand, counting down.
CAGGCCAGATGTACAGATATGACAGCACTCCACATGGTTTATGAAATCAACCCACGGACCAAGCTATTGTTAATGAGGAGGAAATGGAAGGAGCGAAGTGGATAATCACATAGGACTGACCCTCTTTTCTCCATCCGCTGCTGTTTGGGGAATGAAAGCATGAGAGGAAGAAAGAAGGTCTGTTTGGGAAGGTGGATTGTGTAACTGAGGAAATGTGCAGTTAGAGTATATGAGAGGGACACATTCATTTAAGATCCACAGGAGTGTGTGTGAGTGTGCGTACCGGTGTGTTACACCACCTCACACATTCTAGGCCAGCTGAAAAGGTTAACAGAGTGTGTGTGTGTGTGTGTGTGTGTGTGTGTGTGTGTGTGTGTGTGTGTGTGCAAGTGTTCCTTCACTCACCACACAGTCTGCATTCTGGGTCAGTCTCTTTAGTGTCAGAAGAGAATTATATGGCTGTACGACAACATCACTCATCTCATCCTGGTTAGGGAAGACAGAGTAGGTCTGGACCAGTTTTTTAGGATACCTAAAAAAAGACAGAAGAACGGCTAAATGTTTAAGGCACAAGAACACGCGCCCAGCTGAACGCCGTTGGTGCCCTTGAGGTTGCACACGCAATGGTATTAAACACACCCCTAAAGAGAGGTAATTACACCCGGTGATGGCTGCTGCCTGCATCTCCCTCTAATTACACTGACTGCCACCCAAACGCTTCATAACTGCAAGTCTAGACGAACAATGCAAAGGGTGTGGATCTGTGCTTCAGGAGAGGGAGTGTGGACTGCAAAAATCAGTCAGAGCAGGGGGATTCAAAGTCGTTTTGAGTCCAACATCAGTGTTTTTTCACACCTGTCATTCAGTCTCTCCAGCAGGTAGGACCCGAGACCAGATCCTGTTCCCCCAGCAATAGAGTGGCAAAGCACAAACCCCTGTAAAAGACAAAAACACAACGTTTAACATATAAAACACATGTACATGAGTACTAAAGTGCTTCAGGTGCTAACCAGAAAGAATAATGGGATTTTGGCAATATTGCATATAAACTTTACATCAGCAGCAAATCAGCATATGTGACCCTGGATCACAAAACCAGTCATAAAAGCTGAATAAATATGCATTCCTTTGATGTATGGTTCATTAGGATAGGACAATCTATCTACACTTTCCAGCGATATCGTATACTTTTTGAACTGAACTGACAATGATATCACTGAATTCATTGATGAACTGCCTTTAACTGAAAATTGATTATTTACAATAATGCCTTACTTACACACTATTGTTCTGTTTAAATACTGTGCAGTTGCTTTGACACAATCTGTATTGTTAAAAGCGCTATATAGATAAAGGTGACTTGACTTGACTTGACTTGAGAATATTTAGCAGAGATACAACTACTTGAAAATCTTGGAATGATAAAATCGCTTTTTAAAGTTGTCCAAATAAAGTTCTTATCAATGCATATTACTAATTACTAATCAAAAATTATTTTTGGATATACTTATGGTGGGCAATTTACAAAATATCTTCATGAAACATGATTTTTACTTAATATACTAATGATTTTTGGCATAAAAGAAAAATCTATAATTTTGACGCATACATTGTATTTTTGGCTATTGCTACAAATATGCCTGTGCTACTTAAGACTGGTTTTGTGGTCCAGGGTCACATATCAGAATGATTTCTGAGGGATCTGGAGTGATGATGCTGAAAATTTATCTTTGCATCATAGGGATAAATTACATTTCAAAAATGTTATTTTTATTGTACAAAAATTTTACAATTTTACAGATAAAATAAATGCAGCCTTGGTGAACAAAAGATATTTATTTTAACTTAAAAATCTTACTGACCCCAAAATGAAGTTAATGTAAATAAAATAATAATAATAAATAACTAAATACTGAACTGAATACTTTGCTGGAATACATTTCAAAAGTATAATTCAGCCAAAAATAAATATGGTCAATTCTATCACAATCTTTCTCTCAGAATATTTTTGCCCCCACATTTTAAAATTCTGGTGAATTTTTCTTTGCCTCAAGCCCTGACTAATTTCTGTGATGGTCACTCACCTTTTGGCAGTTAGCATGATATGCTACACTCACGCACACGTGCATGCAACTAACTGACTGGTAACATCATCCTCAAAAACCACTCCCTAACCTCCAGTTACATACAAGTTATACATGTGCAAGCACACACCAGTAATTGTGGGTAATAAAGTGAATGACACAGATTACGCAGGGAGGGCTGAGTCTGTTGTTTTAATGCGAGGAACATCTGTATCTTGTAAATTAAGAGCGCAAAAAAGGCATACAAAAGCACTTTTGGATGACCGCCTGTGGACAATCACATACAAATGTAGCTATATGTAAACATAGGTCTATGTATGTCAGCAACCTAAGAACAGACAGAGCACTGTAGAAAGGGGTACAGGTAAATAAATAAATAAATAAAGCAATTGAGAAAAAAAAATGTAAGTGCGTCAAATGGTACGTCATTTTACCATCTGGAGATCATCAAAAAGTGTTTTACTTTGTTTAAAAACTGAATCAGTTTAAAACTCAATTATTCTCCACGAGTCAGAGAAAATGGTATTAATGAATGACAAAACCAACCCATTCATAATACTCAATTTCTTTCACCATTTGCTTCAAGCTACTTTTTCATTTCTAAGTAAATTTGATATTGTATGTTAAACCACTTCCTTCAGACAAAGAAGTAAACAGTCATTGAGAGTAGGGCTGTGCAATAAATCGCATGCGATTGTCATGCGTATCTCATCAGTAAAGCCGGTTCTGTGATTAATAGGAAATCTCCATCACGTGCGTTCAGATGGCGCGGTATTTAAAACACTGAGCCGTAGATCACTGAAAAGCTACGCAATATCGCGTTCAAAATCGCGGATGAATCGCATTCGATTTTGAATGCGATATTGCGTAGCTTTTCGGTGCAATACGCTTTACTGATGAGATACGCATGACAATCGCATGCGATTTATTGCACAGCCCTAACTGAGAGCCGTACCTCCAGACTGTCACTGCCATCTGCCTCTCTGTCAATGATGTCAAAGATGTCCTCATGGATTTTTTCTCCCTGAAATGAACAAACATGTTGACCACATTTTAATTCCAAAAGGTTAAGGTTGACAAACATGAACCGGTCATTTTTTTGTATATTTATTGTATATGCACTTCTTATGACCACATCGTAATTGAAAAAGGGTCTGAATTTCATTTTGGAAAATGGAGGGGTGTTTTTTTCCCCCCTAACTTGACTGGAGGGAGGTGGGGTTATATTTCTTACATAATTTTTAGAAATTACAGTATAAAGTTATCTCATCCTAATGTTGAATTATTTAATGTATGTGTTCCTACAATTGATGCAATGTGCTAAATCATTTATATAGTTAGAAAGTGTACAACTTTCACTAAATGATGGTCTCCTCACTGGCCTTCCCAAGAAGACCATTAGACAGCTGCAGCTCATACAGAACGCTGCTGCCAGGATTCTGACTAGAACCAAAAAATCAGAGCATATTACACCAGTCCTCAGGTCCTTACACTGGCTTCCAGTTATGTTTAGGATAGATTTTAAAGTACTTTTACTTGTTTATAAAGCACTCAATGGCCTAGGACCTACATACATTGCAGATATGCTCACTGAATATAAACCTAACAGACAACTCAGATCACTAGGATCGAGTCAGTTAGTAATATCAAGGGTTCACACAAAACAAGGGGAATCCGCTTTTAGCTATTATGCCGCCCGCAGTTGGAACCAGCTTCCAGAAGAGATCAGATGTGCTAATACATTAGCCACATTTAAATGCAGACTCAAAACTCACCTGTTCAGTTGTGCATTTATTGAATGAGCACTGTGCTACGTCCGAACAGTTTGCACTATTTTATGTATAATCATTTTACTGTATTAATTAATTTGAAATCATTTTTTTTTTTTTTTTTTTTAAATCATCTTAAATGTTCTTAATTTTGTTTTTATTGTTGTGATTATTATTTTAAATTTTTATGCTATTGTGATTTTAATTCCTTTTTATGTACAGCACTTTGAATTACCATTGTGTATGAAATGTGCTATATAAATAAACTTGCCTTGCCTTGCCTTAAATGACAAATGGTGTAATTTTTGTTGTGCAACTGCTTACATCAAAAAAACATTAGATTTCAAACTTTTAATTGAATTTATTTTAACTAAAAATTTAAGTGGAACATTAAAGTGCAGTCAGATTACATTTTGTGTTGTTCATCAGTACTGTCGTCTGTTAGTGTCTGTTTGTGTAAAGAACACATCTCTGACACATTATTTAAGGATGTTCTGTTCAGTTGACTATTAATATAGGAACTATATAAAAATTGTAGAGAGTATAACCAGTATCATAGAGTTTAACAGAAATGGAGGCTGTTTCAATTTAATTTATCAACCTTCACACTCTCATAGCATTAGACACAAAACTACAAAAGTGCTGAATCATCTGTACTGATTGAAAAAATTACAATCTAAAAGAAAGATTTCAAATGACTGATTTGATCTGTTTGGATTAATTTGCTCATTCAACCTACATGCTAGTGAATAAATGTTGCATTTTAAGTGCAATTGCCCATTTTCTGCAATCACACACCGAAATTCTGGCCCTGAGAGACTGCATTAAACATCTGTAATATATATATCTGTAATATCTGTATAAAAATTTTATTGTCACATTATGTGAACTGCAAAAAAAGTAAATATAAAGTAAATTTGACATAAAAAAAAAAAATCAGCAATTATCTGATGTCTAACATCACTCATTGTACCTGAGAGAAGCCACTGGCCCAGTTGTTACCGGCTCCACCGCCATGCTCAGACAGGTAGATGTTCTCAGGGTTGTACAGGTTGGCATAGGGGGAGTTCAGGATGGTGTGGATGACTCGGGGCTCCAAGTCCAAAAGCACAGCACGAGGGATGTAGTGCTCATCATCTGCCTGAAGGGGGCGAAACAAGAAAAAGATCAATAGGAATTACATTTCCGTAAGTGCTTCCTAATACTCCTTACAACGAAAGAACAAAAGGATGCTCTATTTCAGAAATGAGAATCAAGTCATGTCTACTCGAGATGATTATTGTGAAAGCATCCATGAGAATTCAAGAATATATCCTACAGTGTGTAATATGTGACCCTGGACCACAAAACCAGTCATAAGGTTAAATTTTACAAAACTGAGATATATACATCATATGAAAGCTCAATAAATAAGCTTTCTATTGATGTATAGTTTGTTAGGATAGGGCAATATTTGGCCGAGATACATCTATTTGAAAATCTGGAATCTGAGGGTGCAAAAAAAATCAAAATACTGAGAAAATCACCTTTAAAGTTGTCCAAATTAAGTTTTTTAACAATGCATATTACTAATCAAAAATTACATTTTGATAGGTTTACAGTAGGAATTTTACAAAAAATCTTAATGTAACATGATCTTTACTTAATTTCCTAATGATTTTTGACATAAAAGAAAAATCAATAATTTTGACCCATACAATGTATTTTTGGCTATTGCTACAAATATACCCCAGCGACTTAAGACTGGTTTTGTGCTCCAGGGTCACAATATCAGTAGTAAACTGACTACTGTGCTGCTTTACATTAGTGGTCGACCGATATGCAGGCAAGGTTGACATACTGGCAGATAGTTGGCATCGACCTATAAGTTTATCTTTTTCTGTCTATAAATGTCAAAAGAGGAACTTTTATTTTGACAGTGCTAAGAAAGTCAAAGCATTAATAAAAGGGCAAATGCAATAAAACCTCATATCCCAGCAAATACACATACTTTGAACAATATCTAATAAATATTTAATTCCACAAACCACACAAAATGTATAAATCTAGCAGATCAGAAGAAATATAAGCAGTCCCTTTGAAAACATTAGGATTTCACTGCAGTTTCTGTGAAATAACTAATTTTGGTCTCTAATTGGAACAGGCTTTTGGTCCGAAAAAATGGAACTAGCAGCTGTGCCATTTATTTCAAATTAATTTTTCCATCAGACTGTGAAAACGCCTCCACATAATGATTCCAGATGGATAATGGACTTACAACAGATGCAAATATTGGAACCTGGCTCCATCTGGTGGTCAACTATTGAACTCCTAACTAACAATGAAGAATCTTACTGATGTGTTCATTTGTATTTCAAGTTTTGGAAACAGGTGATCTTGTTACACGTTACATGTATGTACTATTATAATAGCAATTATACATAATAACATGCAAATAACCCTAAGCCAAACCCTAATCCTAACCATATAGTAAGTACATGTAGTTAATATTACTCAGTACTTAAATGTATAATTACACAGTAACAAGTGTGTGTCCCAAGTTTTTCATATTTTATATAAAAATATAATTTGTTCCTTTCATGCAAAGCTACATTTTCATTAACCATTACTCCATTCTTCAGTGTCACATGATCCTTCAGAAATCATTCTAATATGCTGATTTATTATCAATGTTGAAAACAGGTGTGCTGCTTAATGTTTTTTGGAACTTCTGATATTTTTCAGGATTCTTTTATAAATAAAATGTTAAAAAGAACAGCATCTATTTAAAATATAAATCTTTTTTTAATAATATACGTATTAATTATCAGTTTTCATCAATTCAACACATCCTTGCTGAATAAAAGCATATTTCCCCCCTATAAATACACTGACCTCAAACTTATAAATGGTTGTGTATATTGTTACAAAGGTTTTCTATCTTGAATAAATCCTGTTCTTTTTGACTTTTTATTTATCAAAGTATCCTGAAAAAAGTATCACAGGTTCCAAAAAATAATTAAGCAGCAAAAACTGTTTTCAACACTAATAATAAATCATATTAGAGTGATTTTAGAAGTTAATGTGACACTAAAGACTGGAGTAATGATGCTGAAAATTCAGCTTTGATCACACAAATAAATTATTTTTTAAAGTATACTCACATAGAAAACAGTTGTTTTAAATTGTAATAATATTTAAGTTGTTCTGTATTTTTGATCAAATAAATGCAGCCTTAATGAGCATAAGAGACTTCTTTAAAAAACACAAACTTTTACAGATCCCAAACCTTTGAACGGCAGTGTCTATATAGACTCGCTGAACAAAACAAAGACTTTAGAGCAGCAATCTTGTTTTGATTATGACTGGTGATTGATTAGCTCCAAATGCCTTATTAGTCTATATTTGTTTACCTGATAAAAGAAGACATCTTTCCGGTCCGTACCCTCAGTGGCAAACTCCTCTACGATGCCCTCGGGGCTGATGCCATGCTCAGCACACAGCTGCTTCCAAAACTCAAAACCAACTGCAAAGAGAGAGAATAAACACACAAATCAGTCCATTGATGCTTGTTTCTTAACAACACTTGTAAGACTTATAATCACTTGTGACCCTGGACCACTAAACCAGTCTTAAGTAGCACGGGTATATTTGTAGCAATAGCTAAAAATACATTGTATGGGTCAAAATGGACGATTTTTCTTTTACCAAAAATCAATATATTAAGTAAACATCATGTTCCATGAAGACATTTTGTAAATTTCCTACTGTAAATATATATTAAAATTTAATCAATATTTAGATTTTTTTTTTTTTTTTTGCACACTCAGATTCCAGATTTTCAAAAATATCTTGGCCAAATATTGTCCTATCCAACAACTGGAAAACTTATTTATTCAGTTTTCAATTAATAAAAAAAAAATTGACCTTTATGACTGGTTTTGTGGTCCAGGGTCACATTTGCTTTTAATGACAAGGTCTGACACATTCTTCTTCAGCTCACATGAGACTCAAACTGCATATGAACCCCATTTGTCTCAGAGTTAAACATAAACACAATGCAAATCCCTCTAGCTAAAACTGTCAAGCGTGATGGTAAATAATACAAAGCAACGTTTAGAATTATGTGGATACAAAAACACACTAGATGGCCAAGTTGGTTAAGTCACGAAGTTACTGTAATGAAATTTGACTCATTACAGTTATCTCCAACTGACAGCATTAAATATGTATCATTACTAATTAGCAAACAAACACATGTTAAAAGTAGTCAATAAGTGGGAACTAGTGAATATGTTGACCTAGTGAGCTCCTGCAACCAACCTAAACCATATTGACTGTATGTATTGAGTCATTTCAAAGCTATCCAATGTGATAGCCACTGTAGCTAGCTAGCTAACTGTTTATGCAGAGATCATCAAACAGAAGGTAATACAGCGAATGGCTCACTTTGATTCCCGCACTGTCCCAGCTGCAGGGTGATAATTTCTCGAGGCATGCTGTCCTGTTATTTCAGCTGTACGGCCAGCAAAGGTGAGAGATGTGGTGCTGTCAGTCAATCACTATGCGTATTCCCGCTCCAACAGCAACGGCCTAACGGACGCGCACTGCGCATGCGCAAACTCCGGCTACTCTATGCTTTCACAACGTGAAGGCCAGCAAACGTGAGCCGATCGATATTTGTTAAAATGTACCGAAAGAACTCTTTATCGAAATAAGCGAAAAATAAATACACAAATAGGCAGAAAGAACAGACTTGAGAGCATTATTGACGTAATGCATGACGTAGGACGTATGGGTTTACATTAAACAACATCAAAGCTGCGCGTTAGTTGCGCAAACAGAGGAAACCGACAATGGAGGAAACTGGCAATACTAAGAAAATTCAGGTCAAGTTTAAATTACAGGTTATTTATTAAATATATCAGGTACAGCAATAAGTTTCACTTATTGCCTTAATTTAATAGCCTATATTGTGATATTGTGATAATAGTAGTTACTAAATTACTGTTGGCAAAAAATGACATTGCAATAAATATTAAGTTTACTGTTTATTTTTACATCAAAGTGGTTTTCAACATTTTGATACCAATATTTGATTCCAAATATCACGGTCTCCTTGAGATTGTTTTTTAATTGTTTTATTTCTTTTTCTTTTTTTTTATTAATATCATATAAAACATTTATTTATATTATTACATTTTGAAAATATGTATTAAAAGATCAATTTATTCAGTTTGAATACACTACCAGTCAGAAGTTTTTGAACAGTAAGAGTTTCAATGTTTTTTAAAGAAGTCTCTTCTGTTAACCAGGCCTGCATTTATTTGATAAAAGTACAGGAAAAACATATATAACACAAATATTTTTAATATTTAAAATGACTGTTTTCTATTTGAATATATTTTAAAATGTATTCCTGTGGTAAAAGCTCAATTTTCAGCATCATTACTCCAGTCTTCAGTGTCATACGATCCTTCAGAAATCATTCTAATATACTGACTTGCTGTTGAAGAAACATTTATTATTATTATTATTATTATTATTATTATCAATATTTTAAAAATATTTTCAGGATTCTTTGATAAATAAACAGATCCAAAGATTAGCATTTATCTGAAATAAAAAAACTTTTGTAACATTATACACTATATCATTCAAAAGCTTAAAATAAATACTTTTATTTAGCAAGGACGCTTTAAATTGATCAAACGTGATGATAAAGACATTTACAATGTTACAAAAGATTTCTATTTCAGATAAATGCTGTTCTTCTGAACTTTCTATTCATCAAAGACACCGGAACAAATTCTACTCAGCTGTTTTTAACATAATAATAAATGTTTTTTGAGCAGCAAATCAGAATATTAGAAGGATTTTCAAATAAAAAAAGTATTCAAAATTAATTGATCATTAAAATAAAAAGCAGTTATTTTAAATACTAAAAATATTTGTAAATTTTTTACTGTTTTAGCTGTACTTTGGATGAAATAAATGCATACTTGGTGAGCAGAAGAGACTTTTTTTTCTTTCTTTTTTTAAAATGCTTTATTAACAACAAGTGACATGCAATACATAATCTACAACAAGACCAAAAGCATTTTACATGCCTTAACAATAGGGAACAAGAAAAGAATAAAAAATAAAATAAATAAATAAAATAAAATAAAATAAATATACATACACAGTCAAAGAGGGTACAAGTTCACAAGAAAATGTTACAGGAGAAGCATATTTTAACTTCTTAATAGCTTTTTTTTTTTTTAACAGTATATCTACATACATTTTAATCTCCTTTTTAAGGACCACAAAAAGAGGATTTGCTTTTTGTGAGTTTGCTTTTATGTATGTGAAATTTACAGAAAAATGTAATAAAATTTATAATAAAACCAACATCCTTTGAGGAGTGATCATTAATAAAATAGCCCCAAATCACATGTTTATAAGATAAGGAAAATGTTTTTAAAATATTATCAGCAATGAAAGCCTTTACATTATTCCAAAAGTACTGGGTATATTTGCAGGGCCAAAATAAATGAAAGATTGTTTCAGTGGATGATTGACAGAAAGAGCATTTTAAGTCAATATCAATTTTAAATTTTTGCAGGAATTCTTTTGTAGGATAAACTCTATGAATTAATTTATATGAGATTTCTTTAACCTTATTTGTAAGGAGGAATTTTTGAGGTAAAGATCAAACTCGAGTCCAATTAACATTCTGAAAGATATTGTTCCAATAAAAAATTATATGGGGCGTAGAGATAATCTCATTTAAAAACAAAGATCTGATTTTATAATTGTTCGGTTTTAGACCAGATAGAGCAGAAGAGACTTCTTTAAAAAACATCCAAAATCCTACTGTTCAAAAACTTTTGACTAGAAGTGTATCTTGCTAATTCAGTAGATTTTTTTTTTTTGCATTTATTATTTTGATATATTGCAACATTCACTTTTGGCTCTCAGCCCTCAATCAAGATGGGTTTTTGGTCCATGATCCATCATTGTGAAAAATTTGGGCGCCTCTGCACTAAAGATGTATAAACCTTAACAATAAAACACAAAATACTTTTTTGGTATTTTTTTAAATAAAATTTCATTATAAAAGGATGTTATGTGTTGCTGTTTTATCAACCATACTCCCCGGATACTACGACAATAATAATCCAGCTGACAACCATTTAATTCATTAGTTGAGTTTACTTTACGCGTATGACACCCTTTTATAACAAACAAACGTAGTTTTTGCTGGGGACATTTTGAAAGTACTTTATGAATGATTGGTGGACGCATTTGAAGAGAGAGTTCATGGATAGGTGTCGGTTGTTATTCACTAGCTCTGACGGTAATCCTGATGCCATTGGCCAGATCAAGCCCGTCCTCCGCAGCTCTCACTGTTGCTCCCGCGACAAAAACAACGACTGGACATGACAGCAGCACGGTGACAACATAAAAGAAAACCCGTGCAGACACTTAAACGTGTAAATATAGAAAATTAGACTTAATAATGGGCTTTATTTCACATTCGCTCTGTATCAACGGCGGCAGCCTCTTTAACGCACGAGGTCTGCCTACTGCTGCTCTGCCCTGAGCAGCTTCATGCTAAGCTAGCTGGCGATACACACATTCAGATCATTTCTAAATCACGGGTTTTATTTTTAGCGTTCATTTACTGTAGATTTACTTGATACTTTTGCTGTCACGTTTTGCGAAACACGTAAGTATGGCTCATATGGGTGGAGCAGAAGACGCGGCTGAAGGGAGCGGTTGCTCGGGAAAGCTGCGCTCCGGCGTCGGCCTCAGCGAGAGTCAAGAGCAGCACCGAGCGGTGAAAGCAATGCTGATGGAGCGCTTGGGACCACACGAACGCCTGCTTACCTATCTGCAGTCTGTACTGCTGTGGGAGAGACCCTTTCACAGCGTCCTACTGTACACGGCTGCCAATGTCATGTTCTGGTGAGTGGATGAGCTTTATCTCCACGGATTTATCTCTAACGTTACTCGGGCTCTGTTTACAACCTAGTGCTTTCAGTTGAGACGTTTACATTATTCATGAACATTTTGAGGATCTTGTATAAGCCTTTCTTGTTTTATCTGGATACATACGTGTCGGCAGACTTTTGCCCCTTTAATTTAAGATAAGAAACAGATGGCCAGGCTGGGTGCCTATATTTAGACAGTGAGCTCTGGCTGTGTTGCTGCTACTGTAAACTCAATGCTGTGTGCACACACTTTGTGTTTTTGTAAATTACTTTGTGATTGACGAAACAGTTATCTTTAATCTTGTGTTAGGTACCATGTTTGACAGTTTTTGCTAAGGCCTGTTAAGCAGAGATCAGTTTGCACTGCATTGCTGTGCCCTATATGTTACATGTTGTTTTCCAGCTCCTACTGTCAGTACTGACCGGTTGATAACTTCACAGCACAACGAGAGACAATGCCGTACACGCATATAATGTGTATTTGCATTTACTGTTAGTATGTTTAATAATATTGCCAATTAACATATTATGTTCCCAAACCGGTTTGTTGGGCCTGGCCTTACAGTGGTATGATTTCTTGCTCATGCCTTAAGACTTTTCTCAGGCCTGCCTTTGCTGTTAGTACACACTCTGAAATTTGTGCTTCTAAAGTCAACATAAGTTCAAAATGGACTCCATTTAATTTTGAATGCATGTCCTGGTATTGAGTCATTCATTTCTGCAGTTATTACAAGAATGTTTTTGCCTTAGTAAGCTTTAATCAAAATGTAATAATATCCTCTGAAATATTATGTATATTTGTGGCTAACCACAAATGCCTTTTGTCCAACCGATTAGTACAGCCCAAAACATGACAATAATCGATCATTTTCAGTAGCAATAATCAGCAAAATATGTGAGCTTTGCTTGGATCAGTGGCATTGTTTACGTTCAATATGGCCGATTGATGGTGCGTCGTGAAAACACTCTATTGACCCAAAGTTTCCTTTCTACCAACAAGGAACCCATATATCTATAATATATGACTTCTCTTTTTTTAGCTAATGAAAAATAATCACAATAATAATATTAATCAATAGCCAAATATATATTTAAAGTTGACCAGTTATTCCCCTATTTATAAATTAAAAAGTCTCAGGTGTCCCCAAAATGTATCTGTGAAGTCTCAGCTCAAAGTACCCCACAGATCATTTATTATATCATTTTAAAAATGGCCATTTTGAGTGGAATCAGAAACATGCTTTCATGCATGTGTGTTTAAATGAAAATGAGCTGTTGCTCCCTGCCCCCTTTTCCAGAATAGAACTGTGCCTTTACAGCTCATACCTCAGATACTCTGCTAAAAAAACATCTGTTTGGTTTTGATTATCATGTCTAATGTGCTGAAATCATGCGTTTTAAACCATATTAGCTTAAACTTTTGAATGTAGGGTTTTTTGAGCGTGGACAGAAAGCGGCTGTCACACGGCATGTGAGTACTAAACTAAGTTCTCTTTCATGTCTTATTGCGCTTAAACTGTCAAATACACACAAGTTTATGTTAAAAACACAGGAATTACAAAAACAGTCTGTTATGTCTGTAAAGGTAAACAGCTGGGAAAGAAATGCCTTGTTTATGTTAGATCTGTGTGGCAGCAGCCGCAGGGTAATATACAGTAAATAAATCAATAACATGCATTAAGGCTTTTTGGCCTTCTATTCAAATCCTTAATGGATAAAGTCCTAATAATTTTGATTCCAACAGAATTGGGTTGTGAACGAGTCTAAAAACTGTAGGTGAAATTCTTCAGGGAAAGATGTGCAGGGAAGAATTGCTATAGGATTGATGGATCTTTTTCTTCACCGTTCAGGCATACAGTCTTTATTCACTTAGTGCGGTCACCCTCTCCATCAGAGAAATATTCTCTCTGATCTTATTATCTCCTTTTATCTGCCTCGGTGAACAGCGGAGGAACCGCTTGTGGCATTTCTGTGCTTGTAAAGACATTTATTTTTTAATTTTTTTACCGCAGCCCATCCCATTCAGAAATAAAGTATCACCACCATCTTAGAACCTCATTTCAACCCTACGCTTAAATACGGTTGTAGTGGTTTTAACAGGTCATGTGCGAATGCCGTTTGATCTAGTCATCAAACAGCATTCGCTGTCTGGTTTCATGCCGAGAGATCAGTAGAATTCAGCCAGGTCTCGGTGCCGGCTCACCTTTTGGTCAAGTACTGGAGCCCATAGCTGTAATTAGCCATGCTGTGAAACTGTTGGAAATCACAACTGTTCATGCAGCACACGTCGTCTCTGAGATTCGCACAGGAAGACAGTGGGACCGGAAACACCTGTGGAACAAAGGTTTCCTCATACATTCAGCATGATAAATGCATGACAGATGTCATCGCAAGGTTTTGGTCAGAGTGATTCCACAACAGAGCTGCTGATGCAGTATAGAGTGCACATTGTAATCCAAAAAACAATGAGAGTACAAATAATGGACTACAGTCTGTGTGATCTCTTCTCAGGTTTTTTGCTCTGAGCTCTTTGAGGTTGCTCTTTCTGCTGGCATCGGGTCTGGCTCTGACTGTTTGTGTCGACACTTGGAGGAATAAGATCTGGCCTAAGATTAGAGGTAAAATTTACCCTCCTCTATTGCTTGTTTACTACTACCACTTACCATTCAATAGTTTTTGAACAGAATTTTTTTTTAATGGTTTTTAAGTCTCTTCTGCTCACCAAGCCTGCATTTATTTGATCCAAAGTACTTCAAAAGCAGTAAAATTTTGAAATATTTTTACTATGTTTCCTTTGATTGAATATATTTTAAAATGTAATTTATTCCTGTGATCAAAGCAACATTTTCAGCATCATTACTCCAGTCTTCAGTGTCACATGATCCTTCAGAAATCATTCTAATATGCTGATTTGCTGTTCAAGAAACATTATTTTATTATCAGTATTTAAAAACAATTGAGTAGATTTTTTTTTCAAGATTCTTTGATGACCAGAAAGATCCAAAGATCAGCATTCTTTTTTGAAATTATAGAAATTAATACTTTTATTCAGCAAGGATGCTTTAAATTGATCAAAAGTGATTATGAAGACATTTATAATGTTACAAACGATTGCTATTTTAAATAAATGCTGTTCTTCTGGGCTTTCTAATCATCAAATAAACCTGAAAAAATTATACTCTGTTGTTTTTAACATACTAATAATAATAATAGTAGCAAATCAGCATATTAGAATGATTTCTGAAGGATCATGTGATTAAAGTAATGCTAAAATTCAGTACTGAAATCACAGGAATAAATTTCATTTTAAAATATATTCAAATAGAAAACAGTTATTTTATTTTTTATGTTTTTTGCTGTACTTGAAATAAATGCAGGCTTGATGAGCAGAAGAGACTTCTATTAAAAAAAAAAAAACATTAAAAATCTTACTGTTCAAGAGCTTTTGACTGGTAGTACATAAGACCTCATCTTTCTTCCATCTTTCTGTTTATTATATTAATATTAATCATACTGGCTGTAATTAAAACCTCAGTATTCCCTGTGCTGTGACCCACTCAGGTTTCATTTTCTTCCTGCCAATCCACACTGCTTCTAGAGAGTTGTGAAATTGACATTCCCACAGTGCATTTCCAGGAACTGAACAATATCGACCTGAATCAATATTTCACATGCAGCTGTTACACAGTGGCTTATTAGCATTTGATCTACATTCTAGGAAGTCTTTAATAGAACTAAAACCAGATTCTAAATTAAAAGTCAAAGTTACTCTCACAAAACCTGTCAGAATACTCATATTTTTGATTGACGTGAAAATGTAATTGAGTAAAAAGTCTTGTAATACTCACAAATGTACCTGACATGGTTTGTTTTTGCTCTCTTATAGTTAAAAGACAAGATGAGAGTGAGAATGAAAGGTAAAGACTGATCTATTTGTTCTCTTTTAGGTTTTTGCAGTGTCGTTTTAGAGTTGAGAGCTGTTTATTTTTATTTAATAATTCTCTCTGTTCTTCTCTGATTGGCTTACAGCTGGGGTTTGGTGCAGCCTGGGACTTTGAGTGTGCCTGAATTATGCCACCACTTGGCTGAAGTTTGGGTTACAGGCTCCTCCTGTGCAACAGATATTGTGCAGTTCAAAAGGCAAAATCCAGGGAAGGTGAGATTGCGTCCAAACCAAAAACACTATTAAGACCAACTGTATAGTGTGTGTGTAGCCAGACTTTTGTCTTACGGAAAATAGTTTGGTCCAGACTTTCTGAGCAACATGTAAACATGCAGCATGTAAAGTGACCAACCACAATGCATTTTGTTTTGCATTTGTGTCTTAGAAGGCCTTTCATTGTTATTATGGCTTCTATGACTGCTTTGTGAGGTTGTATATTGTTGATATAATATACATAGACTTTGTTTTAATGTCAAACATTTAATAAATCACAAAGCTTTATTGTTTTGCAGTTTTGTATGCTGGTTTGTGGCCTGTTCACCTCAGTGGCCATGGTGGGGCGCCACATCCCTGGACTGGCACTGTCATACATGGCTTGTGAGTAGCAGAAATCCTTCAGGGCTTACTCATCCTCTCCAGTGCCTTAACAACTGCAAAATATTTACTTTCTGTGTCTCTCTTCCTCAGTGCTGGCCGTATTGCTGTGCCCATTGGCTTTGTATTATCGGCTGTGGCAACGTGCATGTGTCAAGCTGGAGCCGGCCCTGCAGTGGCTGGACTTCAGTGCCAAAGGATACATGATGTCAAAGCCTATAGATAACCAGTGTAAGTACACTGTAGATCTATACAGTTTGAATCCCAAAAAAATAAAGTGTGGACTGATGTCATGATGAGGGCAAATTCTGCCTTTTGTACAGTTGAGTTCAAAAGTTTCCATACACCTTGCAGAATCTGCTAAATATAATTTTTTTTTGACAAAAATAAGAGGATCATACAAAATGCATGTTGTTATTTTTTATTAAGCACTGACCTGAATAATATATTTCACGAAAAAGATGTTTACATACAGTCCACAAGATAAAATAATAGGTGAATTTATAAAAATGACCCTGTTCAAAATTTTACATACATTTGATTCTTAATACTGTGTTGTTACCTGAATGATCCACAACTCTGTTTTTCTTTATGGTGATAGTTGTTCATGAACCCCTTGTTTTTTTCTTAAAGCTAAACTGCCCACTGTTCTTCAGAAACATTTTTCAGGTCCCACAAATTCTTTGGTTTTTCAGCATTTTTTTGGATTTGAACCTTTTCCAACAATGACTATATGATTTTGACATCCATCTTTTTTGAGGACAACTGAGGGACTCATGCAACTATTACAGAGGGTTTAAACTAGGGGTGGGCATAGATTAATTTTTTTAATCTAGATTAATCTAGATTAAATCTTGGAATTAATCTAGATTAATCTAGATTAAAATGGCTAATTTGAATTCTGCTGAAGGCATTCAGAATATGTGTGCTACCCAAATAATGACTAAAAGTAAGTCTTCGAGAACGGGCCAGGTGGCGCATTAGATCAGGCGCTCATCTCCTGTTTCCAAAATGCATCACAAACTGCTTGACAATTGCATTTACAACATAATTACCTATACAAACTTGTGTAACCAAGTACTTCTGCGCAAAAGGCTGCACGACGTGCGCGTGCTGCACAGACGCGCACCGGCATGGATATCTGCGTGCATAGTCTTGGGTTAAACTGCGTTGCTTTTAGAAGCGTCAATTCAGTTGTTGCATATAGTTTAATGTATTTATTTCGGGATTATCAAAGTAAATTATAACTCACGTGCCCCAGTAAAAAGGGTCTAGCAACGCACCTGCCCTGAAGCGGCTTCATAACTGTATCAATGTCAGCACGTCTCGTTTGATGTGGTAATTTCACAGAAGTTGAAGACTCGTTCTCGCCCCCTACAGTGCAATTCGACTAGGTATACGTCATCCGCGCTAAAATATCAAGGTGAAAGTCATCATATCTTGCGTAGTTTAGACCCCAGCTCCCAACCCAACTTTGAGAATAGATTAACGGCGATATTTTTTTTATCGCCCGATAAGAGTCTCACGTTAACGCAGCACGTTAACGCCGATAACGGCCCACCACTAGTTTAAACATTCACTAATGCTTCAGAAGGAAACACAATGCATTAAGAGTCTTTTTGAACAGAATAAAGATGTGTACATTTTTT
>NC_133361.1:34896145-35018376 GCF_049309525.1 Garra rufa | reverse complement strand
AAGATGCATCTCAAAATCATAGTCATTGGTTATAAAGGGTTCAAATACACAAAAATACTGAAAAAACAAAGTTTAACTGTTCAGGACAAACATAAGATTCATTAAAGGAGAACTCCGGTGTGATTTTGACCTAAAGTGTATTGAATCATGATACCGAGTGTGAACGTACCTTGCATATCTCATCTCGGTTTGTGTCCAGCTGTCCGAAATCTGGGGTCAGTTAGCGATGCTCACAACAGGCTGTCAATGAGAGTCAACAGGGCATCGGAATAGCCATGTAAATAAATCACTGTTTTACGCCATTTACGAGGCACAAAGTAGCTCCACACTTCACTAGTAGACTTCCAAGGGCCTTGACATTTAAAACGAGACATTTATAACTCAGAAAAAGCACCGGTAGTTTATTTACAAGAAGATTTATACAGACATCTTCCACCAGGAACAGACCCAAGATCCAAGCAGTTTTTTGTTGGTCAACACAGCAAAATAGCGTTTAAAATCTTAATGCGATGCAAGATCTGCATTGGGAAATCTTTCAAAATCTATGATTGTGTGGATCATGTTGATTTTGCCGGTGAAATTTCTTGCTATAGAAATGGAAGTGGCAGTTTATAAACTACAGAAGTTGTGATAAACTAAACTAATATTGGCCCTTCTGTGTTTGCAGTTCTTCGTAAGCCCATCAGAAGCGGGACATCAGATGACGCTAGTGACAGCGAAGAAGAACTGGCTGCGTTCTGCCCAATGGTGAGCCCAGAAACAGGGGTTATTTATAACACAGGGATTTAAAGCAGCTGCATAGTCATTACATTAGGGCATCTCCAGAGGTTCATGATAGTACTAAGCAAATAGGAAGATTACTGTTTTTGTTTTGTTTTGTTTTTTGTTTTTTCCCCGAATACACTCACACTTCTCTAAATATTCTGTACCTGTAGTTTGACGAAGCAGTGGTTGCTAAGGAACTGGCACTCACTGACTCCGAGCACTCAGATGCTGAGGTGTCGTACATGGATAACGGCACCTTTAACCTCTCCAGGGGTCAAACACCCCTCACAGAAGGCTCTGAGGGTAAGACACCTTGACGTCTTCCACACTTTGACTCTTTTCAGTTTTTGTTTGCGAGTCAATGACAAGAGTGTCTACAGTAAAGAAAAGGAAAGAAAATGTGGTTTAAAATGCATTAAAGTCTTAGTAATGTCCTTTCTGCATTTTACGTTGGTTTCATATGGTATTAAAAACCCTTTACACCATTGACAAATTCTGTCATTAATTACTCCAATCCTGTAAGACCTTTGTTCATCTCCAGAACAGAAATTAAGATATTTTTAATAATTCCAAGAGCTTTCAGACCCTGCATAGACAGCAACGCAACTGACGCATTCAAAGCACAGAAGGGTAGTACTTTTTGTGCACAAAGAAAACAAAAATAATGACTTTATTCAACAATTTCTTCTCTTCCTGTTCTATGCACACACATAAAAAATTATAAATGTATAATAATATAGCATTATAAAATTACGGTTGATCCAATGTCACATGGACTATTTTAATGATGTCTTAATACTATTCTGGGCCTTGCACGTGGTAGTTGTATTGCTGTCTATGCAGGGTCAAAAAGCTCTCTGATTTAATAAAAAAAAATATCTCAGTTTGTGTTATAAACAAAGGTCTTATTTGTTTGGAACGACATGAGGATGAGTAGTTACTGACAGTATGTTTTTGTTTTTTTTAATGACTCATGATGTGCAACCATCAAGTAATAAAATATTTTTCCTTACTCATAGAATACACGTGAATGTACAGATTATTAAGATTTTTTTTTTTTTTTTTTAGCATTTTTTAAAAAGAAATTAATACTTTTATTTAGCAAGGATGCATAAAATTAATCACAAGTGACAGTGAAGATGATTGAAATGTTACAAAAGATTTCTATTTCAAGTAATGCTGTTCTTTTAAACTTTCTATTCATAAAAGAATCCTGAAAAGAAAATATTAAGCAGCACAACCATTTTCAACACTGATAATATTAGGAATGTATCAGCATAATTAGAATGATTTCTAAAGGATCATGTGACACTGAAGAGTAGAGTAATGATGCTGAAAATTCAGATTTGGTATATATTACATTTTAAAAAATAATTTTAATTTTAAAATATACATCTACATTTTAAAATATATTCAAATAGAAAAGAGTTATTTTAAATTATAATAATAATAAAAATAGTTTTTCCTGTTTTTTTTTTTAAATCAAATGATCAATTATTAATATTAAATAAATAGTACAAAAAAATAAACTGTCATGTCAATGACCCAAGCATCATTTATTGCATGCAATAACATCTTAATCTTCATTTACTTAATAGATCTAGACAGACACAGTGATCCAGAGGAATCATTTGCCTGTGGGCTTCCAGACTTCCCCTCCATTAACCCAGATGCCACCTTAATGGAGGATGATGATGATGCCAGCATTGGGCTGCCCAGTCTCAATTCAGCCATGCTCTCTGGCCTTCGTAGCTCTACCTCCGCCCTGTTGGACCTGGACACCCAGATGGACTCCGATCAGGAAGACCTCGACCCAGATATCTCCCTTGGCTCACTAAATGCTACCTCTGACCTCACTACAAACCTGGCAGGGGTCATCGCCAGCAACATGATCCAGGCAGCCATCGCAGGAGCCATGCAGCCCCGGCCACCACAAGGTCCTCGGAGAGGGAGCGGCGCACGAGCAGGAGCCGCTCCGAGGGGATACAGAAAGCAATCGAGCTCGGAACTAGACACAGACCTGGACTTTGATGGCGATGACTTTGAGATGTTAGACCAGTCTGAGCTGAACCAGTTGGATCCGTTTGGAGGGGGGCAGGGTGGCCAGGGCAGAACCCAGGGGGCCAGTTTCCTGTCCAACTTCCTGGGGAAGCCACAGTGAGCCCATCTTACAGATACTCCCTCCGTCTGTCTGCTCCTCGTGACCCTCGCACCTTGATCCAAGTAGAAGAAGTTTGCAGTGTTGGTTTGAATGTCTACTGAGATGCTTTCAATTATCTGAGTGAGTGCGACGGATAGAGAGTGTGTTTGTTTTGCACTGTTAATGTAATATTAGATTCACTTGCCAGGTTTTCCTTCACTGGCTGCAGTTGATATCACTGTGAAGTAATCTTGTTTGTAGTCTGAATCTTCTCTGTTTATGCTCCGTGAGCTTCCGTGTCCTCTCTCATTCGTGTCAAGTGTGTATGAGACTCGTGTGTGAAAGACTCCGATTTACTTTGTAGGCTAAGCAATAGGACAACAATCATGGTAACATTTAAAAACATCCAAAATCTCTTTAACTTCTTAGAAACCAGCAAAACAAACACCAGACCTTTTTACTACATCCAAGTCTTAGATCCTTCACATCAATTGCTGTATTGTTTGTCTTCAATAATAACACATGGGACCAAATCAGACATTCCATCATCAATGCTAAATCAAGAAGACCCTTAAAGGGAAAGTTTACCCAAAAATGAAAATTCTGTCATTCATTTCTCATGTCGTTCCAAACCTGTAAGACCTTCGTTCATCTTTGAAACACAAAATAAGATATTTTAATGAAATCTGGTAGCTTTCTGAGCCTGCATAGACAGCAACACAGCTGACACGTTCAAGAAAGAGAAGAAATTGTTGAATTAAGTCATTATTTTTGTTTTCTTTGCACACAAAAAGTATTCTCGTAGCATCATAAAACAATGCCCTTACTATCTTTCTGGGCCATGGTACATGGTAGTACCATTGCTGTCTTGCGGTCACAAAGCTCTCTGTTTTCATCCAAAAT
The DNA here is from genome assembly GCF_049309525.1 of Garra rufa. NCBI lineage: Eukaryota > Metazoa > Chordata > Actinopteri > Cypriniformes > Cyprinidae > Garra > Garra rufa. Next base: position 35,014,568 of record NC_133361.1, on the reverse strand, counting down.
ATCTTAATTTGTCTTCTGAAGAATAACGGAGGTCTTATGGGTTTGGAACGACATGAGGGTGAGTAACTAATGACTGAATTTTCATTTTTGGGTGAACTAACCCTTTAGTGTATACAGTTCAGAAGTCGCCTGTAACAAAGATTGCGAAATCTACAGTCAAGACGTCACTGAGTAGAGGAATCTAATGACGTGCAGTGACATATTAGGGCTGCAGCCTCATCTCATGCTGTTAATGTGGTAATTCCCCAAAATTTTAAATTCTGTCATCATTTAAAAGCATAAAAGAAGGTATTTTGAGAAATGTCTCTCTTTTTTGTCCATACAATGGAAGTCAATGGCAACAAAAACTATTCGGTTATCACATTTTTTCAAAATATCTTCTTTCCACAGAAGAAATAAAGTCATAAGGGTTTGGAACAACATCAGGGGTGAGTAAATTATGACAGAATTTTGTTTCTTGGGTGGACTATCACTTTTTTTTATGTGCAGTTACATGGTAACTGCACATAATTTCTCATCATGTCTATCTGATGGCAATGAAAATTTCTTAAGTCAGGAATAATATAATAATAAAATACAAATGTATTAATTATATATCATTGCCCAGCAATTTTAGTCTCAACAAACAAACAATGTATAAAAATATATGTATTACATTACATTACAATACCTGTCCTTTGGCTTATTTTTGATGTTTCTTCCACAATGATATTTACATTTAAATTCATAGGGGCTGGATTTTTTTTTCTGTATTACTTGAAAACCAAGCGTTAATAAATGACAGTAGCTCTTTCCTAAATTTTCCAGATCTATGTTGTAAAAATAAGGAAAATTACAGTGTATTGTCTTTCAAATTGCTGTTATTCATCTGTTCGTCAGTCATATTGAAAAAAATAAAAATGAAACAATACCAACTTGTTTAGCAGCTCAGCAATGCTGTTCATCTGGATAATACGGCAGTACATTAATTTTGTTTGTAATGACTCTACCTCAAACAAGACATCCGGCTGTAACTGCCACCTGTTCGTACACAGCCTCCTTTCTTCAAACACACCTTTAACCGATCTGACTTTATGCAGGAAATTTTATACAGGTAGCAGCAAAAAAACAAAAACTGTAGATCTCCTCTGCATCCTCTCTGGTCTGGTCTGATATGGATTTAGTACAGTACTAAAGCACCATGGACTTAAGAAAACACCCTTTTTGTGGTATGATGAAGCTGGTGGAATTAAATGAGCTGTTTCTTAGTAGATGCTGACCCTTTTTGTTTCACTTTGCACTTATGCCACGTGAACCGTTTCTGTTTCTGACCCAATGCTGATGAGACCCATCATTGCTGGCCTTTAGCTTTCATTATTGTGTATGCTGGAAAGTAGGAAACATACCGGAAAACTGCTGTACTGATAAAAAGGCATTCTGTTACCAGAGATCAGTGAAGTGTTTTCTATTTTCCAAGCATACAGTTTGGTTTTTTCATTTTAATTTAAAGTAATGGAGCATTGAGGAATTATAAGGAAGCAGCTTATCTTTGTCGTGTGTATTCACAGTCTGTCATTTCCTGCTATTCCAGTTTGTTTGACATTTCAAACCCAAGTCTTATTTTATCCAACCAACTTGAGTTAGGTTAGAAGAGTAGTACTGTTTATTGAAGTGTTTGGCACTTTTGCTGTGATTTTACTCAACCTCTTTTCTCCTTTTTTCAGTTTCGTTTATGCTTGGTTGTGAGCCCTAAGATTTTGAATTGCTGATGATATTATTTGGATTGCTGTGTTAAAGGCTTGAGTAATTCATGGGGTAATTCATGTGATATACATGCCATTTTTGGAAAATGGTTGAAGTATAATGCATAATAAGTTTATAATATATGGACACACTTTTTATGTATATTAATTGATTTGATTTGATTTGATAAATTGTCCATATTTCTTTTCAAAAAAAGTATGACCAGATTTTTTTTTTTTTTAAATGTGTCAGTGTGATTTACCATTCAGTGGGAAAATTATCTGGCTATTTTACCCTGTCCATTCACCTTTTTGTGGTCGATTTCAACAAAAGTCACCAGCAATTCAAATGGGATAATGAAGTAGTGGTTTATACATTGAAAGAAAATTATGCCCGGCGTCATCAATTGATGTTGTATTGATGTTAGTGATTTAAACATAAATCAGTTAGCAGTCTGCTATGTTGAGGCAAATGCGAAATACAGAATCACTCATCTTTTCTTTCTTTGTGTGAGCATTGTACTGGAGTCTTTCTGTAGCTGGATTCTGCAATGTCAGTGATTTTTATTTCTGTACAGAACTATTTCCCTCTTCCATCTCTGTAATTGGTTTTTGATAACTTTTGATGTGCAAGACAATAAAGAGATGAATGAATATATATTAAGTAAAAAGCGTGATCTTTTTATTAGATATTTAATGCATTTAATTTTGTTTTGTGACCATAAAATTTCTACGTTGTTGTAATAATAATGACTATTATCACATACATTTTTGTAAGATTTTTTTTTATTGCATTTACAGAACAATATTACAAAACAACAGAAATATGTAAAGGCCATAAAATAAAATCCAATTAAAATTAACTAGCTCTACACTACCAGTCAAAAGTTTTTTTAATGAGTATCTTCTGTTCAGCAAGCCTGCATTTATTTGATACAAAGTACAGAAAAAACGGTACAAATTTGAAAAATTTGTTCTATTTAAAATAACTTATTTCTTTGATCAAATCTAAATTTGCACCATTATTACTCCAGTCTTCAGTATTACATGTTCATTATAAATCATATGCTGACTTTCTGTTCAAGAAACATTTATTATTATTATCAAACAGTTGAGTAAATTTTTTTAAAGATCCTTTGATGAATAGAAAGATCCAAAGATCAGCATTTATCTGAAATAAAAAGATTATATATTTTAATATTAACATTATACACTATACCATCCAAAAGCTTGGAGTCAGTATAATTTTTTTTTTTTTTTTTTTAATTATAGAAATGAATACTTTTATTTAGCAAGGATGCTTTTAATTGATCAAAAGTGATGATAAAGACATTTATAATGTTATTTTACTGTTTCCTGATGCTTTAATGTTACTATATATATATATATATATATATATATATATATATATATATATATATATATGCTAAAAATTCAGCTTTGACATTTAATTACATTTTTAAATATATTCAAATAGAAAGCAGTTATTTTAAATAGTAAAAATATGTCAAAATTTTACAGTTTTTGCTGTACTTTGGATCACATAAATGCAGGCTTGATGAGCAGAAGAGAAAAAACATTAAATATCTTAGTGTTCAAAAAACTTTAACCGCTAGTGTACTTATACAGCAAATGCACAAATGATAATCAAACAACTTTTTACATGCCAGGTTGATTTAATTCATTTAGAAATATAATAAAAAGCAAGAATAATTAAAAAAGCATACATAAATGTTTTATTCTGGTTTTAACCAGTTCTGTGATGTAAAATTACATTGGCAAATGGCATTTTGATTGTGAACTTTACATTAATAAACTCAAGTATACATTATGTGTACAGTAGGCCTATACACTATAATGACACAATGTTTTAGATGTTTAATTTCTTAACTAAGCTTAACTTAGTTACAAAACAAAAGCGCAAACACATATTCATAACCAGAAAATTAAACACAAACCAATGGCGTCTTCAAGATGACGTACGTGGCGTCATCACCGGTAGTCCCACAATTCAACTCGGCGCGCGAAAACTGACTGAGGTAAACAACAGAAGAGTGCAGATCGCTGACAGATCTAGACCGAATAAACAATGAGTAAAAAAGACAGTGCAGGTACGCGATGCTTCTTTTCTTTTACTTAACGTACACTAGTGAACATTTAATGCCATTATTTGGTTATGTTTTCATGAATGATATAGCTATACTACATTCGATTTCCATCTTTGTCTCACACTCAGGTGTTGCACAGATCCTCGCTTACTTGAACGAGAAAAACAGACCCTTTAGTGCTCAGGATGTCTTTACAAACCTACAGAAGCAGTGTGGTCTGGGTAAAACGGTAAAAAGCAACATTACATTTAATATTAAACACTTTTGACCAGTTCTGCTTTGATGACATCTGTCCATTGATATTAAGAGTCTCTGATATTACCAGAGTTGTTTGTGGTGATCATTTAGTATTACAGTTTGTATCATGTTAAATGATTGTATAATGTTAAACGCCTTTATTTTCTTTGCACTTACACAGGCTGTGGTCAAAGCAATGGAGCAGCTGGCCCAAGAGGGAAAGATTAAAGAGAAAGTCTATGGAAAGCAGAAGATTTACTTTGCAGATCAGGTTGGTCTGATTCCTCATATAAAAAAAACAAAACAATGTTTTCACGATGCGTCATCAATCAGCCATATTGGCAGCACTGAACGTAAAAACAGTGTCACTGAATCGAACAAAACTCAAATATTTAGTTAATTATTGCTGCTGAACATAGTCAATTATTGTCATGTTTTGGGCTGTACTAATCAGTTGGACTGGGAAAAAAACATTTGGAGTACTATAGACTGCCAAAAGTTATAACAAATCAAGGAGAAGAGTGCAAAAACGTTTTGAGAAACAAAAGGCGTTTGTGGTTGGCTAAACTGAAGCAGGATTTCGAGGGCAAGAATCTTGACAACATTCGTGTTTGTTCTTATGAATTCTTGTCAGGTAGGTGAAATATTAGGCTAAAATCTTAATGAATACTACTCCTATGTATCTTTTCCACCAAATGAGCTGTAATTTGTCAAAATATTGCGACCTTTCCTGCTTCCTGCTTTATAGCCCTTCTCTATATGATTTAGCAGCTTCCACACGTTTTTTTCCGGGGTTTAGACAGCATAAATTGGCAGAACAACGTATTCAGTAGTACATCAAACGTGCAATCCATGCTGTTGTTTACATCCGAGTAACTGACCAAATCGTGACGTAGGATGGAGACAGTTTGCTCTTAATATTAAGAGAACTGGTGTTGGTTAAACAGCCTGACACACGTCCTTTCTTGTCACTTTAGTCTCAGTTTGCAGATGTGAGTGATGCTGAACTTAAGAACATGGATGCTCGTATTGCAGAACTCAGTACTGAAGTACAGACCATCTCCCAGAGCTGCAGGCAGCTGGATGCAGGTGTGCACTCGACATGCACTGCTGATAAAATATGTGTTGTTTGAACTTTTGCACAGACTGTTTGTATTTGATAAAAAGTTCATCTTTTTGCCCTCAGAGCTGAAGGAGTTGAACAGCTCATTAACCACAGCAGAGATGAAGACTCAGATCCAGGAGCTGCAGGCAGAGTGCTCTGGGTACAGAGAGAGGCTAGATAAAATCAAGTCAGCTACAAACCATGTGACCCCCGAGGAGAGGCAGAAGGTTCGAAATCACTGCATTCTTTAATGTCTGCTGATCTTTTGGCCTTGAGATGATAGTAGTCAAATTCACAATGCATGATCTATTCAGGAATCAACAGTAAGGATTTTGTATATATACAGTCAAGCCTGAAATTATTCATACCCCTGGCAAATTCTGGCTAAAAGTTACTTTTATTCAACCAGCAAGTTTTTTTTTTATTAGAAATGACACAGATGTCTTCCAGAAGATAATAAGACGATGTACAAGAGGCATCATTGTGGAAAAAATTACTACTCATCTTTTGTTTACATTTGAACAAAAAGTGGCATGTCCAAAATTATTCATACCCTTCTCAATAATCAATAGAAAAGCCTTTATTGGCTATCACAGCAATCAAACGCTTCCTATAATTGCTGACCAGCTTTTTGCATGTCTCCACTGGTATTTTTGCTCATTCATCTTTAGCGATGAGCTCCAACTCTTTCAGGTTGGAGGGTCTCCTTGCCATCACCCTGATCTTTAGCTCGCTCCACAGATTCTCAATTGGATTTAAGTCAGGACTCTGGCTGGGCCACTGCAAAACGTTAATGTTTTTGTCTGCTAACCATTTCTTCACCACTTTTGCTGTGTGTTTTGGGTCGTTGTCGTGCTGAAATGTCCACTGGTGCCCAAGGCCAAGTTTCTCTGCAGACTGCCTGATGTTGTTGTTGAGTATTTTGATGTATTGCTCCTTTTTCATGGTGCCATTTACTGTGATTAGGTTCCCACCGGCTGAAAAACACCCCCAAAACATTAGGTTCCCACCACCATGTTTGACAGTGGGGATGGTGTTCTTAGGGTTGAAGACTTCTCCTTTTTTACGCAAAATGAAGCCTACATCATTGTGGTCAGACAATTAAATTTTTGTTTCATCTGACCATAAAACAGAAGCCCAGAAGTCTTCTTCTTTGTCCAGATGAGCATTTGCAAAGGCCAAGCAGGCTTTTGTGTGCCTTATCTGGAGAAGTGGTGTCCTCCTTGGTCTGCGTCCGTGGAACCCAGCGGTGTGCAGTGTTTCTTGGACTGTCTGCCTTGAGATGTTGCCACCAGCAGAGCCCAGATTCATCAGGATGGCCTTGGTGGTGATCCTTGGATTCTTTTTTACCTCTCTCACTATCCTCCTGGCCAGCACAGATGTCACTTTTGGTTTCCGACCACGTCCTCTGAGATTTTTCACAGTGCGGAACGTCTTGTATTTTTTAATAACACTTTGCACTGTAGCCACTGGAACTTCAAAACATTTAGATATGGTCTTATAGCCCTTTCCTGTCTTGTGAGCAGCCACAATGCGCAGCCGCAGGTCCTCATTGAGCTCCTTTGTCTTAGCCATGACTGTCCACAAACCAACAGCAGAGAGCTTCTGTTTTTCACCTGTTGAGTTGATTAAAACAGCTGTTCCCAATGAATCAGAGTAATTAGGATGCTTTAGAACAGCTTGGACTATTTGGAATGGTATGGAACTTTGGATTTTCCCATAGACTGTGACAGTTTGCAAAGGGTATGAATAATTTTGGACATGCCACTTTTTGTTCAAATGTAAATAAAAGCTGAGAAATATTTTTTTTTCCACAATGATGCCTCTTGTACATAGTCTTATTATCTTTTGGGAGAAGCCTGTGTCATTTCCGGTCAAAAAAAACTTGCTGGTTGAATAAAAGTAACTTTAAGTCAGAATCTGCCAGGGGGATGAATAATTTTGGGCTTGACTGTATGTAGTTTTTTTTTAACTGGTAACATTTACCAGCTTTGTGCATGATTAATGACCACAAAATGTAGTGTCGATTAGGGGAAATGACAGTCCATCCACTGACCTGAATCTCTCCCAAACTGGCCCTGGGCCATTCTTATTGTTGAGCCCTGCACATTAAATTGAAACGAAAAAAAAAAGAATAATCTAATCTAGCATCTCTGGGATATGTTTGATTCATTAGGTGAAGGTTATACAGATAATGTGGCTGTCCTGGGGCAGTCAACAGTATATTATGCTTGTTTGTGTTGCTGACAAATGTATTTCTTGGCCCTCAGGTATACAAGGAGAGAGAGACTTATGTGAAAGAGTGGGGGAAGAGGAAGAGAATGGTAATGATCCATGAAAACATTTATTCACAACTTGCCCAGGAGACAAAATGTCAGCTAATTTTTAATGATACAGCTATAAGGCTTGCCTTTATGAAAGTGCATTCATTTGATCTGTGTCCTCAACACTATGATTTATGTATGTACGAGTAGAAACTGCTCTTGCACATTATGATCTTTATTATCACTGCCAACATTCAACTGACTTAACAAATGATACCTGTGATAGTGCTACAAATCGTACTCTAAACAGATATTTAGCTACCTATTAAATGTTATGTATCATAATATGAAACTCCAAGCACAGCTTTTAAGCCATTTATGTCTATTTATCTCCCAGGTTAATGATATGGTTGGAGCTATTTTGGAGGGGTACCCAAAGAGCAAGAAACAGTTTCTGGTGAGTCATTCCTGTAGAATGTGTTCCCAAACTTTTTTGACAGCCAAACCTTACTTGAAGTACCCCCTGAGAAGTGACGTTAATATTTCAATTACACCAGTTTGCTTGTTCATGATTCTCTCATGTCAGTTAATGGTTACATGTTGCATGCACCATATTGTCGGACTGATTTTGGAATCAGCCGATAATGACTTTAAATATCGCCATTTGCCCTATATGAAAAATTATGCTGATATGTCATGCTGATTAGAGGAATACGTTAACTTGCATTTGCTCAGGGTGTGCTAGTAATTAGCTTACATCAGCAGTGTGGCTCATTCTTGAAGAAAAGTTTTGCCTGGAAGATGATTAGATTTACTCTTTTGGATCGCTGCTTTTTGAGTTTTAATTCCATTGGGGGCACTGTTAGCGTACTTCTAATAAAATTAAAGGAAAATACACAAATAACATTTAGACTGTGATTAAATGAAACTTTTGTCATAAAATCATGAGTATGTTTTGATTTAACGATCAGAAGCTATAGCTAACATGAATAAAAAAAAATCACAAACAAAACACTTGTAAATTAAATAATTTTATATATACTGATTTATTCATTAATGTCCAATACGTTATATTTTTTTAAACAAAAATATGAGCTCTAAAAGGTTTTCAGAATTTTTACAACTCTTGCTTTAGACCATCTACAAATGTTAAATCTTAAAATAAAATTGATTTATAGTTTATTAATAGTTATTTTCAAAGCTTCAATGTACTGTCATTATCAAAAAAACTTCATTATTGTTTATTTAATTCTAACAAATAAGTTCTTGTTAAAAACTAACCAAAATAAAAAAATATTTTGCTTATAATTTCTGCACAGGAGAGACTTGGATCTTTGAGATTTTTATTTTTTGTACTTTTGCAAACTAGTCCTAGGTTTTTTACCCATGCAGAAAGATCCTTTGTAGAGTGAATATCAATAATTATAAAAAAAATAGTTTAACTTTCGCACCGTTAAAACGTTCTGGAAAAAACATAAACATGGCAATAACTACGCACCCGTTAGACCGATTGACTTGAAAACTGGTATGCCGTGTCTTTGTCAAGAGTGCCACATGTCAATGAGGACATTCGCAAACATGGCCGTCATCAGCCAATGATTTTTGAGCACCTTTTAGACAAGGTAAACAGAGGTCAATCGGAATGAAACTCATAACCCTAGAGGTCTATAAAAACTATAAAAAAATATTAATCACTAGTTGGCGCTAACAAGTTTTACGCCTCTGTAATCACATGGTGCTTCACACATCCACAATATTCATGTAATTTGTTAGATCTCCTCATACTGAGCAACTTTGCCTCAAGAACCACTGCTGTCAATTAAACTGTTCATTAAATATTCTTGATTATGTACATAAACTCCTTTTGCAAACTAGTCCTAGGTTTTTCACTCATCAAGATAAAGCCCCGCAGCACAATTCTCTGGACTCTCTAGATCAATAATTATCAAAAAATGTGCAATTTTACTCTTTGGTTAGCTATAACGGGGCCATTTAGAAAAGTGGCGTGTCCAAATATATCCAAAAGCCTATAAATCCTAAATGAAAACTCAAAACTTCACGAAACTAGAGGAGCACTTGCAATAGATGATTCTGAACAAGCATGCAAAGTTTTGTGGAGATTGGACCGTAGGTGGACATAAACATTAAAAATCATCGTAATTCTCTGGTAAATTACCTGTATTTTAATCATCGATTAATCATTTAGGTGGTTACAGGCTTGCTAAATATATGTAATTTATTTTTTCATGTGTTTAACTGCCTTAAAGCACTTGAACCTGATAATCGCTGCTTGCAGCAATATTTTTTTATATTCAATGTTGCCTGCCTGAGTCTTTCCTCTTCATCTTGTGTTTGAAATCAGGAGGAGGCTGGGATTGAAACAGATGAGGACCATAAAGTGGCAATGCCCAACATCTGATGGAGGACTCTCTTATTAAATTCAGACGCCGCCAACACCGTTGCTGGGACACCAGACCTTTGGAAAGGTTGGAAAGTAATATAGAGGATTCTGGAGCACCAAGAGAACCGTTTTGTTAAAACCAATCCTATTTATAAGTGTTCTGTTGAGAAAGAAAGAACAAACAAAGCTGTAAATAAGTTTGAACATTGTTTATTTTCAATTAAAAAAATTATACTGATACAAAAATATTTCAAACAGATTCTTCTGTTGAAGTCAGAAATGCAGAAGCACAGAGTCTAGTATAGCAGTTCAGCACGAAGGGCCTCGTTTCTGTGAGCTGACATTTCCCTTCACTGTATGGCTTAACTTTTAAAGACGTCCCTTATTCCAGCACAGGTCAAACAGTTGATTGTACAATCATCTGTTATTTAAAAAAAAAAGATTTCGATACCTAAAAATCTGTGTCCTGAGTAGACTTCGAATCTAAATTTCATTATGCTTGAACATTCATTTAAAATATAAATAGAATTGGGCGGTCACACCATGTGAAGCTGCTACCATGCACGGATGCGACTGTGTCTTCATTGATAGCTTATGCAACACAAAGCATACTGATCACAAGAGCTTAAAACCATGAATATGAATGCAGAATAAAACATTATTGCGCTACACACAGCTGAACAAAAACTGACATAACATGACGAACAGAGGTTTATCTTTCATTATTTGTGCGTAGACACTGCAATCTTTGGTCACAGCATCCCAAGGACAGTGGCTTAAAAGAGGAACGAAGATGGCTCAGCATTGCCTAACTTTAATTATATTAAAGCATGCAGGACAGCTGTTTTTGGACGTAAAAAAACAACTGACAGTGATATATCACAGTGTAACCAGACCTCTTGGCTCCCCTTTCTAGTACTAAGTTGTTTGCAAAGGTGAAAATGTAGTTGTGCTTTGGAAAATGACTTGAACATGAGGTAAAGATGATAACTAAATGCAACACATCAAGCTTAATCATTCGAAGGCAGCTGTCTGGTTTATAATGCAGCAAAATTGAGACATATCGCACACGCACACCGCAGTATATGGGGTGTGAGGTTGTTTGACAGCTGGGTGTTCCTCATATTTGTGGTTGTCAGGATGCTATTTTTTCTTAGCATCACAACTGCAGACTTTTGAAAATATGAATACTGATGAAACGGTTCTGGTTTTAGACTAAAAATACAAAAAAAAAAATGATTAAACTTTAGGACTGAGGTGTGTTCGACCACATCAACTAAACAGCACATTACACATTCTTTCATTTCTAAACCAGCTGAAGGTGTGAGGAAACGGAATATACAATGGTAAACATTACCTTTTAAATGATTAATAATAAAATGACAGATCTGAATGAATTATTGCATTTCCACATTTGTTGATTGGAATCATTGCCATAAACGCTTCACAATATCAGTCAATCCTTGAGAGTGCTACTTCATCTCTTTAGAGTTCTTGAACACACCCCAGTCCATTAGTGTGCTGATACCCTGCTGCATAGTGTGTGTGTGTGTGAGAAAGAGTGTTTTTGAATGAGATTTTAGCCTGAGAGACAGACACACAATACAGATTGACAGCTTCAGTACAGCTGGCCATTCACTTGCTGCAGCACAGTCACCACAAACTCTCTCAGCGTCTGTAAAGAATACAGAAAGACACGGTCAGTCTGGGAGTTTTCAGTGTTTATTTAGGCCTGTGTAGGTGATTGACAAAAAAACTGAAGCTTGCTGTTGCTTGTGTAGTGATCAGGTTGACTATATTATTTTGAGTACAGTGCTATTAAAGCATTATTATTTTAGGGCATGTTTTGTTTTTTTTTAATGCATTTCTGGCTTGTTTTGTTGGGTCCTATGATTTCCGCGATGCGGTAAAACGCGAAATCCAGTCATAAAAATAGAATTTACTATATAATGCAGAATGTAACTAAATTTGCCACATTTTAGATGAATAAATCAAAACGGTATGTCTCTGTGTGAATGAATGGTACAGATGCGCAGTTTTGTTTACTACACAGTACGCACAGTGAAGCGCGCTTGACGCTCACGGTGTTTACAGCCTCTGCCTCCTCGATAAATGAGTACATGAACACATAAACAGTCTCTAGAACTTCTCTGAGAGTCACTTCCATGAAAATTTTACTGTGTCTTTTGAGAAAAGCTATATCATATACAAACAGAAACTTAAAGGTCCTCACAGCAACCCATCAAAATAAAAGTTTGTTTAAATTGACAAAACTGTGACAAAAATATTACTGAATATGATCATATATAATATAGTAATCTTTTTTTTCTTCAGTCGTAAAGAAATTATTTTTTTTGAGGAAAACATTTCATGACTTCTCTCCATATAATGGACTTCTATGGTGCCCATGAGTTTGAACTTCCAAAATGCTGTTTAAATGCAGTTCAAAAGGCTCTAAATGATCCCAGCCCGAGGAAGAAGAGCCCTTTTGAATCTGCATTTTGGAAGTTCAAACTCAGGGGCACCATAGAAGTCCATTATATGGAGTGAAATCCTGAAATGTTCTCCTCAAAAAACATCATTTCTTTACGACTGAAGAAAGAAAGACATGAACATCTTGGACGACAAGGGGGTGAGGACATTATCTGTACATTACTACTCCTTTAAACATTATATTTTAAGGAATATTTACCAGAAAAATTATTGACCAGAATTTATTTACCAGAAAAATCATATATATAAAATATAATGAATTAGAGATGCTTGAGATTATTATAATTTAATGAAACCATTAAAATGGAACCCAAAGCATGGTAAACACAAAACTTGGTAAAAAATAAAATTAATAGGGCCTTAAAAATGTACATTTTATTAAACGTTTTATAAATTGCTGTTAAACTGTGTAATTTCCATCATTCATCTGGGGGGAAAAAAACGGATTTCACAGGGCCCTAGTTTTGTCTGATTGGTACATAAGTACATGCTTTGTGTTTGTGGTGAGGGGCATTTACATTTGATCATTTCATGCATATTTTCTGTTAAGGAAAATGGCAATCAGCTATGTGAACAAAAAAAGGGGCACTCAGCAAACTTGCAAGATGACTTACTAATGATTTAAAAGTTGACTGAACAAGACTGAACTGAACAAGCTTTAAATTAAACAAAAAAATATAAATTAAATCTTTTTCATTTACCTCCTCAACAACTGTTTTTCTTTAAAATAGCCAGAGTTCCCACTGTCTAGAAAAAAAACTTGGATAGCCTAATTTCTAGACTTGGAAAACTTGCAAAAATGTACAGTTAATTTACTCACCCCCTTGTCATCCAAGATGTTCATGCGCATACATACTTCATGTGCTCTGGTTCAATACAGTTAGGGTATGTTGAAAAACTAATTTTCTCCTCCAACTTCAAAATGATGATTTTGAAGTTGGAGGAGAAAATGAGATGGGAGTTTTTGACATACCCTAACTGTATTAATCCGGAGCGCACAGAGTATCCACATCGCAGAGCTAGACAAGACCAGCATTTGTGGTTAAAAAGTGTATAAATATTAATGCATTTAATAAAAATTACAGATTTGGCTAGATAAGACCATTATTCCTCGGCTGGGATCATTTAGAACCCTTTGAGGCTGCAATTAAAGTACAATTTGGAAGTTCAAACTTGCGGGCACCGTTAAAGTCCACTATATGGAGAAATAATAAAATATTAAATCATTGTTATATTATTATGTATGTTATAAAAATATACATGCTTTTTTTCTAGTTTTCAAAATTTATCAAGTAGAAATTGTGACTAAAAACTATTTTTAAGACTATTTTTTTTATCTTTATCCAGTAAATCACAAACAACTGGAAAACTCATGAGGCCTTTAAATATTGTTGTGGGCCTTTAAGTCAAAAAGCATGAGAAGTGCAACATATTAGATAATACAGCTATGAACAGGCCTTAATTGTGTGAGCATATGCACTACCTGTGGCTTGCAGTGTTCCTCGATCCAGCTGAAGACGCAGGCAGAGAGCTCCTGAAAGCTGTTGACTGACACTGAGGCACTGAAGGACTGGAACAGAGAGTCCATGACGCTCTGAAACACACTGAACTTCACCTGATCTGAAACCTGCTCGTTGCCCTGCTGAGGGTTATTCTGATGGGCCTTCACAATGTGCTCATAGTTCCTGAAACAAACCCCACAAAAGTGTCCATTAGAGACACAGTATCTGACACTTGTTCCTCCCTCAACCTCAAAGGTCTTACAGGGTGTTATCTTTCTTGGCAGAAGATTGACCGTGTCAGATAAAGCCTTCTGAAAGCCGAAAACAACCCTGCAGGACAATAAGGGGAACTACATTTGTCTGCCTAAGCAGTTCAAATATCCCGGCCTAACTCTAAATAACTAACCACTCACGTTTTCATAATTTTCAGCGCCATCACCTCCTTCCTAAGTGTGGAAACATCCTCTTCCTGCTTCTTCTTTTCTTTGTGGAGAAACTGAATGTAGTCGATTGCTGCAAACACACGCACACACGAGTTGCTTAGCTTTTCCATTCCAGAGTGAAAGACATGTGACAAGGAAACATAAATAGATAATGAAGGTTCTCACTCTTCTGCAGGACTGTAGCTTTACTAATCTTCTGTGTGGCCATGGCAAAGTCAGACTGTTGCTGGCATGTAGGCACTATAGACTGCAGGTCATCATAGCCTTTCTGTGAGACAGAGATGCATGCATACACATTAAGGTGACAGAAGTAGAATACTAGAAGCACAGCACTGTTCTTTTACACAGAATCCAGGGTTTTCACGATCTCAAAGCAGCTCCGTTCACAAATTCTGCTTCATGTGAACTCATCACTGCATGTTTTGGGTTGTTCACAAGCCAGCTGTTATCAACAATAGAGAAGCTTTAAAGGTACCGGTGATTGATTTATTCAAGAACTGAGAAATCAAAGTTCCCTTGATCTTTTGACATGAGAGGTCATTGTACTCCTTTAACATCCTTTAAGTTTCAGAACTAAAAACTTTCTCATTACACCGCGTCTACACCGAAGCCATGCGATGTGGCGACATGCGATAAAAGGTATCTTTTCCGTGTTATTCTGAGTTTTTGTCCTAATTAGCCATGACGCTGACACGTGAAATTTCTATTTTAGAAACGGTTTCTATTTCTGCAGTGCCGTGGCTGGAACAAAATACAAACTATGACAATTATAATCTCAGGTACTTATTATGTGTTTTATTTAATGTTAAAAGTGCCTAATGTGAGTGTAAATATCTTACTGCATGACATTTATAGCCATACTGAAATCAATAATAGATAGTTTAACTCAGATCTTGAAAATAAATTTAAATAAAATATGTTATAAACTGCGAACTCGATGCGAACCAACAAGTGTTTTCCAGGACAAAGATGGTATCGGTTAGAGTGCGGATCGGGCCGCATTTTTCTGTCCGAGCCCGACCCGCGTCCGACAAGCATTAAGATATTTATGTCCGAGCCCGATCCCAGCCCGACACAGTTAAAATCTCTTTTTTTTCTCATACTAATGAAACCTGCACTTTTTTTGTGTGGAAAGCCCGCTTTTATTAAGCAACTGTAGGAAAGCGTTCGGAAATGTCAACAGATGAGAGCATCAGTGCACACTGGGCAAAAAGCGCCGTTATAACACAGGCGCACTATCGCGCTGATGTGACCGAGCCCGACCCGAACCCGAGCATCCTTTCTAAATATCTGTCCGAACTCGGCCCGGCCCGTCGGGTTCCGTCGGGCTCGGCTCGGGTATCCATCCTCTAGTATCGGTCACTCAGTGTGTAGTTTTAACAGTGTTTAAAAGGTTTAATATTTATGAATTAGTAGAGCTGCCCCCCCAATAGTTGATGAGAAGAGGCATGGGTGACCAAAATTTTATTAGTCAGAGGAAGTGGAGAAGTCACGCCATCTGTGATGGACAGATTGTTAACAGCTAGTCTATGTGGTAATACAGCACATGGGGCAGGATATCCAAATGCTCATCATTCTTCGGCCTCAAATATGGCTTTACATCTGAAAGATGTATGTAGTAGCAAATTTACATGGCCGCTCAATCTAATGTTAAAAATATGCACTATTCAAGTGTCTGTGTGGAGTGTGGAAACTGAACAGTAGCGCGGTGCGGTCACTTGCTCTTAAAATACTCCGTCATTTTTGGTCACACAGATTAAAGGAATACATTTTTCAAATCTGTAAAGACTGCATTTATTTGTGTACACTAACAATAACAACGAAACATTGCACTTTTGTAAAATAATTAAAGCAGATAGGATGCACTTTTTGCCGTCTCTGTGTCTGTGAACTTGAGCGCGAAACTTCGAAACTCTGTGTAAACTTGCCTTACAGACATGAAAAATGTATCTATAGAGAGTGAAATGTCTATTGGTTAAATTTAACCAATTCAAATAGACAGTTCCAGACCACGTCACTATAGTTGACCCTTTCTTCTCTTCATGTTACTGCAGATTTGTTAACAAACAAGGCACAATTTGATGCAAGATTTTCAGAAAGACTAAAAATAAAAGACAAAGCCGTGCCAACTATATTGGATCTGATAGTAATGTCACACCACACAAGTGTGAGTAACTGCTTTGTCTGTTAATAAAAATAGTTTGATATGCACTGAGTATTTATGTGTTTTTAACCTAAATCACACTAGCATCCATCTATGTAGGCTGTAGATGTAGGCTGTCAAACATACACAACTGTTAGTTAATCATAGCAGTGGGCGTTTATGTCCGAGCCTACAATCTGTCACACCTATTCAAACAGAGAGTTCTAATGAGTTCTAATGTTTTTTGATGTAAAAATCTTAACATTATAAGTGGACCTCAGAGAACCGTACAAAATAAAATATAAAAGCAGTTAATGACCTCTTAAGGTTGATGGATAATTATTAATAATTCCATATTGCTATATAATCACAAAGTATCTAATTGGCAAAAAAAAAAAAAGTTAGTCTCTTAAAGGGATGGTTCGGAGTAGAATTGACTTCATTGCTATGCACTCCCAAGCCCATGTAAATACCCCATCCGAAGTTTTTTTTACCTTAGTCAAACATTTATGGAGATATTAGAGTTTTTCGAATTGCTTGTTACAGGAGTGAATGGTACATGTGATGTATCTCGTAAATTGCACCACTAAACGTGCAAGTAATCTTACCAAACTTGTACAGTAGTGTAAATAAGTTATGTACTCACAAAACGCTGCATCGGAACATTTGTAAGTCCACCATGAGTGTTTTAAAAACACGTTTTAGCTGATCCCTATTAGTCTCAAAAACTACAAATGGCGACACGTCGACGTCACTTCCCTGGTTTGAAAAAAGCACGTAAAAGTCCTCCTACAAGTTGACATGCACATAGATGTAGTAGGAGGACTTTTACGTGCTTTTTTCAAACCAGGGAAGTGACGTCGACTTGTAGTTTCTGAGACTAGTAGTTCTCGGGTAAAACGTGTTTTTAAAACACTCATGGTGGACTTACAAATGTTCTGATGCAGCGTTTTGTGAGTACATAACCTATTTACACTACTGTACAAGTTTGGTAAGATTACTTGCACGTTTAGTGGTGCAATTTACGAGATACATCACATGTACCATTCACTCCTGTAACAAGCAATTCGAAAAACTCTAATATCTCCATAAATGTTTGACTAAGGTAAAAAAAACTTCGGATGGGGTATTTAGATGGGCTTCGAAGTGCATAGCAATGAAGTCAATTCTACTCAGAACCATCCCTTTAAACTAGTACTAAATGAAAGTAAATGTGAAGTATGTGAAAGCATGTGAAGTAAACATAGTGGAACATTCAGAAAAAAAAATATTCTCATGAAACTCTTCCATTTCATTGCATCAGACGGAACTGCAATGCTGCTGCCTTGAACTGAAAGTCACAGAGTACAGCTGCTGTCAGAAAGGCAATTGAACCACAAGTTAACACCCAAAAACCACCATAACCTATTGCAATATTAAAAATAGAATGTTTAGAATGTTTAATCAAGTCAAATAATTACTATGCTATGCTTATGATCGATTGCTGTCACTTCCAAGTACTTAGGTTCCCTTATTCTTATATAAACTACTATATTTTCTGTCTTTGTTTTCCCTATAAATGTTTGCCCTTCTCTCTCTTACCTTAATGGCATCTCTGCGTTTTTGCTCTGCCTGTGTGTGCGCCTGTCTCCTCCGGTCTTTATACGACTCCTTATAAGGTGTCTCATGTCTGTTGTCACTGTCTTCATCATCTAAACCGGAGAAGAACTGTGTGTTACTAGACTGTTGTTGCAATAATCAACACATATTTTCTTTTTCTCTCTTGTTATGACTGTTTTTGTGGTCCAGGGTCACATTTATCAATGCCAAATAATGGCCATGTTTGATATTAGATGATTTAGATTGGTATTATCACCTGTGTTTGGTACAGAAGAGGCACTTGTGGATCCAATGCTGTTGGCTCTTGACACCAAACTTCCTTTGCGAGCACTCTCGGCAAAGAAACCTAATGATACAGACATAAGTATAAATGCATAAACTATAAGCTTATTGGTTATTTTAACATTTGACAGCACAAAGTAGTTTCAGTAAGTTAAGTCTGGCCTATGGGTTAAGTCTCACCTTTGTCTTGTTATATAAGCTGAAGAAAAACACATTAGTTGAGACTCTCAGTAATATTTTATAGCTCAGGTACTCACTGTGATCAAAGCCGTTGTCACTGAAGGTGCCGTCCGTCTGCTGAGACATGGTGACATGTGATGTAA
Source organism: Garra rufa (assembly GCF_049309525.1). Lineage (NCBI taxonomy): Eukaryota > Metazoa > Chordata > Actinopteri > Cypriniformes > Cyprinidae > Garra > Garra rufa. The sequence goes on along the minus strand of NC_133361.1, from coordinate 34,995,947 downwards.
AAAGACAAACAGAAGAAGAGTCAAAGCCAGCCAGACTAGACAGTCAGAGACCAGCCTACTGATGATCACATATGCAAACAGAGCCTGACCTGTCCTGCCTTACCTTTATCTGGGACACCTCTAACTCCCCACTGTGATGTGACCCAAATAACCTCTTTAACAGGTGACATTTAATCTACATGCATAATGTGTCTCCAAACTCTCCGATTGAGCAATCACTGTCACATTGTCAAGCTGTCATTACAGTCGGTGCAATTGAGGGCATATTTTATTTTATTCGTTTCATATGAATGCGACAGGAAGTGCAGTATTCCCTGGAATAGCAGAATAAATGTAGTGAAGGAACAAAGAAAACTAGTGAGGTTCATTTTGTCGTCTTGACAGTATTCGGGGGCATCACCAGCCACCTGAATCGAATCCCGTCCCTCTGGGGAGTCGATTCGGTCGTTCGAACGCTCCTTCGATGCCCGAAAATATCTGTCTAGTGAGGCAGTTTCAATACGTTTTTTGAAACACAGCCAGAAATAGTCAATGTAGCCAACAAGCAAGTTAGCTTAGCAGATTCAACTCTTACACATCTGCTGTTCCATTCTAATATTAACAACATAAACAGTCCGCTGAAGCGCAGAACTGTTTTCTGCCGCGTTTCTGTTGTCTAAAGCACCGCTAAATACACTGCATTTTAACACCACGATAAACTGGGAAGCAGGGTGATTCTTCTTCTGACTTGCTGAACTTTACGACTAGCCTGCTGAGCTAGAGAGTGAAACCAACCACTGCAGACCTACTCAGATAAACAGAAACACACTTTACGAGGGCGTTTTAAGAGGATATGGCTGTTTAAAATCAACGGACCGTCTTTTTCTGACTATTGTTCCTTACCTTGAGCCAGGGATCCTCCGGCGACGCGCTGTTTTCCGTCATTTTGGAATAAACAATGACGGGATGTTACGAGCTGCGCCCCCTATTGGCCATTATCTGGTCTGACCTCTAGAGACTCATCCTCTCTCTTTCTACTGACTACTGACAACTGTGACTTCCGATTAACTCTATAAGTTAAATGTTAATATATATTGATCTATTCGTTCATCCATCTTTTTTATTTTTGTTTTACTCTTTGTTTTGTGTATTCTTATAGCCTGTATACATATAAGATCATATCCTAAAGATAAACACTAAAGATTAACATTAGCGTGTGTGGTAATTTATTCCACATGGTGGTGCTCTAAGAGAGTTTATCAAAGATCAAACTGAGATGAAGCTCTGTCTGTCTTCTCCGTATATCCGTCGTTTTCTATCGGATCTACGGACATGTTCTCCGTAGATCCGTATCTATCTGTCTGTCCACCTGTGTCTGTCGGCCTGTCTGTCTGTCTGTCTGTCTGTCTGTCTGTCTGTCTGTCTGTCTGTCTGTCTGTCTGTCTGTCTGTCGGCCTGTCTGTCTGTCTGTCTGTCCATCTGTCTTCTCCGTAGATCCGTATCTATCTGTCTGTTTGTCTGTCCGTCCACCTGTGTGTGTGTGTGTGTGTGTGTGTGTGTGTGTGTGTGTGTGTGTGTGTGTGTGTGTGTGTGTGTGTGTGTCTGTCTGTCTGTCTGTGTGTGTGTCTGTCTGTCTGTCTGTCTGTCTGTCTGTCTGTCTGTCTGTCTGTCTGTCTGTCTGTCTGTCTGTCTGTCTGTCGGCCTGTCTGTCCATCTGTCTTCTCCGTAGATCCGTATCTATCTGTCTGTTTGTCTGTCCGTCCACGTGTGTGTGTGTGTGTGTGTGTGTGTGTGTGTGTGTGTCTGTCTGTCTGTCTGTCTGTCTGTCTGTCTGTCTGTCTGTCTGTCTGTCTGTCTGTCTGTCTGTCTGTCTGTCTGTCTGTCGGCCTGTCTGTCCATCTGTCTTCTCCGTAGATCCGTTTCTATCTGTCTGTTTGTCTGTCCGTCCACCTGTGTGTGTGTGTGTGTGTGTGTGTGTGTGTGTGTGTGTGTGTGTGTGTGTGTGTGTCTGTCTGTCTGTCTGTCTGTCTGTCTGTCTGTCTGTCTGTCTGTCTGTCTGTCTGTCTGTCTGTCTGTCTGTCTGTCTGTCTGTCGGCCTGTCTGTCGGCCTGTCTGTCTGTCTGTCTGTCTGTCTGTCTGTCGGCCTGTCTGTCCATCTGTCTTCTCCGTAGATCCGTATCTATCTGTCTGTCTGTCTGTCTGTCTGTCTGTCTGTCTGTCTGTCTGTCTGTCTGTCGGCCTGTCTGTCGGCCTGTCTGTCTGTCTGTCTGTCTGTCTGTCTGTCGGCCTGTCTGTCCATCTGTCTTCTCCGTAGATCCGTATCTATCTGTCTGTTTGTCTGTCCGTCCACCTGTGTGTGTGTGTGTGTGTGTGTGTGTGTGTGTGTGTGTGTGTGTGTGTGTGTGTGTGTGTGTGTGTGTGTGTCTGTCTGTCTGTCTGTCTGTCTGTCTGTCTGTCTGTCTGTCTGTCGGCCTGTCTGTCGGCCTGTCTGTCTGTCTGTCTGTCTGTCTGTCTGTCTGTCGGCCTGTCTGTCGGCCTGTCTGTCCATCTGTCTTCTCCGTAGATCCGTATCTATCTGTCTGTTTGTCCGTCCACGTGTGTGTGTGTGTGTGTGTGTGTGTGTGTGTGTGTGTGTGTGTGTGTGTGTGTGTGTCTGTCTGTCTGTCTGTCTGTCTGTCTGTCTGTCTGTCTGTCTGTCTGTCTGTCTGTCTGTCTGTCTGTCTGTCAGCTGTCCATCTGTCTTCTCCGTAGATCCGTATCTATCTGTCTGTCTGTCTGTCTGTCTGTCTGTCTGTCTGTCTGTCTGTCTGTCTGTCTGTCTGACTGTCTGTCTGTCTGTCTGTCAGCTGTCCATCTGTCTTCTCCGTAGATCCGTATCTATCTGTCTGTCTGTCTGTCTGTCTGTCTGTCTGTCTGACTGTCCGTCCGTCTTCTCCGTAGATCCGTAGTTATCTATCTGTCTGTCTGTCCGTCCGTCCGACCGTCCGTCCGTCCGTCCGTCTGTTTGTTTATTTACAGAGGCCTATAGATCTATTGTAATTTATAAAAAGTTATTGAACATTTATGCTGCCTGAGAGGGAAAAGTTCAAAACTGTTCATTAAACAGCCTGTTATAGGATTTTTCAGTCAAATTTAAACAATAATATATTTATGACCAGCAGAAAACAGCAGTACATAATAATTTAAACCAATGATAGTCATTTAATAAAATCAAATTTAATTAATAAAAAATAATATTATCGGTTATATTATTGGTGATAAAATAAATATGGCAGTGTGGTATTGTTCAGTTGTTTACCCAAGAGGTAACATTTTCCAATAAGGTCCAATTAGCTTAAACTATCAATCTGCAATATATTTGCCTTTTTTTTATAAATTGATTAGCTAATAAAAATAATTGTTCTTGTTAGCTCAGGTCCATTAAATAATATGAACAGAGACATATTTTGATTTGAATTATGTGTAAGTAAATGTTAAAATGCGATTTATAAATGTTTCCAGCCATTACAAAAACCACAAGCCCTGTCAACAGCATCATTGTTGTAACATAGCACATAATGCACACATGAGAAGTGTGATATGTTTTGGATCATCATATTTTTTAAATACAAACAGAACTTAAACCGACACACCCTGTGCTCTCTCTCTCTCTTTCTCTTTAGTGCGAGGTGTTCAGGAAGCTTCTGATGCTTCTGCTTTTTCTGTGGTTTCCTCCTGCTGTCACAACTGCTTCTCTCATTTCTGTAACACACATCAGTGTGCTCGGACAGGTGCCTTCATGTAAATTCGCCAACATCTGTACTTTCTTTTGGAAGAAACTTCTGCAGGCTTGATCAGAGGTGGTGGATGTAGGAAGTTGAGAGAAAGATGCTCCAACATCTGAAGCACTCACATGAGAGGCAGACGACTGGAGAAAAGGCCTGTTACACTGGTAATCAACACACTCAGCCGCACTGAAAGGCTGGAACAACTGAACTTTTAAAGGACCTGTATTGTCTTTATTGTGAAAGTATAAAGAGAGGCTTTTCTTGTTCCTTTTTTTTTTGACTAAGCAAAGGTGAACGTTAGTTTTACCCTCCATTTTGAAATCAGAGGAATTTTCTGATTGTGAATTCTCATCCTTGGTGAGAGCTTTTTCACAATCACTTGCACCATCCTGGACACAGTTTTGGTTTTAAGGCGTCCATACTGGCTGACAGCATGTCCTAAAAGACTCCATGTGCTTTCACCTACACTGGATCTGATTGACGAGAAAACTTCAAACACTTCAGTGGATTTTTACTTGTGGATTGCAAAGAGATTTATCTGGGTTTCTCCAGAGTTTAGCCTTTGGAACTGATCCAGAAAGAGTTCAGTATCCTGGAATTCCTAAGGAAAGTTGTGATGGGTAACGCAGTCGGCGGGTTGGAGCAGGTGGATGGCCTAGAGGCCAAAGGCTTAACAGGAGGGACAAACACTGCTCCCTCCACACCTAAAAAGAAATGTGCCCCTCCTAAACTACCCATGCCTCCTGAGGAAGAGCTCGAAGAACGCTTCAGTGTGGTTTTGGTGAGTTCAGACATGTAAACATTATATATCAGCACAGCAAAAGCAGCTCTCTTGACACTTCCTGTTCTGATAAAAACAAAGCCGTGTTAGGAACTACAGCAGTATTAAATTCTCTCTTTGCATTTGAAACATAAATACTAGCAGTTCAGAGGAACTTCTTGAATTCTTAATGCGTGCACAGTCGGTACAACAAACCAAAACATAATACATTTTGGATATTTCAAAGCAAATTCAATCAACCACCTGAAATGCAAAATTAAGTAACATTTGGAAAAACGCTTCTGACTTAATGCAATCTGATTACTGTCGTTTTAACTCCACACAGGCCTTTGGTATAGGAAATGACAGTGGCGGCATGACAAATTAGGCAACTTCTTAAAAGAAGTCATACGACAAAAAGAGGTCCTAGTCTCTGTAATGACCGACCTTGTTTCGTCTTTCGTTTCAGTGCAAAAAAACACTTAACTCAGTTGGTTATAACCCTAGATATGCCATCCCGTTTGTTTAATTCCAATTGAAATGATTCCTAATGGAAGCTCAATTGTGACCCTGGATCACAAAACCTTAAGTAGCAAGGGTATCTTTGTAGCGATAGCCAACAATACATTGTATGGGTCAAAATTATCACATTTTTATTTTATGCCAAAAATCATTAGGATATTAAGTTAAGACCATGTTCCATGAAGATACTTCGTAAATTTCCTACGATAAATATATCAAACCTAATTTTTCATTAATAATATGCATTGCTAAGAACTTCATTTCAACTTTAAAAGCTTTATTCAACTTTATTCAGACCCTCAGATTAGATTTTCAAATAGTTGTACCTTGGCCAATTATTATCAATGGAAAGCTTTTTTTTTTTCAGATGATGTATGAATCTCAGTAATAAAAAAAACCCTTATTACTATGTTTTTTTTTTTTTTTTTTGTGGTCCAGGGTCTTAATTATCTTCCATTTGGTTCCACCTACATGTATGTAAGCTTGAACCACTTCAGAATAAATAATGTGACTTTATATGTCCCAGCTGTGAGTTTATATTTGACAGTATGACTTTATTTCTTTTTAACTTCATAAAATAACATTTACTTTTTACTAAAATGTGTTTCTATATAACAAATGACCATTTGAATCTTCTGAAAATACTCTAATCTTTGCACAGGGTGCACAACCATACTGTCCCAGGCCCTGTGATGAGTTGGACTCACTAAACTTGTCTTTACAATGCTATGGGTCTGAGGGGAGTTAGGGACAATGTCTATAATTTTGTCCTTGACACTGTAAGCAACTGATTCGATTACAAGAATGTAAAACTATTTTATGTTAATGGATATGTGCAGCACATATGGTCACACTTCATAGTGATGTCCTCATTACAGGCTACTACCATAAGCCATGTGCATTTGGTACATTAAATATAATATCAACTTAATCAAGTTTTCACTTTATCTCACTCACATAAACCAGTAGACCACAGTTTGTCCCCCACCCTACCCCACCCACCCGCTCTCTGTTCCTCCAGTAACCGCTCAATGTGTTTCTAAATGTGCTTTCGCTCTTTGTGCACACAGCCTTAAGAAAATTTCAGAGCGGAAACGGCTTAGTGCTTTAGAGGAAACACCCAAGATCACAGTGTTTCTGTACTAAACTTTACACCTTTTTTTTTTTTTTTACAAACCACACCCATTAATTTGATTGACAGGTGCAATTTCAAAACTGGTGAGAAAGTACAAAACATAAAGCTAATGATGAATTTGTGTTGCTAATAATGTGTTTAAACACAAGACAAGTAACAAGTGGGCCCCGTGCCATCTTTTCAGGAAGTCACATTGTGTCAGACTGATGACTGACACAGCATATGATCTTAAGCAGATAAACATAAACTAAGGGGAAATGAATGGATGAGATACATAATATAATAGTTGAAAAAATGAAAACTGTTATTATTTCTCACCCTCATGTCATTTCAAATCTGATGACTTCAGTGGACCTCATATAAATTTATTGAGAAATTTCCACAAAATCCATGCAGGTTTAAAATTAAATAAAGGGAAATAAATTATTACAGGAATTAATTGTTTGCCTGAACTATCACTTTAACAGTCTAAAGTAGGCTAAGGAAGGAACAATAATTGCATCATAACACATTTTGTAATGTAGACATTTCCTTCTCCATGTCCGTTTAACCAGTGTCTTGCATCAGAAATGGTGATTATCAGTGTTAAGAAGTCATGACGTAAATTGCAAATCAGATATTGTTTGAAACTGAGGAAAGAGTTAATCAGCTGCAATATACACTTGTTAATGCCAGTCTCTTTCATATATCATACTGACATTTTTTGACAAACTAAAGTTTATAGGTAAAGATACGTACCTGACTGGAAATAAGTATAAACACAAATGTTGTCAAGATTCTTGCCCTGGAAATCCTGGTTCGGTTTGGCCAACCGCAAACACTTTTTGTTCCTCAGACAGTTTTTTTGCACTCTTGTTACAACTTTTGTCAGTCTATAGTCTGTAGCCTGGTCTGACCGATTAGTACAGTCCAAAATATGACGTTAATTGACCATTTTCAGCAGCAACAATCAGCAAAATATGCAAGTTTTGATAGTTTCAGTGGCATTGTTTACATCCAATGCCACCAATATGGCCGATTGATGAAGCCTTTTGTGTTTGTGCATGTTCTGCGTTCACAGATCAGTCTGAATGAACAATATAATGGCGTTAATGAGAAGACTGATTTTTAAAAGTGAACAACTCACACACTTAAACATAACCACTTTGTTACATCAAAATAATACTTTAAATGGCTTGAAAACATGATCTGTTGGAGTTTTTAGTGAGTAATCAGCCTGCTTATAATGTTGAAGTAAATTTACCCAGCTTTGATGACTGATAATCCAAAAATAAGTTTATTATAATTAAGCAATAAGGTACGAGAGGCCGTGCTGTATCGTGAATAAATCACGGCTGAAGGGCGTTGTTAGGCGGAGTGCCTGCAACCCCTTCAGCCGTGATTTATTCACGATACAGCATGGCCTCAAGTGCCTTATTGCTTTTATAAAACGGTTACCACACAATAAAAATATTAATATCAAAAATATGTATTAATTTATATATATATTAGGTTGTACGTTTTCATAAAGTAAAATCATTAACTGCCTTCCGCTGTGAAAAGTAGTCCCTAACTGCTAAAGCTTTGTTTACGTTGCTAAGGGTGGTTGCTAAGGGGGCTCAATGATACACAAAACCGTTGAGTGAAGCGGTCATAGCAGTGCCGTATCATGAATACGACACAGCTGCTGACCAATCAGAATTGAGGAATGGAACTAACCGTTTTATAAAAATAAATAACAAAAAACGACTGAACATCAATTTATTAAAGAACATATATAATTGTTTAAATACAATATATTGTTTAAATTGTTACTGCCTTGAGTTAATACTTTGGAATAAATGTAAAATGCTTAAAAACACTAAACTGATGAGATTTATACTTGGTTTTAATAAACTGAATAGCCCATTAATTACATTGTTAATGTAAAAATACACTGTAGATTTTTATTCTGGTACTAGTGTGAGTAATGTGTATTTAAGGGGAGACACTGCAGGTAAAAATGCTGTTTTCATGCACTTGTCAAGTTTGAGATTTTGGGCTTTTTGGTTTTTCATAAAGTGTTTTCAGACTAGTGAACAAAACACTGTTGAGTGTTTGTTTTATAGCACTATATCTATTTGTGTCAATAGATTTCAATTACAATCCATATTTTTAAAGGGTGTTATCTCAAAATTAGTTTTTTTTTTCCAACACTGAGCCATAAATCTCCCAAACTTTACGTCTATATCCTGTCTATATTCTGACGGTTTTAACAGAGGGATTTGTTCATATGTAATTTGATTGATTTTATACAACATTTTATTCCCCACAAAATGGTAAAAACAAATATAGTGTTTCCTGTCTGTTTTTTCTGAATTATGGCATGATGAAATGAGATACCCAAAATTCCCTCTGTAAAAACGTTTGACTCTAATATATAAAAAAAAATTAAACAAGAATTTTAAGTGTCTCACCTTAAACCAAAAATAAAATGTGACATGAGAGAAATTTACATTTATTTAATTTAAAAAAAGTGAGAAATTTGCCTCCTCATTTCAAAACATCTCTGCACGCCACTGCTGCTAACATGTTTGCTTCTGCTACAGAAGATGTCACCTAATATCCAAGTTACTGTGATGAACCTCTACTTTCTTTTTTTTCAGAGCTCCATGAATCTGCCTCCTGACAAGATGAAGCTTCTAAGTCAGTATGACAATGAGAAGAAATGGGAGCTGGTCTGCGATCAGGTAAGATACTACCATTGTCATCTGTCGATCAACTTCAACATTATCTCCCAGTTTAAGCCTAGTCCTAGACTAAAATGTAAGTCTGAGCTTTTTCAACTGAAAGAAACTTGCACTGACTGATCTTAAAATATATCAGTGCCTTTGTTTTGTCTCAAGATGCACACCAGTAATGTTTTTTCTAAGCATGTTCATACAAATTACTTAACTTTTACTTAATATTGAACTATGGCTTAATCCTGGCTTAGTCTAAGCCTTGTCTATGAAACCAGGTTTTTGTGTTTCAAATAAGAGCGGTAAAGTAGAACTGAGAGTATCTTGATCATTTCTCCCACTGACTTCTCATTTATAGAGCGAGACATTACTCACTGAAATACCCAATGAATTAGTCAGGTTGAAATACTTAAGTCATTGCATTTTTGAGCAGTTTTCTCTGTGCATTTTCATAATACTTCATGTCGGCAGTGTAGGTGTGACCTTTGAGAGGAAGTGATCTGGTAGACTACATTTAGACACACCAGTGGTATAAAAGAGATCTTTACACTGTGACACAAATACAAAAAACAAACTTACACAAGTTATATAAAGATTGTAAAAGGGTTCATATAGGTGAAACGTATAAACAGCGTTTAATTTATCACTCTAATAATGCATATATCAGGAGAAAACGTTAAAGGTTTTTAGTGTCTCTAGTGTTTATTATAAAATGCTTCAAATTTAAATGATCTAACCTGTTTTTCTTGTTCTGTCGTGACAATATAATTAAAATACAGGTTGGGGCATTTCAAGTGATCAGTTTTAGTGAATGTATAGCCTATAAAACAGAAAAAACAAAAGTGGTAGACAGATAATGTCTCTTTATGTAAAAGATGTTATTTAAGTTGGCTTACAAAACCACACTGGGAGGTTTTGCAAAGGAGTTGTATTTTTATGTTTGTATGTATTTTTGTTTTAATGACAGTAAAAAGAATGATGTAAGTGTGTGGTTAAATGGGATGATGTAAAGCTTGATAGCGAGCAGACATCTCTGCAGGAGAAAAAGACATAGAGGGGAAAATAAGAGTGGCGGTATGAGGTCAGACTCTTAAGGTGGTGAAACTGTCTACGCACTTCCTGTGTTAATATTTGTGTCTCTATGACAACTGTGGGATGCAAGCTTTTTAGCTGTGCATGCAGAGAGCACAGTTGTTATAGCAGCGAATGCATGCAACTAAAATGTATTTCCTACCTCAGCATTATGTAGGCTATATACCACCTTCTGGGAAAATATGCATGAATATAACTGAAGAAACATCAATAATTGGCATATATGTGACCCTGGACTACAAAAGCAGTCACAAGGGTTTTTTGAAAATTGAGATTGAGGTTCTACATCATCTGAGAGCAACATAAATAAGCTTTCTATTGATGTATGATTTGTTATGATAGGACAATATTTGGCCGAGATACAGTTGTTTGAAAATCTGGAATCTGAGGGTGCAAAAAAATCTAAATATTGAGAAAATTGCCTTTAAAGTTGTCCAAATGAAGTTCATAGCAATGCATATTACTAATAACAAATTATGTTTTGATATATTTACGATTGCATATTTACAAAATATCTTCATGCAACATGATCTTAACTTAATATCCTAATGATTTTTGGCATAAAAAAAGATCATTTTTTGACCCATACAACGTATTTTTGGCTATTGCTACAAATATACCTGTGCCACTTAAGACTGGTTTTGTGGTCCAGGGGCACTCTCTCATTCCTAAGAAATTCTTTTTTTATTTTTTTTTAATTATTTTCTGCTTTTATTCAGCAAAGATGCATTAAATTCTTTAAAAGTGGGAAAACGTAAATTTTACTCACATATACTGTATCTCCGTCATACATATACAGTATCTGAGATGGATACAGTACTGTTTAAAAGTTTGGGGTCAGTAAGATTTTTTTTATTTTATTTTATACCTGTATATACATATATAATTATTTTTATATTTTTGGCATGAAATTCATGCTTTCATTCAGCAAAGATGCATTAAATTCTTTACAAGTGGAAAAACATAAATTTTACAAATAATTTCTGTAAAAAAAAAAAAAAAAAAAAAAAAAAATATATATATATATATATATATATATATATATATATATATATATATAGCATATTAGTCAGCTTTGCCATCAAAGGAAAAAAATATATATTTTAAAGTATAATAAAAATTGAAAAATGTTATTTTAAATCAATAAATTACAATTAATCACATCCAAAATAAAAGTTTGTGATTACATACATTTCTTAAATATATACATCTATGTGTGTGTATTTATTAGTGGTGGGCCGTTATCGGCGTTAACGTGCTGCGTTAACGTGAGACTCTTATCGGGCGATAAAAAAAATATCGCCGTTAATCTATTCTCAAAGTTCACGTCGTGCAGCCTTTTGCGCAGAAGTACTTGGTTACACAAGTTTGTATAGGTAATTATGTTGTAAATGCAATTGTCAAGCAGTTTGTGATGCATTTTGGAAACAGGAGATGAGCGCCTGATCTAATGCGCCACCTGGCCCGTTCTCGAAGACTTACTTTTAGTCATTATTTGGGTAGCACACATATTCTGAATGCCTTCAGCAGAATTCAAATTAGCCATTTTAATCTAGATTAATTCCAAAATTTAATCTAGATTAATCTAGATTAAAAAAATTAATCTATGCCCACCCCTAGTATTTATATATACAAATAAATATATTCAGTACACAAATTATATTAATTAAACACTAACTTTTATTTTGGTTGTGAAATCTCATGACGAAATACGTACCACTATGTACGCTTCCTAACATATTTGATGTGAAATGTCCACAAGTGGCACTAAAAGAGTGTTTGTTTTTTTCCGGGAACAGATGAATGTACATATGATACATTTTATGTGACTTTGGTTTTGTACGTATCACTGCAGACTAGAAATGTCCAGTGAATGATGCTATAACTCTAATGCTCTGTGATGTTTTAAAATTACGTACCATCTGCACTACACTTAAACTTACCTGATAGCAAAAGCGAATGTGAGGTAAAAAAAATTCGCTCTCTCATCTTTCATAAGTCATGTTTTTCATGGGATTCGCACCCAAGAATTCCGCATCTTATGTCCAAGCTACTGAGCTTTTTACATCCGTAAAGAGAAACATATGGAGCTGTAATCATAACTGTAATGAAAACAATTACTACAATTACTACTATAATAAAACAATTAACAATAAGTGCTTGCTGTTTTACCACCTTTAGTGTTCATTTTTTGTTGGAAACTGCAATGATATTTACTGATATGTATTTAGCGTCTTGCGAAAAAGTTCCTACAGGTACATTTTCATTATGAGACCAGGTTCCATTAAAAAGACTTACCAAAAACAAACTTTTGAATGTTATTGTTAAATCGTATTATTTTATACCACCGAAGAGCATTTAAATATCTTTTACATGCCTCTGTCATCACAGCTTGAAGTCAGTCCATTTATTGTTCCTCTTTTTCCTAATCTCTATTAGGAGCGATTTCAGGTGAAAAACCCTCCTTCAGCTTATCTGACTAAAATCAGGAGCTTCTACCAGGACCAGGGTGGAGTGGCACGCAGGGTCAGTACAGTCACTCTCTATGTCACTCTCTTTCTGTTCTTCCCCCTCACCACCTCCATGCACTCTCATTTCTCTTTTATCCATATTAGTTTTGACACCCACCTGCTCAAATGGCTCAAATGGAAACTCAGTTTAGAGTCTCGATGTGAAGTGAATGATTGTCAGTCAGCTTATCTCTCTGATTCCTTCTCCACAGTTCAAGAAACGTGTGCAGGAGTCAACTCAAGTCCTGAGAGAGCTGGAGATCTCGCTGAGAACCAATCACATTGGGTTAGTGGCAGCTTTATTTTCTCGTGCAGTGCAAAGATAGACTTCACCGCTACTCCTGAATAAAACTGAAAGATAATTTTGCACCTGAATAATAGAAAACCTCCTTAATGCATATCATGATATTCCTTTTATACTCTGTAGGTGGGCTCAGGAGTTTCTGAATGAGGAAAACCAAGGCTTGGATGTCCTGGTGGATTACTTGTCACATGCTCAAAGTGATGCACCGTATGTTTACTCTGTCATTTCTAACATTTCCCATCCATTTTATTACTCACATATTATGAGTAAATCCTAGATTTTGCCAAGAAGTAACTACAGTTCACTTGCCACATTAAAAATAAAGAGATTTTTGCAGCGATGCCATTGAGGCACAATTTTAGTTTCCTCAAGAACCTTTCAATTAACAGCTCCTAAAAGAATATTTTTTTCTTGCACTTCTACAGGAGAAGTTCACTTCCACAACATAAATTGACAGATAATTTGCTCTTACCCTTGTCATCCAAGATGTTCATGTCTTTCTTTCTTCAGTTGTAAAGAAATTATGTTTTTTGAGGAAAACATTTCAGCATTTCTCTCCAAACTTCCAAAATGCAGTTTAAATGCAGCTTCAAATGGCTCTAAAGGATCCCAGCCAAGGAAGAATGGTCTTATCTAGCGAAACGATCGTTTTTTGTTTTTTTTTAAATTTCATTTAAAAACAAGTACATTTTATGTACTTTTTTGCTTTAAATGCTCATCTTGTCTAGCTCTGCGTAAACTCTCTGTATTCCGGTTTAATACAGTTAGAGTATGTCGAAAAACTCCCATTTAATTTTTTCCTCCAACTTCAAAATCGTCCTACATTGCTGTTTTACCTTTTTTAGTAAAGGGCCTTTGGTCAACTTTGCATGTTCACTTTGTAAACACCGGTTCGGTACTTCTGCAGCGATGTAGGACAATTTTAAAGTTGGAGGAGAAAATGAGAAGGGAGTTTTTCGACAAACCCTAGCTGTCTTGAACCGGAGTGCACAGAGTTCACGCAGAGCTAGACAAGATGAATGCATTTGAAGCTAAAAAGTATATAAATTGTCAATCTTTTAGAAAATAACTGATTGTTTCGCTAGATAAGACTTGCTTTGTTGGCTGGAGTCATTTAGAGCCCTTTGAAGCTGCATTTAAACTGCATTTTGGAAGTTCAAACTCACAGGCACCATAGAAGTCCACTATATGGAGAGAAATCCTGAAATGTTTTCCTAAAAAAAACTATTTCTTTATGACTGAAGAAAGAACGACATGAACATCTTGGATGACAAGGGGGTGAGTACATTATCTGTAAATTTTTGTTCTAAAAGTGAAATTCTCTTTTAACCCATAAATTAAAATTCTTTCATTAATTACTCACCCTCATGTCGTTTCAAACCTGTAAGACCTTTGTTCATCATCAGAACATGAGCTTTTTTTTTTTTTATAAAATCCGAGAGCTTTCTGTTGTGAATATAAAATAAATTGTTGAATAATGTCATTATTTTTGCTTTTTTTCTGCGCAAAAAGCATTCTCATAGTTTCATAATATTAAGGTTGAACCACTGATGTCACATGGACTATTTTAATGATGTCCATACTACCTTTCTGAGCCTTGAATGCGGTAGTTGCGTTGCTGTCTATGCAGGATCAGATAGCTCTCGGATTTGATCAAAAATTTTTGTTCGGGAGATGAATGGTCTTATAGGTTTGAAACAACATGAGGGTGAATAATTAATGACATAATTTTCTTTTTTGGGCGAACTATCTCTTGCAACTATCCACGGATGTTAAAGGTTCCTCATAGAACAGGCAGCCGTGGCCTAATGGTTAGAGAGACGGACTTGTAACCCAAAGGTTGCAGGTTCGAGTCTCAGGTCCGGCAGGGATTGTAGGTGGGGGGAGTGAATTACCAGCGCTCTTTCCACCCTCAATACCACGACTGAGGTGAGTCCCTTGAGCAAGGCACCGATCCCCCAACTGCTGCCCACTGCTCCGGGTGTGTGTTCACGGTGTGTGTGTGTTCACTACTGTGTGTGTGCACTTGGATGGGTTAAATGCAGAGCACAAATTCCTAGTATGGGTCACCATACTTGGCCTCACGTCACCTCCTTATCTTACCTTGATAAGGAGGTATCTTAGAACCGTAGATGCTTATAAAGAACCTTTATTTTTAAGCGTGGAGTCTGTTTTTTTTTTTTAATGACATGTGCTGATGTTTTTCTCAGGTTTGAGGTGGAATCTGTGGAAAATGGTGGATCTGTATCAGACAACAGGAGGTTGTCAGAGAGATCAGTGGAGGATCTAGCCAAAAATGTCAACCATTCTCCCACACACGGCGTGGGCAGGGCGGCACGTGCATTCACTGTCCGGTGAGTCATCACTACAACACACCCCAAAATACATGGATCGCTGCTCAGTGACTAAAATGAAGTAATAAGTGTACTCAGATACTTTCATACATATTCAGTGCTCAATTTATGTTCATTCTATGCCATAGAATAAGTAACTTGGCTGGCAGAAAAACTATGCGAAATGCCCGACTGGCCACCCAAAGAGATGACGTTCACCTCTGTATTATGTGTCTGCGCGCTATCATGAATTATCAGGTATGTTGACAAGAGGAACACATACAAATATTAGACACAGCTACTGAATGACCTACTCTGAACTTTGTGACTCATCTCATTTTTTTTTTAACAGTCTGGGTTCAATTTAGTCATGACTCACCCCAGATGTGTCAATGAAATCACACTCAGTCTCAACAACAAAAACCCCAGGTGAGTGGTTTTTGTGAGGTATTTGTGAGGTTGTGTGTTTGTGTTAGTTTGTAATACATTTAAATATACCGTCCATAGGACTAAGGCTCTTGTGCTGGAGCTGTTGGCTGCAGTGTGTCTGGTTAGAGGAGGACATGATATTATCATCTTGGCCTTTGACAACTTTAAAGAAGTAAGATGATCAAGATATATACCTTAAAGTTGAAGTTAGTTCACCCAAAAATAAAAATTCTGTCATTAATTACTCATACCCTTATGTCGTTCCAAACCTATAAGACCTTTGTTCAGCTTTAGAACACAAATTAAGATATTTAATGACAGAACTTTCTTTCTTGGGTGAAATAACCCTTCAATGTGACATAAATGTCACAAATTACACAAGTAAAAACCTGAACATGTGGCATAGGATGTTACAAGTGTCATGTGTCATGCTCAGCCCTTACCTCTAAGTTTGTCTCATCTTCTCACAGGTGAGTGGAGAGAAGAACCGCTTTGAGAAGCTAATGGAGTACTTCATGAATGACGACAGCAATGTAGACTTCATGGTGAGCTTTGATGTGAATCACATCTATTATCAGTTATGAATAACATGGCATTTAGCCTGCTCGCTTTTTCTATTTTGTGTAATATGGCTGATTTTAAACTATTCATTTGATCTTTTTCTTAACAGGTGGCTTGTATGCAGTTCATAAACATTGTGGTCCACTCAGTGGAGAACATGAACTTCCGTGTGCATCTTCAGTATGAGTTCACCCAGCTGGGTCTCGACCAGTACTTAGAGGTAAGTCTAGTGAACAGGACAGGGAAATACTTTATAAAAGCATAGCATACATCAGGATTGGATCTTAGATTTGAGATGTTATATGCAGCATGTATTCATGAAGTTGCGCATTATTCTTGTGATGTAACACATTACATCTGTTTGTGTGGATGTGTCTGCAGTCATTAAAGGACATGGAAAGTGAGAAGTTGCAAGTACAGATCCAGGCGTACTTGGATAATGTGTTTGATGTTGGAGCCCTGCTGGAGGACGCAGAGAATAAAGGGGGAATAATGGAGCATTTAACAGAACTGCAGGAGACCAATGCTCAGGTTGACTATACTCCATGGACAAACACATTTGCACATAATCATCTAATGCATAGCACAAATGCCTCATGTTGCAGGCTGTTCCGTTCCTCATAAGTGTATGTATATCATTGTGTTGTAGCTGAACACCAGATTGCAGGAATATGAAAATGGAGCACTGGAAAAGATGGGAGAACTAGAGCAACAACTAATGCAGGCCACTAAAGAGTCAGCACTGCTTAAGGTACCACACTGCATTTTCTTTTCATTGCATACTATCCAGACTATATACTATAGTATTCAAGATTAAAAGTAGTGTGTCTCAGGGTTCTTATATAACAATTAACTCTCTGTAGCCATCCGAATAGTGCCTTGTTGTGTACCTTGTTTCGTTCCAAACCCGTAAGACCTTCATTCATCTTCGGAACACAAATTAATATATCTTTGATGAAATCCGAGAGCGACAGTACGATGCATGTGCATTTTAACAATGTTTTTACTACCTTTCTGGGCATTGAATGTAGTAGTCACATTGCTGTCTATGCAGGGTCAAAAAGCTCCTGGATTTCATCAAAAATATGACACTAAACATGTACAGTAAATTGTTTTGCAGCTCATATACATAACTTACACATGGATATGCATTCCAAGTGCAGTACATATATTTTTAGAACAATTTTAAAATTGTGAATCAGCCATTGTCTCAAACCTTTACATGTGTGTGTAACAGGAGAGCTTGCGAGAGTCCTGTGCCCAAGTGAGCACTTTGCAGCAAAGAGAACGAGAACGAGAGATTCAGAGAGAGAGAGAAAGAGAGCAGGAGCGTCTGTCACAGCCCTCACAGGTAGACAGAGAAAGAAATAGAGAGGTGAGTGAAAAGGAGTCCAAACTGGAGATGCAGCTGAAGGAACTGGAGGAAAAAGGCTTGGTTCGACTGAAGCGCACGGCCTCTGGAAGCATGGACATCGAAGTAATTCCAGTCACTGTAGAGAAAATTGTCACTCAAACAGGTAGGAGCACTTCTGGAAAAGTTCTCCTGGTTAACATCTAATATTAAAAGATAAGCTCACTTCCAGAATAAAAATTGCCTGATAATTTGCTCACCCACATGTCATCCAAGATGTTAATGTCTTTCTTTCTTTAGCTGAAAAGAAATTAAGTTTTTTGATGAAAACATTCCAGGATTTTTCTCCATATAGTGGACTTCAATGTGGATCAGCAGGTTGAAGGCCGAAATTGCTGTTTCAATTCAGTTTGAAAGGGCTCTACACAATCCCAGTCAAGGATCAAACGTCTTATCTAGCGAAACAATCAGTAATTTTGTTAAAAAAAAAGTAAAATAGCTTGAGTTGGAGGAGAAATTGAGATGGAGTTTTTCTATCTTTTTTAACTAAAGTGAAGAACTAACTGCGTGCGACCTTTTCAACAAGATTAATGCATGAAGTTGCGCATGTGCATCATAGAGCTAGTGCAAGACGAGCATTTGTGGTTAAAATTATAGAAATTTTTATAATTTTTTTTTTACTGACCAATCGATTTGGTAGACAACATTCTTACTTCTTGGCATGTGGAGCACTTTGAAGCTGCACATGGAGAAAAATCCTTTTTTTAATTTCTTTTCGACTGAAGAAAAAAAGCCATGGATGACTTGAGGGGTGAATCAATTATCAGGAAATTTTTATTCTGGAAGTGAACTAATCGTCTTCTAATCTTCTTAATTCTTCTAGTGAACTCAATATGTTTACCTTTAGTTGGGTATATTGATATTAACATCAGTTTAATGTTCACAGTGACTGTGTCAGATCCAGCTTCTCAAGCGCCGCCCCCTCCAGGTGCAGCACCGCCTCCACCTCCACCTCCTCCTCCACTACCTGGTGCTGCAGCACCCCCTCCACCACCACCACCACCTCCTCCTCCTGAAAGTGGAGGTATTCCGCCTCCCCCTCCTCCTCCTCCCCCTCCTGGCGGAGGTCCACCACCACCCCCACCCCCACCTGGATGTGGACCACCACCCCCTCCAGGAGCTCCTCCTGCCCCTGAGGGTGAAACAGGTGAAGGGACAATTAAAGAAATTTGAAAAATAGTTATACGGACATGCAACCTTGGCTGAGTTGACTGACTGACTGACTGACTGTATATCCATCCTTTCCATAATTTCACACAGGACCAAAGGGACGTAAACCAGTTCAACCAAAGTATAAGATGCCTCAGTTGAACTGGCAGGCTTTGAAGCCCAATCAAGTATCGGGAACGGTGTTCAGTGAGCTGAATGATGAGCAACTTCTAGGGGTAAACAGCAAAGAAATCCTAAAAATGCACCCAAAATCAACCTGTATGACTTTCTTTTGCAAGACACAAACTAAAGTATTTCATAGACTCTTTCTTTGAATATTTAGTTTTCTCTTCTGTTTTTGTTCATATAATGAAACCCAGTGAGATACTATATTACAGTGGAACTCACTGACTTTCATTTTATGGATGTAAATATTTTTTCAAAGAAAGAGTATCATACAGGTATGGAACAAAGAGGACGAGTAAATTAATTTATATTTAATTTATAATTTATATTTAATTTATATTTTTGGGTGAACTATCTCTTTAAATAATTGATTAACGGGATAGTTCATCACTGCCCAATAATTTACTCACCCTCAAGCCATAGGTGTATGACTTTCTTCTTTCAGACGAATATAATTAGAGTTATATATAAAATGTCCTGGCTCTTCGAAGCTTTGTAATGGGAGTAAATGGGTGTTAATATTCAGCAGTCCAATAAAATGCATCCATCCATCATAAAATGTCTTCCAAATAGCTCAGAACGGTTAATAAGGCTATCTGAAGTGAATCGATGTGTTTATGTAAATAAAATATCAATATTTAAAACTTTGTCAACTGATATCTCATGTACCACAGTTAGCGGAAGCTACAGATTATGGTTTATAAAGTATTAAATATAGATACTTTCTTACACAAACGCATCAATTTGCTTCAGAAGGCCTTTATTAACACCCTGGAGCCGTGTTAAGTACTTTTTTATGATGAATGAATGCACTTTATTTGACTTCAACATTTTAACAGCCATTTACTGCCATTATAAAAACTGGAAAAGCCAGGGATTTTTTTAATATAACTCTAATTGTATTTATCTGAAAGAAGAAAGTCATATACACGTATGATGGATTGAGAGTGAGTAAATCATAGGAAATTATTTATTTTTGGGTGAACTGTCCCTTTAATCTGTCAATTAATCTATCACACTTCTTCTGTTTCAGGAGCTGAATATGGATCTATTTGCAGAGCAGTTTAAAACCAAGGCTCAAGGTGCTCCAACAGATCTTTCTAAGCTCAAGGTTAAGGTGGCTGAGAAGGCACCCAGTAAGGTGTCCCTGCTGGAGGCTAACAAGGCCAAAAACCTTGCCATCACCCTCCGCAAGGGAGGCATGAGCCCCAATGACATCTGTACAGCCATTGAGAAGTATGTTTCAATAATGTGAACCACAAATTGCACTAAAAAAAGCAGCGTGAACCAACAAAGAAACTCTCTTCTCTATGTCTTGCTCACAGATATGATCAGCAGTCTCTGAGTCTGGACTTTCTGGAGCTTCTTGAACGTTTTATCCCATCAGAGTTTGAGATGAAGTTACTGCAGAACTACGAGAAGGAAGGGCGCCCACTAGAGGACCTGAGCGACGAGGACCGTTTCATGTGCCGCTTCGGTAAAATCCCACGGCTTGCTCAACGGATCAACACCCTCACTTTCATGGGCAACTTTCCAGAGAGCATGAAACGTCTGCAGCCGGTCAGTTTATATCACTTTTTGGCTGTTATACCTGCTATAATTCACGTTTTATTCAAAAACAATTTTCCCACCTGTTTCTGTAGCAATTAGATGCAATCATTGCAGCTTCCGTGTCCCTCAAGTCTTCATCAAAGCTGAAGAAGATGTTAGAGGTGAGTATACCTTATTTGTGCTTAGAGGCTTGAATGGAGTGCTCATTCAGTGCAGCTCACTTATCAATCTCCTGCTTCAGATCATCCTGGCCTTTGGGAACTACATGAACAGCAGCAAAAGAGGAGCAGCGTATGGGTTCCGTCTACAGAGCCTTGACCTGGTGAGTGAGTTTTTAGATTGTAACTTTAAGGGTCATGTTTTTCATGCAGGAGAAGGGTTATATATGCATTGTAAATAACAGCAGAAAGTTACAGGCTTAGGTGAGAGTCTTGGGAAGCTCTCTTTGTATTAGTTATGAGAGACAGCTGAACTTGCACATAGAGACCTTTGATGCAGAAACAAAGAGGCTACACAAAGAATTTGTGTTTTTGTTTAATATTGGTTGTTCATAAGTCCCTTGTTTGTCCTGAACAGTTAAACTGCCTGCTGTTTTTTCAGAAAAATTCTTTAGGTCCCATAAATTCTTTTGTTTTCCAGCATTTTTGTGTATTTGAACCCTTTCCAACAACGACTGTATGATTTTGAGATCCATCTTTTTACACCGAGGACAACTGAGGGACTCATATGCAACAATTACAGAAGATGAATTATTATTATTAAATTAAACTTATTTTGTCTTCTGGGAAACATGTAACTATTTTCTGTAGCCTCTGAAGGGCAGTACTAAATGAAAAAAAAGACAAAAAGAAAAATGTACACCTCTCCATTCTGTTCAAAGGTTTTCACCCTGGCTCTTAATGCATTGTTTTTCCTTCTGGAGCATCAGTGAGTGTTTGGACCTTCTGTAATAGTTGCATATGAGTCTCTCAGTTGTCCACAGTGTGAAAAGATGGATCTAAAAATCATAGTAAATATGGGAAAGGGTTTAAATACACAAAAATGCTGCAAAATTAAAGAATTTGTGGGACCTGAAGGACTTTTTTCTAAAGAACAGTGGGTAGTTTAACTGTTCAGGACAAACAATGGACTTATGAACAGCTATCACTAAAAAAAAGTGAATCATTCAGGTAACACAGTATTAAGAATCAAAAGGATGTCAACTTCTGAATGGGGTTATTTTTATTAATTCAACTATTATTTATAAACACCTAATATGTGAAATATCTTATTCAGGCCAGTACTAAAAAAACAATAACATGCATTTTGTCTGATCCCTCTTATTTTGGTAAAAATAATTTATATTTTGCAGATTCTGAAAGGGGGATGTAAACTTTTGACCTCAACTGTGTGTGTGTGTGTGTGTGTGTGTGTGTGTGTGTGTGTATATATATATATATATATATATATATACACACACACACACACACACACACACACACCACAAAACCAGTCATATTTGTTTTTTCTTTTATGCCAAAATTATTAGGATATTAAGTAAAGATCATGTACCATGAAGATATTTTGTAAATTTCCTACAGTAAATATATCAAAGCTTAATTTTTGATTAGTAATATGCATTGCTAAAACCTTAATTTGGACAACTTTAAAGGAAATTTTCTCAATATTTAGATTGTTTTTGCACCCTCAGATTCCGGATTTTCAAATAGTTGTATCTCAGCCAAATATTGTTCTATATTAACATCCATACAACAATGGAAAGCTTATTCATCCAGCTTTCAGATGATGTATAAGTCACAAATATCAAAATTTCAAATATCAAATTTGACCCTTATAACTGGTTTTGTGGTCCAGGGTCACATTAGGCAAAAAGAAAAAAAAAATCCAATGTCCTCAGTCTCACTCTCTTGTGTCTTTCAGCTGTTGGACACTAAGTCCACAGATCGCACACAGACGTTGTTGCACTTCATTGCGAGTATGGTGCATGAGAAATACCCTGAGCTTACCTCCTTCCACACTGAACTCCGCTTTGTAGACAAGGCTGCTTTGGGTAAGACATACCATAGATACATGTACATCCCACTACATAATGTACATATTACAAACAATGTACGTAGTGCATATCAGTTATAGATTATAGTTATAGAGAGTCATTTTTCTTTCTCTCTCCTTTCCTTTTCAGTGTCTTTGGACAGCGTGCTCCAGGATGTGAGATCTCTAGAGAGAGGGATGGAAGGGACCAAAAAGGAGTTCCTGGTGCAGGATGACATCCCGGCGCTGAAAGAGTTTGTTAAGGCCAACGGTGATCTATTAGACTCACTCGTTAAAGATGGCAAGACAGCACAGGTGAGAGAACATTGTATGCTCAATGCACACAAACATTTGACATTAATTCTGCTTCATTTGTCATGCTGACTTTTCCTCTTCTGCCAAAAAAGGAGGCATATATGTCTGTAGTGGAGTACTACGGAGAGAATCCCAAGACGACACAGCCTTCCATGTTCTTCCCAATCTTTGTCAGATTTATCAAAGCTTATAAGGTGAGAGATACAGCAACATTTACCCATAGCTATTGGACATGTTCAACACATAATAACACTTAATTACTAATAGCTTGCAGTACTGTAAGTACAGTAAAGGAATAAAATGTTGAATGGGCATGTTAAAGGAGCTGAGCTCTGTACAAAGAGAAAAGATACTGCAAGCTTTTCACAAACTAATTATTAATTACTGTGGTGTATTATTGTTTTACACAACAGCAAGCAGAACAAGACAATGAAATGAAGAAGAAACAAGAGAGTGCAGCAGAAGAACCAACAACCCCTTCTCCAAAAAAGAAAGATAGCACTCCTCAAAAGGTTAGAAAAATGTATTTCTAAAATGTTTGTAATTTTATTTTTATTTGAAATATATTATATTTTATTATTTTATTTTAAGGGATAGTTCACCCAAAAATAGAAATTAGCCCTTGATTTACTACCCTTCAGGCATTCTAGGTGTATATGACTTTCTTGTCAGGCAGGTGTTTCTCTTCATCAGTCCAAAACAAGTCCAATAAAGTGGATCTAACCATAATAAAAATAGGCCTGTGAATATAGGCCTCCTGTAGTGAATCAATGTGCTTTTGTAAGAAAAATGTTGTGCCAACTGGTCGTACATGGAAGCAGCTCCAGGCAGATGGCATTGGATGTCAAAAACCAATCTTTGTTTACAGGAGCAAAGGAAGCAAAATTTCCTTACTTAAGCAAAGGACCTTCGACCTTATGGTCTATATCGAAATCCTCCAAAATTTTGAACTTCTAAATTTGTAACCGTTGTTTTGTTTTGATCTCTCCATGGCACGTTTGTCACTTCTCAGCGGCGCATATGCAACACAGACGTATTACATCCGCTGACATAAGCAGCTTTTGGGTAGTTGACGCAAGCTAGATAAAAGTAATTATGTTTTAAATATGGATATTTTTCTTACAAAAGAAAGATTTTTTAATATAACTGGATTTGTCTGAAAGAAATAAGTCATATTCACCTAGGATGCCTGAAGGGTGAATAAATCATGGGCTAATTTTCATTTTTGGGAGAACTAACCCTTTACATAAAGCAATGACTGGAACTGCACAACTGAAGTTATTCCACTGAATATTTTCTCCTATTCTGATCAGGGTCCCATGATGCCCAAAATGCCTCAGATGGACCTGATTGCAGAGCTAAAGAAGAGACAAGTGAAGCCCCAAGTCACAGATGGCGCCATTGAGGGCATTATAACAGGTAAACATGTGTTACTGATGTACAGCCTAAATAGTCAGGTCAAAATATATCTTAGGCACTTACCTTAAGCTTTTTTCTTCTTCTTTTTCTTCACTTCTGCATCAGAAAAAAATCTATTTTATATTTTTACTTTAATAAATTCTCTATTATTTATTAAGCCATGTATGAATCTCATCAAGTTAGGGTTTTAGGCATTTTACATTTATTCCAAATTAATAAGTCAAGACAGTAACAATTTAAACTATTTATTTTATTTGTGAACTTATTTTTAGCTATTATAATATTATAATAGCTTATAATAGCTAATATTAGTCACAGACACAGAAATTTACTTTAAATTTCACCAAGCTGATTACTCACTAAAAACTCAGATCGTGTTTTCATGCCATTTTAAGTCTTATTTTGACATATCAAAGTGGTTTTATCTAAGTGTGTGAGTTGTTTACTTACTTTTTTAAATTAGTATTTCCATTAACATCAACATTTGAAAACAGAGTTTTGTTTTAAAATGTTCTCCGTCCACACTAGCGTTTTCAAAAGTTTTCCAAAAGTTTCTCATCCACATTGAAACGTAGGAAAACGTCAAATTCGCCTTACTGCGCATGCGTAAAGCCTCAAATTATACTGACATAATAAGTTTTCACGCAATTCTTCTGGCGGGATCATTTACGGAAATATCTCGTCATTTACTGACGCGTCTATGTCGCGCTCATTCATATTTTGTCTGAAAAGCAGCTGTCGTCATGTTTTGGGACTGTAATTTGAAGAGTGTACAAGGTAAATCTCTTTAGCAGCAGTGTGACAGTGAATAGCACAGGCACAATTACTGCTGTAAACAGATATCTATTGGTACAATATGCGTCACATGACTAAATATGTGTCATATTTTTCAAAAGCCTCCGTTTTCACAGTCCACACTACAACGCGAAAACGGCGTTTTCAAATTTATCCACTTTGGCGAGCGTTTTCAAAAAGCTCAGTTTTCCTTGAAAAAAAACGCCGTCTCAGTGTGGACGGAAAGCCAAAACGGAGAGAAAAAGAAAACGTATTAGGGGTCGTTTACATGTCGCGTCTTTTGTGCGCTCAAGTTCGTTATTTCAAATGTAGACGCGCGGTATGGTATGGAAATGGAAGCGACGCGGTGCGACGTGCTCATTTTTTCCAGGCGCGTCCGTGCCGCATCGAGATAAAAACATCTCAACTTTTCAGAATGCCGCAAGCGCACCGCAGGTCATGTGACATGAACCAACCAATCAGCTTCATCCTTTCCCTTAATAACATTGAAAGCACTGCCAAGTTGGAGAAACAGCTTATCATAGCTGTACAGGAATAAACATTTTTAAATAAATTTAATAACAGAGCTACTGCAAGCGATTTTTAATGCTGAAAATCCATTTATCCTTGGCTGAAACTTCCGTGTATTTATGGAGAGCGCAGGTCATGGTTGCTTAGCAACGGCAGACGCCACGGGAGCGCAGGCTACAGAGCGGTTTGGATATAAAGAGAAAGCAGCGCGCCTAGCGTTTTCCACAAGTTTTTAGGCGCAACGTGTGAACGGCCCCTAATGGAAGCGTTGCTGTCACAACGGGCTCGTTTTTTCCAGGCGCGTCCGCACCGCATTGAGATAAAAACCTCTTCAGAATGCCGCAAGCGCACCGCAGGTCATGTGACAAGAACCAACCAATCAGCTTCATCCTTTCCCTCAAAAGCACAGCCAAGTAAGGAACAGCTCATATCTGTACAGGAATAACCATTTTTAAATAAATTTAATAGCAGAGCTACTGCAAGCGATTTTTTTATGCTGGAAATCCATTTATCCTTTGCTGAAACTTCCACGTCTTTATTGAGAGCGTAGGTCATGGTTGCTTAGCAACGGCAGACGCCACGGGAGCGCAAGCTACAGAGCGGTTTGGAAAGAAGGTGAAAGCGGCGCACCTAGCGTTTTCCACAACGTGTGAA
This sequence comes from Garra rufa, assembly GCF_049309525.1. Lineage (NCBI taxonomy): Eukaryota > Metazoa > Chordata > Actinopteri > Cypriniformes > Cyprinidae > Garra > Garra rufa. The sequence continues at coordinate 34,969,835 of NC_133361.1, read as the reverse complement.
CGGCCCCTTAGTGTGGACATGGCCTAAATTGTTCATTCACAATGATTCACGCACACGGAACGCATTTAAACACAAGAGGCGGGATTTATCGCATGAACCAGTCACAGCCAAACATAACGAGTCATATCCGATCATATCGCAATTCATTCTCAATTACCCCCCAACAAACTCACTGCACGCAGAGAAAAGAGACGCAGACTCCCGCTGTAACCTCACAAAACAAGTGATTTATACACCTTTTAATGTTATATTTTAATATTGCAGTTTTTATTTTTGTACTAGTTTCTTTTGGAGGAAGCACTGCCTCCCTTGCCTTCTCAGAGAAAACGCCCCTGATATAATTTTTTTGGTTTGTTTTAATTATAATTTTCTTTTTTTTTAATGTGTCAGATTTGAGAAATTCACCCTACAGAAGAGGTGATGGTCGGAGAGCAACTCCACGACAAGACAACTGAGGATTACCTGAAGAGACTTCTTTTCTGCCCACTGGACACTTCTGAACATAACACCTGGTCTTATTCTTTACATAATAAAACATTTTCAGTCTCTACAATGATGCAGAAAATGACTGGCAAACATACATACAAACACAAACCAAGAGTCACACTAACAGTCACCCATCATCACACACGATATACGCAACCTTTTGAGAAAGTTAAAAACCACCATAAAGTAATTGTACATAAGGAATGTGACGGTACCAAAATCCTTTTTATGCCTTGAGCTTCAATCTTCATGGTTTTGCTGTGTTTATATTGCGAATGGAATTGTAAACAGTGCTCATAGATAAAGGCATTTTATACAGCCTAATAATTTGTAAGAATTCTTAAATATTTTAATAAAACATTGAAAACATTGTACAGTAACAAACATTTCATTTATTTTGAGAAACCAAAAAAGACTCCGCAGAAATACTGTCATAGAAGAGAGCTGTACTTTATTAGACACACAACCACAGCAAGTATGTACAAAAGGTCTCAGCTCTCAACGTTTTCTCACAGGAAAAAATAAAATAAAGTCACATTTCTCACAAAGTTATCATGGCATCCACACTGACAAATTAATTTCTTTTTCTTCTGTATCTATAGGTGTTTATATATCTTATTTGTATATAGAGTGATTCTCAGTTGGTATATTACTCTACTCTAGAGATGGGAGGGTCACAGCGTGGGTAAAGGGCTCGCACCATAACTAGTGCGCTGATGGTCAGAGCTGAGTTGAATCTGTTCAGTCACTCAGTAAAACACACTCAGAGCTGGCCACTCAAGTCTGGTTACCACATCACCACAGGTTACAGTAAGACTGGACATGCCTGAGCCACAATGAAATCAGACATAGAAAAAGTCATTTTTTCCTACTTCGACTTTACAGCTGTGAACCTCATATCAGTGCACTTGACCTCACTATTCTCTCCGCTGACTTTAAAAAAAAAAAACATGTAGATAACTTTGTTTTTTAAAATCATCTGCACCGTGCGATTGCTTTTAGAATGTACATGCATTGCTATAATTATTGTTTTTAATATTTTTAAACTTTTAATATATACCTTATAACTCCATCTTTTAAATAAAACTTTTTTTCTGGACATAATTTTGTAGGACTCTCTAATAATTACGGTTTTATTTACACGTTATAGTCTTTTCATTCTTTTTTTTTTTTCTTATACTGTTTTCTAGTATTATTATTGTTTGATCTTAGAATTTCGTAACATCCACACATCCATGTAGAAAAAATCTCACTTAAGGGACTAAAGAGCTCTGGTAAAATATTCTACATAAAGACGTTCCATCATAGACCATTCAACAAAATGTGCTTTCTCCAAATTACAAATTACAGACATAGCTAGCAGAAGCACCCAGCTCCTCCTATTTCCTGCAGGCTTTCTGGTGGGAAACTCTAACCTGCAACTCAAAATTAGTCCAAGACATTTGTACAGTTTAAATGTCTCACTGAGTAACTACAGTACAAGAAATGAAATTGCACACTTACTCCCTACCACTAGAGGGCAGAAGAGGGCCATGCCAGTTCATTTACGTTTGCCGTTATATCCACATTGTTCACCCAAAGCAAGCAAATTAAGAGTTAGCAAATGACATTCTCAGGTCACAATACAGATTAGAGCTTCGTAAGTATCAGCAATGAACCTGATTTCACTCTGAACACATTAATTCAATTCTTTTGACTGGCTGGCTGGATAAAGGCTTTGTCAGATTCACCCAACACTTAAAACAACTCATAAAATTAACAAAATATCAACCTGTGGTAAGATGCAGCTATACTTTACACATGAACTGGGCTGTACAGAGTAATATTTTCAACTCAATATACAAAACACTTCTCTTATGAATAAATAATTTTCTAGTGTGCTATATAATTCCTCAGGATTACAAAAACGAAAATATGTACAAATAAATCTCAGTTAATATAAAATCAACAAACAAAAAATATACAAACGCAAATCTCGCATCATACATCGTTTTTTTTTTTTTTTTTACCAACCATGTTGAGTGAAAAATAAATGACTAACTTTAAAGATGTATTTATATCTTATGTTTTGAGAGAGAAAGATTCCTACTTTAAAAGAGGGAGATTTCGCCACCTTTCTACATTTATCCATCTCAGTCTCAGAGGGGTCGAGAAAGTCTTTTCTTAGCTCACAAATTTCTACCCGTGGGTTTACTAAGAGGATGAAGTGTACTTCCTGACAGGAAGTGCTGTAGGTTCTTAGCATCTCCATCCATGCACGAAACCCGCTTCTCGTTTCTGAGAAACTGTAGCCACAAGGGTTACGTTCTGATCGCTTGAGTCTGCTCACTGCAGTTAAATTTGTCTTGTTTGCTAGTTTGTAATAATAGTTTCGTCTGGGTCCTAAAATAGGCCGAGCGGTGAATATAATGCTTGCTGTGAACTTTTCAGACAGGACTTAAAAAAATCTAGAGTGTGTAAGATCTAAAGTAAAAATCAAGACAAGTTCAAATCTTTTTGGGCAAATGTAATTTAAGGAGTTTGCAAACGACCATTGAGATGCTCAACTTTTTGTGTAACTAGCAGAGCCAGGCATAAATTACCAATGAAGCTACATTCAAACAACACATGGCTTAAATTAATACGTTTCCATGCATGTAACCAGGGTTGCCAGGTTTCCACAACAAAACCCGCTCAATTTCTATTCAAAGCTATGACCAAACTAGCCCAATTGCGTTTCGGAGGGGGGTAAAATGCAACGTGCGGTAACAGTGTTAAGGGGAACCCTGGGTATTTTGACATATATGGCTTAATATAATGTAAATAATGTCTTTTACTGAAACATGTAGTAGGAAACCCATTAAAGATTTATGTTATTTAAAAAAATCAACATCATTTTATACCTATTTTGGACTATGAGGGGCGCCTATATGACACAAAATGGTGAGCTACTGCTGCTACCTGTTGCTATTTTTACTGCAACACAACTGGAAATACACAACTCGGAAAATAAAATACTGATTTAATGACCACAGCTACTGAAACAGTTTACAGCTGGCGATGGATATAACACTGTGTCCTAACTACATGCGACGCGAAGCCGCGACACGTGATAAAGAGTATCTTTTCCATGTTAATCTGAGGTTTTGTCCTAACTCACCACAACAGCGACATGCAAAATTTCTATTTTAGAAACGTTTCTCACTTTTGCAAAGTCGCAGCTGAAACAACAACACACAAACAATGACAAATATAATCTCAGGTGCTGATTATGTGCTTTATTCAATGTTAAAAGTGTCTAATGTGAGTTTGAATATCATATTGCATGACATTTATAGCCACTGAAATCAATAATAGATCATTTACCTCAGATCTTGAAAATAACTGTAAGCAAACATACATTAAAACTGCTAAATCAATGCAAATTAACAAGTGTTCTCTATGACAAAGATGGTATCAGTCACTCAGTATATAGTTTTAATAATGTTAAAAAGGTTTAATATTTATGAATTAGATTATAAACTTGTCTATTTTGTCGGGAGTGCAGTGCACTTCTGAATGACTGTGATATTTCAGTGATTTTGTCATGTCGCATCTGGTGTGGACAGCCAAGTTGCTTTTTTCTGGAATCTTGTTGTCACGTGAAATTAGGACACCGTATAAGCGTAGACTTAAATCAAAAGTCATACTATCGATTTCCCCCCCCCAAGGAGTCTAAATGACCTGGATATAGAGTGAAATCCGTGCTAAGAAACTACTTCAGTGTCTGCGGCATCATGTCAAGCGTCAGCATGTTTACATCCTACCAGGATGGCATCTAGCGTTTCTTTTCTCTGCCTATGTAAGCTCTTTCAGTAGCTGAGTTCTACTAAAAGCCTCAAAGACATCAGGGCTAAAGTGGAGAGAACAAATATGCGGGTCTTTACAAAGTTTTATTCATCCACGGGCATCTTTCCATTCTTTTCTCCTCTTCTTACAGCTAGGAAAGCAGTGAAGACTTCTCTTCTCTTGTTGCCCTTTGACTGAAAATTGCAACCAAAAGCCACACAACGTGGCATTGTATCAGTATTTTATTTCCCAAGTTGTGTTGTAGTAAAAATAGCAACAGATAGCGTCAGTAGCTCACAGAGTGCAACCATTTCACGTCATTGATATAATGGTGCTCCCCATAGTCCAAAATATGTATAAAACGATGTGGATTTTAAAAATAATGTAAGTTTTTTTTATGAGTTTTCTGCGACGCATTTCAATAATAGACATAATTTACATTAGATTAAGCCAGGCAAGTCTTAATACCTGGGGTTTCCCTTAAAAGTAGCCCAATTCTGAGGGAAAACCGAGGACTTGGCAACACTGTTGTCTACATCAGACGCGAACAGCGCAACGCGACAGAAGACAATAGAAACCATTATAATCAGCGATACCATCTACAGTAGCACGGCAAATCCCCGACAGTAAACAGATGCCTCAATCTATTTATGACGTATTGACACAAAGTACAAATGATTTGTAACTGTCGCTTTGTTACAGTGTAGACCAGGAGTTCTCAACTCTGGCCCTCGAGGTCCATTTTCCTGCAGAGTTTAGCTCCAACCCTAATCAAACACACCTGAACAAGCTAATCAAGCTCTTCATCATTACTAGAAAGTTACAGGCAGCTGAGTTTGATCAAGGTTGGAGGTAAACTCTGTAGGAAAGTGGACCTCGAGGGCCAGAGTTGAGAACCTCTGGTGTAGACAGACATTAGCTGTTGCAGTGCGGTACGGCGCGACACGACAACTGTTGCGTCTGGTGTAGACATGGTTTAACAGCCTAAGCTTGACCCTTTTGCCTCTCGCAGCACCTCCGATGTGAATTATTATGCATTTCTGACATGAATTACAGGCTGATTTGGCTGCAAGACACGGAGTAACACCACTAATCTCTTCTCTGGCCATTTACTCTGTCGACCTAGTGCTTAAGCCATTATTTTAAACCCTGGACCACGAGCAATCAATTTCACACATTTGTTTCATCAGAAAGCTGGAAAAATCTCCCCTCTTGCTTTATTCATCTCATTCTATTCCACTCTCACTCACCTTTTCACATTTAAATTATATGGGCTCATGAGGAAACCTGCAGGTTTTGTCATTGACAAATTCACAATATAGGAATACCCTTGTGAAACAAAAAAAAAAAAATCTTTACCTGTATATGTGTGTGTGTGTGTGTGTGTGTGTGTGTGTGTGTGTGTGTGTGAATGTCATGTGGTCTGGAATGACAAAAGAAGATGGGTGGGCATAACCAGAGCCTCAAAAAAAAAAAAAAAGTATGCTCTTGCGTGTCATGAGAGCAATGAAACCAGAGAATGGATGTTATTCATATTTGTATCACCATTCTAGGCAATCATGAACTGGCACACAATTACCTTCTAAACTGATAGTGAATCTAAGTGTCAGTGGTTTGATAGAAAAGTAAGCGGAGGGTTTGACTGGCTCATTAGGAGAAAGGATGAGTTGGAATGCTTTACCGCACAGATGTCTTCCACGCGATGGATCACGTCCACTGGCATGCATGCTGTGGAATCACCCTCAGTTTTCTTGCGTGTGCAACCCCTACATGGTGAACCTAACCATCTGTTTGTTCATTTTAAATTGGAATTCAGTTTCACAATCTGGGAGGCCCAAAGGTTAAGACAGCTTGTGCCGAATGTTTGATGATTGTCTGATCATTGTACTTCTCTAGCTTCTAAAATATTTTGTGCTTCTTTAATGACAAGAACAGGGAAGTACCCTAAATATATCCTTACGCAGAAAAACTGTGATTGTTAAGAAAACAATAGCCTAACAACACCATCTCATAATAAGTGATTTAAAAAGTAGGCAGCCCTCCACTTTCTCACAATTCCTCTGTTGCCATGACAACTTGTGCTAAGTTACAGCAAACATGTAAAAATGGCTGTATGAAGACCTATTTGAGTGCAAATGAGAACAAAAATAGACTCTTAGGCAGTGTGTGTGTATCAACCGGATAGTTCTTCTGAAAATGAAAATTCTGTATGAATCGCTTTCTTCTGTAGAACACAGAAGATACTTTGAAGTATGCTTTTGTCCACACAATTCAAGAAATAGTACACCCAAAAATGAAAATTCTGTCATTAATTAGTCATTCTAAACCCATAAGACCTTCTTTCAAATTCACAAATTGAGATATTTTTGATGAAATCTAAGAGCATTTTGACCCTGCATAGACAGCAACGCAAATGAACTGTTCAAGGCCCAGAAATGTAGTAAGTAGAAACTGTTGAATAAAGTCACTATTTTTGTTCTCAGAGTATTTTTGTTCTTCATAAAATCATGGTTGAACCACTGATGTCACATATTTTATTGATGTCCTCAATATTTTTCTGGGTCTGGAACATAGTAGTTGTGTTGCTGTCGATTTCATCAAAAATATCTTAACTTGTGTTTCGGAGATGAACGAAGGTCTTATGGGTTTGGAATGACATGAGGGTGAGTAATTCATTTTTGGGTGAACTATCCCTTTAAAGTCAGTGGGAAACAATGTTAGACCTCACTGACTTCCATTGTATAGACAATAAACCAAGACATTTTTCTAAAAATCATGACAGAACGTTCATTTTTGGATGAACTATTCCTTTGAGGGAGCGTATAATCATCAAAATGTTAATCATAGCACCAATTTCAATTATTTTCCTTTAGCAGTACGACTGATAGCCAAAATCTACATTAGAAAGAGCGACGCTGCCTGAACATTAAGGTTTCGCTGTTATTTTTTAACATTCCTTTTGTTGATATAGATATGAGCAATAAAACGTCTCGACAAACACCGACTACTACAGTACTCACTTTCGATTATTGCAACTCTACTTGGTTTTACATAGTCTTACAGTCTTGATTTTACACTTGATGGACATCTACCGAACTCAGCTAGATCTCCAACATGTGAGATTTGGCAAATGAGTGAGGGTTTGGGTAAAGAGTCCTTCCCCAGGCCTCCCGTGGGTGGTGTGATGCTGGCTGTGCAGTGGAGCTGGAAACAGGCTGGTGGTGAGTGTCCAAGCCCATCTGTTGGTTCTCTAGTTTGGGGAACTGGCAGAAACACAGAGTAGGTAGGGTTTACAGTTTGGATCTGCTCACAAACTGAAAAGTGAACCTATGATGCAAAGCATTAAGTCATCGTTCTCCGCAAGATATCTTGGTTGGGATACAAAACAAAAAGCTGCCCTAAAAAACGTTCTTTTAGGTTAGTCGCATTAACTCGCGCTGCCACATCCAGCCACATCCTCCTTAATCACTGTGGTCCGGAGTCACCATCTTGGGTTCAGTCTTGTTCCGCTCCTTGACAAACTCCAAGCTACCGGTGGGTTTTAGGGCCAGCGAGGACAGACTCAGCGAGGTGAGAGCAGAGGGCGATGAGGGCGAAGAAGAGGAAGTAGGTGAAGTCGGAGAGGAAGGGGAGCGGCCGTTGGAGATGGGAAGAGGAAGGCTTGAAGAGTTTATGTTCTGCTCTCTGAGTAACCTGTGCTGCCTCAAGGTGGATGAGAGGAGGAGAGCCTCAGCCGAGAAGCTGGATGCAGAGAGGCTAGCCAGAAGCGCTTTGGCTTGGTTGGAGGAGGCCGTCAAGGCAGACAGCGCCCCCTCCTGGGGGTACTTTCGCAATCTGGAGGGCAGTTGGCCGGAGAAGCTAGCGGCTCTGGTGCTTGCGAGGAGCGACTCGGTTGCTCTGGCTCTGCTGATGTTCAGACTCAGAGCCTGAGGGGCAGGTATTGAGGGCAAAAGTTGGGGGAGGGGGTAGAGAAGAAACAGAGTAAAAACTAAGAATAAAGAGGCTTTTAAAGTTTTGGTTTGGCTGCAATGTGTCATTAATCTCTCTCACAAGACACTTTCTCTAAGGAATGAGTGAGGCTCTGGTGAATATTGACAAGTGCGTGATGCTTTAGGCCTTTAGGTATACGGGATTGACTAGGAGGAACTGGGTAAAGGTGGGCTTCAGTCAGGAGATGCTGATGAAGAAGTGGTGGTGAAGACAGCAGAGGAGGAGGTGGACAAGCTTCGGTCAGGTCAGGTTTGGGTCGCTCGCTTCTGCTCACTGGGTCGAGGGATTGGAGGTGAATGAGGGCCGACGAAGGATGGCAGGTAGCGGTGACGAAGAGGAAAATGCAAGAGGAAGGGGAGGATGGGAGGAAGGATGAAGACAAACACAGGACAACGTTATTCAGGTTAGGATCATTCATGCATGATGCTAGCCTGGCACACAACTCTACTTGTGGATTTCACCACATGAGGGTGAATCCACGTACATTTATAACACAATGCATCATGCTAGAAGAAACTGACCATTTGACAAGATCTTGGTGGGTTTACTGAACATGAGCATATATGCATCTCTATTACCATCAGTCACTCACAAACTCTCTTTCGGGTCCTGTGTGACAGGACGCTGAAAGTGTTCCATTGAGATCTGCTCAAACTCTAATCAGTTGTGAGGGAGATGGATGGACAGCACGGATACAAGGACTGAAGAGGAGACAGCGATGGGGGTGAAGAGAGAGCCCAGAGAGCCCGTGTCTTTCCACATGAAGTGCCAATTATTCCACCCTGATAGAGCAGAAAAAGACTCTCCGTCTCTCTCTCGCCCATATCTCTGCTCCCTTTAACCTTCTCCCTCTCTTCATTTCTCTCGCTCTTTTCCAAACCTGCTGGCCCATGTCCTTTTCACCGAGCCTTCTCAAAAAGTCCCTGGAGAACACAACTATGATGGAGATTAAAATAGCTACTGCTTTTGTACAGTCATAAGGAATACATTTCCCTTTTGGCCATTTCCCACTTACTTTCTCAGACCCTTTTATGATTTATCTGCCACAAGCTCGTGTAATTTGGGAATAGACATAAAGCTGTTCAAGGAAGTCATATGTGAGATGAAAATGGGTGCTAGGGGGGTACACAAACAACTTAAGATAGAGATAAAAAAGATACATTAATGAAGTATGTGCAACATAAGGATTTTATTGTATTTACTAACTTTGAGAAGAGCTATTATAATGTGCTGTCTGCAAGACTTGTGAGTATAGACCAATTTGGAGTAGACGTCACAGTTGCATGCACATTGTGGTGGCAGAAAAACACTGGTAGCAAGTGGAGGGAACCATTGAAGAGATAAATAAGAGATAAAATGCATTGTTGTGCCTTTGGACGTCAGAACCGGAATGCAAATCATTTTTATAGAATACTGTCATTTGAAGCTAAAGACAGACGTTTTAAACAGACAGACTAATGGATGAAACCTGATATGAGTATGCCTACTTTTAAAGTATGAATTGGTGTTAAACAATAGGTCTACATGATATAATATTCACATATGCAGTTCATATTATAGATTTAGAGCATATTATATTAGCCCTATAGTTATGGCATTAAGTACTATTTAAACCTATAACATTTTACATTTAGCTATTTTATCTATTTTTATCTATATTTGATATAACCTGATTTAACTCCATTCTGAGGAAATTTAAGCCAGAAGTGATTTTTCTGATCAAAATATAATCTCGAAATTGTGAGAAATAAAGTCAGATGTTTGAAAAAAAAAAATCTAATTTACCCTTTTTATTCTTTTACTCCATGGTTTCCATAGACTGCCACTTAAAAACTATCATTTTCTGCCACCAGATAGGCTCCGCCCACAAAAAAAGTTATCACTGTTTGCAAACACAGAATTGGTCTATTTCATTCTATTGCATATTAGTTTTAACAGTATAAAAAAATCTGTAATGTATTGGCAATAGCAAATTCTTATACTTGCTTTGCAGCAGCAGCAGCAATAATCTACAGCAATTCAGCAGCACAGCGGATCTTTTCCGCCAAGACCAAATACATTACATTGTCAATGTATTACCATGCTAAAATCTTCTGAGAGTTGTCATGAAAGGACTGTTTTTACTATATTTTTGATCAAATACATGCAGACTTGGTGATCACAAGAGACTCCAGCCCCAGACTTTTGAAAGGTGGTGTACATTTAATTTACTCAGTTCTGACTGATTTCATAATAAGTACAGTAAAGACAGGAAGAAAAGGTCAGAAATGGCGAGTGAATTAGACTAAAAGAAAGTGTTTGAAGTGTTTGTAGAGCAGTGATGTGTTCATTTACTTTAAGCATTCAGGGAGAGCAATTATTTCAAAGATGAAGTCTTTTGAGGGAAGGTATAAAACTAAATCAAATGTGGTTAAGGCCAAGAGGCACAGTGAAAGGCACAGCAAGCAGAAAAAACCCTCACTGAAACGATGAGAGTCTGGGTGAAAAGATGTGCATGCATAAATGTTTGTATCCACTTGCCGCTAAGAGGACTAAGACAAAAAAGGAGATATATGCAGTCCACTTCAAAGGGAATAATTATCTGTTACACTGACAAGACTAAATCCTGATCATATCCAGCTTAGCAGGAGTGCCTATAACAGCAAATATGCTCTCCTGTAATTATAGCTGCAATGAACCCTCTGATCTTGCTCCCTCTCTTGCCAATATCTGCTTCTCTCTTCCTTCCCCATAAAAGATTAGATTCTTTTCTAATATTCATGGCCTGTTGAACAGGGGCCAGATCTATTAAACACAGAGTGAGGAGATTTACAGAGCACCAATGTATCTATCTTCTCCTTACCTACAGCACACAGGCCCTTGGCTGTCCGTGTGTGTGCGTCTTTTTCTCTCTCTAATCCATCTTTCAAACCCTCCCCTGTTTTCTCCACCTGTCTTATTCACTTGGCTTATGTTGTAGAGCTCACATTTCCCTAGTCTCTGGCTTCATTGCTTTCTTTCTCCTCCTTCTCCTGAGACCCACCTGTCTCTGGTTTCTTTGTTCTGATGGGGGTTTTAAGTGCACTTTAGAGTCCCAAATGCTCTGCGATTGACGCACCAATTCAGCTTTTTCAAAGCGTCACTGCTAGAAAGTTCTCTCCCAGCCTCACTGCAACTTGTGACTGACACACACAGACAAACACGCGCATGTATACACACACATCTCCCCTAAAGCTCTCGGCAATCGTCTGAGCTGTGGAATCCGAGCTCTGAAATGCCCTCAGACAGACATTATAAATTGGTTTCAAGCAGAAAATGATCTTCTTAGCTTACCGCAAAACATTTTAAATGTTAATGCAAACTTACACAACAGTAAGGCTCAGAACAAGAATAAAATCCATGTTCCATGTAAAACCAAGACAAAACAAAACCGAGAGCAAGACTACAGAAAGACTAGAATAAAGACTACAATTTTTTTATTTTGTTAATATTTTTTTCTGTTGAAAGAAATAACTAAATGAAGAATAAAGTCAAAATATTAAATGTTGTCAATGTACTTTCCTGAGTAATCTACTCATTATGTGCCAACAGTGACCATACAAAAAAGGGGAAAAAGTTTTTTCACAACCGTTTACATGTCTGTAGCTCAAGAAGCATTAAATATATCTTAATATCTGTTTATATATTGGATCTAAATAAACTTTCCTTTTGACATCTTCATTTTTAAAGCCCTATATGGATCAGGTCCAGAGATATTGCAATTTCAATATGGCTCCAGGAATAAATTGTTAAATTGTACACATTTTCAGTGGTCAAAAACCACTTTGCATAAATACAAGACTTTTTTCTTTTTTTAAAGAGGAATGTCTGAAGAACAAATAATGTTGTTTACTTCTATCAAAACAACTGCATTGAACATATATTGAACATATGCCTGTAACTAAAGATATCTCATTTTGATTATAGTTTCAATTTTTGATAAACTTTTCTTTTGTAATCTTCTCTTTAAGGCCCTGTATCATTCAGTACCAGAGATATGGGGATCTCGATGAGGCTTCGTATTCAGATTGTTGCGTATTACCCATTTTCAGTGGTCAAAAATCAAATATTGGTCACTTTGCATAAATATGACACATCTTTTCTTTTAAAGAGGAATGTCTGAAGAACAAATAATGTTGAAACTAGAAATTCTTTACTTCTATCAAAACAACTGCATTGAACATATGTTCCTCAGTGCTATAAATATTCTTTTTCCAAAGCTGGCGTGTCTGTAACTTAATTTGATTTAAGATTCTACTTAGTAATAAACCTTTCTTTTGGAAACTTTTCTTTTTCAGCCTGCCCCACCATATATCTCCATTTAGTCCTAGAGATATAGGGACCTCAGTGAGGCTTCATTTTCAGTGGTCGAAAACCAAATGTTGGTCACTTTGTATACAGCTGATACTTACTGAATTTAAAGGGGCGTGTCTGAAGAATAAGTAATGTTAAAAGAAACGTTTGTTAAGACCCAATATCTAAAAGGGCATTAAGATATCTTTAATACTTCTTGACTTACAGGCATGCAAACTTTGGAGAAAAACCTTGAGAAGAGATTTTTCCCCATTTCTGAATGGTCACAATTGGCACAAAATGTAACAAAGACTGCTGAAGTCAACAGAATTTACTTATAGATGTACCAATCTCTGTGTAAAAATAACTTCATGATGCTGCCAGCTTTCTGAAGTCATTCTTACCCCCCTGTAATTTGGCTCAGAATCTCAGGTGAAAATTGCCAGTTTGACCCCCCTCTACAAGTTTGTGGATTACTCAGTAAATATTCACCCTGTGGCGTTTAATATTTTGGGTTTCTTCTTCATTTAGGAATTTCTTTTATCAGAAAAATATGAACAAAATCCAAAATTTAAGCTGGGGACCTCTAGTTGAGTTGACATGAAATAACCCTGAAGTGTTAGGGCTTAGTCTGGTCCGAGTTTAGGCTTAGTCTATCTGTAGTCTTGATTTAGGTTTTAGTTAGTCTTGGTTTTAAATGGAACAAAACATTGACAGTTTCTGAAATTTTTATTAATTTGACACCTAATGATTCTTAGGATACATTAAGGCTAGACCAAAACTATAACCAAGACTAAACACAAAACTAAAACCAAGTTAAAATTTTAGACTAATCTCAAAATAAGCCAAAACTAACATCAAAAAGATTACAGATAGACCAAAACTAGACTGAAATAAGATAGATAGATAAATAGATAGATAGACAGATAGATGGGATGAACTTAAAACTACTGAATGTTTGATAGAACAACAGATAGAATGATGGAATGATAGAACAATATACTAGAGGATATATAATCACAGAATGATAGATGAGACAATGGAATGATAGACAGAATAACATAACAACTTATATATATATATATAGAACAACAGAATGATAGGCAGAGAGACGGACAGATTTTACCTGCTGTTGACCCTGGTTCTTAAGGAAGTCCTCTCTCTGTTTGCTTGTTCTGCTTTTTTCTGAACCACTCTGCTGCAGGTGCTTGAGACGAGACAGTGCCTTTCCACCACCAGTCTGAGAAAGATGAGTGAGAAAAAGAGATTAAACTCTGCACTATATTTGGTGAAATTTTCATCCAGTTTTCAACAGTGTATTTGCCATCACCGACAGTGCTGGAGGAGAATAGTGTGCAAAACAAGCAGGAGGGTGATGTGTTTTTAATAGAACACATGCATCTCAGCACAGTCCTCTCATTCTTTCTCTCACACACAGACTCATATTACCTACAATTTCTTGTATTAAATTCAGAAATTATAAATTATATGCCTGTACAATAGTTGACAAACGCTCTCTGTGCAATATAAAATAATGAACACTTTCTGTAGTCTTTTCTCTCTCTCTGCATATACTACCTACACAAGATCAAGCACTAGACCAAAGTGTAGTCACAACCAGCCAACAGTCATTTTAAAGCTTCAAGGAGGCCCATTAGCTGTGTTTTATGCAAATGAGCACCTCACTGAACGAGGGGCTCTGTTAGAGGATCTAATGCATGCAATCAGGTGGACCTACGGTTGCCGGGCTCCATCTGTCCTACGAAAACAGCGTGGAACGACCTAGAGCAAAGGGCTCGAATGCACCAGTTAGGAGGGATGATGCAATGCTGGCTTGTATACAAATGTGTAGGCTGAAAGTGACTTCATCCAAATCCTTCCCTTCTGTCACTCACAGAGATCAGCCCTGCTCTCAGCGGAGCTGAGTAATACACATGACGCCTGGTGGATCGCTGCTTCGCAGTGGTTTATCCTGACAACTACTCTCGGAAGACGAAGGACAAATGGGAGAGGAGACAATACCGCATAAATTACGCAACCAAATCACTTGAGTAGTTGGAAGAGCTTTCCTGGGCTTTATCTTTTTATTTCACGAGAAAAAATATAATGTCCTATGCACCAGAGTAAAATAAGACAAGGGGAAAGTAATCAAATTGCAAAGTCATTTTAAGAGTAGAGAGTAAAAAAGAGCAGGCTAATAAAGAAGAGGAAGAAACGAGAATTTATTGTGTGAGAGATACAATATGTATTTCTACAGAGGCTGGAGGCAAACAATTTATCAAAGCATTTGCAAAAGAGAACAAACTGATCTAGTTGAGCAACCAAAAACTTCCACCAGACAGGAAGAAAGAAGATGGAAAAGACAGAAAGAGCAGGGCTGAAGAAGATAGGTTAGGTTGAACCTTGGCTGTGGATGTGCTGATGCAGGACGGTTTGGGTGGGACGGCGGGTTTGTTCGTGTCTCCTCCATCTGCAGAGGCTTGTCGAGTGCTGCCGGATCTTTTGGTGGAGGAACTCTGCGTCTGGACAGATGCTGGGAAGATGTTCCCCGCGAGAGAATCAGTGCTGAACTCCATCAGACTGAGCTCAAGCTCACGAATGGTTTCCTCCAGACTGTCCAAACGACGGTATGTGCTGTGGCAGATGTCTTCCTTTTCCCCTCCGACGCCTTGAGTGCGGATCAAACCCACTTGAGATGTCTCCATGGGCCCATTTTGCGGCAAGACAGACAATGTATTGTCCGACTTTCTCATTCGCTCTTCTTTCGTTTCGGTCGCCGCCTCGAGAGACTCCTGAACCCTTGGCTCCCTCCTCAGGGGTTGTTTAATTGCTCTCTCGCTTGTTAAGGGCGGGCAAGACTGGGTCACATCCTGGACGGGACTCTGGAGCTCCCTCTGGGCTGCATCCAAGTCTTGTATTCGAGGGACTTTTTGGCTGGCTGACAAGTCTTGTTTCCATAGCGACAGACGGGGAGTCCTCACAATGTGGCTGAAGTAACTTACTCTGGTGTCATTTCCAGTGTTATTGTCTTTAATTGTCTGAGCACTGTCAGACGGCCTGGTCTCCGCTGAGTCCTCAGAAGGGGACGTGGGGAGAGAGTTGCACTCGGTTAAGACTATCTGGGGAACTGGAGTGGAGGACGTCCCGTGCTGCGTCTGCAATGTAGCAGGAGTCATTTGTATAATTAACCAATAAATGTGAATCATAAATGTATGAGGTTGTAAGTTTAAAGGAGAAGTTCACTTCCAGAACAAAAATTTACAGTTAATGTACTCGCCCCCTTGTCATCCAAGATGTTCATGTCTTTCTTTCTTCAGATGTAAAGAAATTATGTTTTTTGAGAAAAACATTTCAGGATTTTTCTCCATAAAGTGGACTTCGGTGCCCCAAGTTTGAACTTCCAAAATACAGTTTAAATGCAGCTTCAAACAATCCCAAATGCGGCTGTAAATGATCCCAGCCGAGGAAGAAGGGTCTAATCTAGCAAAATGATCAGTTATGATCAGACAAGCATTTGAGGTTAAAAGGTATATAAATTGTAATTAAAAAATAAATAATCAATCGTTTACAGCTGCATTTAGGATTGTTTGAAGCTGCATTTAAAATGCATTTTGGAAGTTCAAACTCCAAAACAAAAATCCACTATATGGAGAAAAATCCTGAAATGTTTTCCTCCAAAAACATTATTACTTTACAACTGAAGAAAGAAAAACATGAACATCTTGGATGACAAGGGGGTGAGTACATTATCTGTAAATTTTTGTTCTGGAAGTGAACTTCTCATTTAATGTAAAGGTAGCTAAAATGAACTTACCTGAGGTTTCTCTGTAAAATCACTGGAGCGATCATCACCACACTTGGATGCAATCAACTGCTGGCACATATGTAGTGTAGCACACATACAAAAAAAAAAATTATATATATATATATATATATATTTATATATATATATATATAGATAGATAGATAGATAGATAGATATAGATATATATTTAAATGCATTTACTTAGGAATAGTTCACTCAAAGTCCATTCAGTCCTCATTTACTTGCATGTATTTGCTCCTTATGTAATTACAAAGTTTCAGTGTCTGAATTCAAAAAATGCAAAAGAACTATAAAAATAGTCCAAAACAGACTCATGTGAGTCTTGTTTTGTACGGAACTGACAAAAATCCACATAGTTATTCACTCAGCTAGCCCTCTATTTGAGTTGTTAAAAGTCCACTTAAGTGCCTTGAAACACACAGCGATATTCTGTGTTCACGTAATTTCAAATGAAACAGACAACGGCAGGACGTAAGTAAATAATAATAGAACGTCATTTTTAGGTGAACTATTCCTTTAAAGATCACATAGCTTGCAAAAAAAAGCTACATTCTGAAATCTGGGCTACCACACTGCAATATCAAACCAGCTTCAGTGGAGGAAATTGGAAATTGGGCATTTCAACACAAAACACACATGCACTGGCAAATCACACACTGTGTATAGTATGTGGTGATTGTGAGGTTGTGATTGTGCTTACTGTGATGTGGGCATTTTTTGTGTGTGATTAAGATCATCTTTGATCTTTAGTTTAGTGCAGTGAGGTTTTTGTCTATATAGGAGTATGATTAACATTTTAGAGGGACACATTTCGTGGGAAAATTATACATTCATGTGTGTGCATGAGGGTACAACAGCAGTCCACACCAGCTTGCAGCAGGGGCTGTTACCTGTCCAGCTGAGTACACATGGGGCAACAGCTGTAAACTAGAGGGAGGAGGATATTTCCTGGGAGAGGGCAGGGGGAGAGTCAGATGTCGCTCAAAGAGCTGAGCGGTTCGGGAGATTAAAGAGAATGAATGACAAATATGGGATGCACAATATCAGTTTAGATCGAGCCATTTCAGGATTCCTCATGAAAATCTCTAAAAACTCTGAAACACAATCATTTAGGACATGCACATTCACATACACTACCAGTCAAACATTTGTACAAAAACTGTACAATTATAAAAAAATATTGGTACTATTTAAAATAACAGTTTTTTTTATTTGAATATATTTTAAAATGTAATTTATTCCTGTGAATTTAAAGCAGAATTTTTAGCATCAATACTTTCGAGTCACACAATCCTTCAGAAATCATATTAATATTCTGATTTGCTGTCCAAACAACATTTATTATTATTATTATTATTATTATGTTGAAAACAGCTGAGGAGAAGGTTCCTTTGATGAATAGAACGTTCAGAAGAACGGGATTTATCTAAAATAGAACATTTTTCTAACATTATAAACATCTTTATCATCACTTTTGATTAATTTACAGCATCGTTGCTAAATAAAAGTATTAAATAAATGAATAAAAATTACACTGGCTCCACACTTTTGAATGGTATAGTGTGTAATGTTACAAAAGTTTTTTTTTTTTCAGATAAATGCTGATCTTTGTATCTTTCTATTCATTCAGAATCCTGAACAAAATGTACTCAACTGTTTTAAATATTGATAATAATAATACATGTTTCTTGAAAAGCAAATCAGCATATTAGAATGATTTCTGAAGGATCATGTGACACTGAAGACTACAGTAATGATGCTGAAAATTTTGCTTTAATCACAGGAATAAATTACATTTTAAAATATATTCAAATACAAATTTAAATAGTATTAAATTTTGCTGTATTTTGAATCAAATAAATGATCATTAAAAAAACTAAAAATCTTACTGTTCAAAAACTTGACTGGTAATTCATTTTAATCAAATAGACAAAATGACATTATAATTTGACGGCACATCAGAAATTACACGCTGTACCTTTAAACAATGTTTAGACCTCATTTTTGTATATTCATGAATGTGTATGTAGAGTGTGGGTGTTATTAAGTTATGGGTATGTTTTGAGATGCAGCTTGTGACTGAGCCTCATTATGTTTGAAAGGGAGGTGGGCATAGTGTCACTGCAGCAGTGGCCAGATCTCCACAGGTCTCCACAGGGTTTCCAACAGAGACATGCAGTGGGGATGGAGGACAAGAGACATCTGCTCGCTTACCCTGTCACCCACTCAACCAAGACAACAAAATCTGTCTGCTTGTTGGTGTTAATGAGCCTTGTAGTTTGTGTGCTGTGTGTGTGTTGCTGCCCTGAAGCAGGTCAAGGAAGCCTAAAATCAACACCAACATAGCTCAAATAGTGTCAGTCAGGAGAAATGCACTGTTATGACCTCCTGGCAAAATGATAATATGTAAATGGAGACAGCTGGGGAGAGAGGAATTTAACTGTGCATCAATTAAACAAATAAAAAAAGATTTGATGCATGTTCTGAAGCAGGATTGGGTGAAATTATTGTTGTTTACAATAATACAAATTTGAATAACCATAACCATTAAAAAGTACAATCCTAAATCATCTGAAAACTGCATTGATGTACTGTATGGTTTGGGATAGAACAATATTTGGCTGATATATAACTATTCGGAAATCAGGAATAAAAATATTGAAAAAATCACCTTAAAAGTTGTCCAAATGAAGTTCTTAGCGATGTATATTACTATTAAAAAATTAAGTTTTGATAAATTTATGGTAGGAAACGTACAAAATATCTTCATAGAACAAGATCTTTAATTGATATCCTAATGATTTTGGCATAAAAGAAAAATCGGTCCTTTTGACCCATACAATGTATTTTTGGCTACTGCTACAAATATACCCGTGCTACTTAAGACTGGTTTTGTGCTCCAGGGTCACATTTTATATATATACACCACTGTTAAAAGCTTTAGGGATTAAACTTTTTCATTCAGCAAGGATATGATATGACATTTTGTGACATTTAAATGTTACAATAATGTATTTTAAATGAATACTGTTCGTTTGAACTTTAAAACTATGTAAAGAACTTAATATTAAGAAGCACAACTTTCTTTTTCAAAACTGATAATAATAAATGTTTCTTAAGCAGTAAATCAGCATATTAGAACAGTTTCTGAAGGTCCATGTGACACTGAAGACCAGAGTAATTAATAAAACATATTTAAAAAATAGTCATTAAATAACAGTTTGTAAATAATAGTTATTATTTATTATTTTTTAAAATGATTTACTATTAAATAATAGTTTGTAATATTTTACATTTTATTACAGTATTTATGACCAAATAAATGCAAACTTAGTGAGCATAAGAGACTGCTTTAAAAAAAAAAAGACTTCTGAACAGTAGTGTATATATGTAATATAAAATTACATTTCTATAAATTTTAGCATTTACAAAAACAACAGAATATTACTATTGCACTTCCTTAAATTCTAATCTTAATTACAATTCTGCATCTTTCAAATTCTGTTTAAATACTGAAATAGAATTCGTATGTAGAAGGCATTCCCAATTCAGTTTAAGTGGTGCATAACCCTGCTCTAAAGCCTCGTTCAGACTGCCAGCCCAAATCCGATTTGTATGCAAATCCGATTGAAATCCGATCATATTTAGGTAGTCTGAACAGCAACGAACTACATGAAATCCGATTTGGTCAAATCCATTTCGGGCTACATTCGTATGTGGTTTGGAATCCTATTCAAATCGGATTTCTGCTTTTTCACGTTTTCGTGCCACGTAAAACGTAAACATGTCAGACATAACAAAACAAACGTCTTTGCAGAAACAAGCTTGTGTTGTTGCGAACTGCAAATCAAGCGGGAAAAGACAATATACAGCTAGTATACGCGCCTCTTTGAGTTTTGAAACCAGCAGAGACGGCAGCACAGAATAAAGTCGCACATTCCAGCTTCCTGCGTTTCTGCCGCTGCTTTAGAAGACGAAATATAATCCAGCACGACTGCAACGTTGTCATATAGCAAGACAGCATCTATATTGCAAACTGTATTGCTGTTATTGTTGTTTTTAGCGATGGCATAATAACGCAACGGCATTGCCATAGAAACCAATGCAGATTCCGTAAAACAAAAGAGCCCTTATGGACACACAAATCGGATTTGAACAGTTGCGATATGACTATGTGGACAGTCAGTTATTCAAATCAGATTCCTTCCAGATATGGACAAAATCAGATTTGGGCTGACAGTCTGAACGAGGCTTAAAGTCTCTAATGCATCTAGAGATAAAGTATATGGGTAAGTGAGATGGCATATATTTGCTGTTATGGTTGTTGATTCTATGTACAGTTAAATTAGACACAAACGGTATCCCACAATATACTCACCAGTGCCTAACTAACAGCACTTTACATCAGTACAGCACAAGACATTGTCAAACCACTCATTTGAGCTTAATAGCTCATGAGCCAAAGAGCACAGACAGAAATTCAGATCTCCTGCCTGTTAATGTGTGCTTAATGAATGAGCGAACCAGCCAACTGGTAGAAGCCACCAATGTGTGTATGAGAGTGTGTGTGTGTGTGTGTGTGTGTGTGTGTGTGTGTGTGTGTGTGTGTGAGAATGTAATTGCGCTGCTCTGTGGGTGTTCACCAGACACATCTGGTGCTTGTGACATATGGACATTAATCACCAACATTAACACTTCAGCCGTTAGGGTACAGACGGTCTGATGTGACTACTCAGGTAATACATGTGCTCACCTCCAGCTCAGCTGCTAACTTGTCCGCGTCACCCTCTTCTCGTTCTCCACCTGTGATGGTCGGAGGGGTGGAGGCCGGTCGGGGGGCTTCAGATATACTCCTCCTCAGCTTAATGTGTGGCTTCTGAGACTCACTCTCTTCTGATTCGGACTTCTGTTTACATACACAAAGACAAAAGGACAAATCTGTATATACAATATGCATTTTTTTTAAAGAGAAAGAAAAAAATTATGTTTATATATGTATGATTTTGAGATGCATCTTTTCAAACTTAGGACAACTAAGGGACTCATATATAACTATTACAGAAGGTTCAAACACTCACTGAGGCTTCAAACTTTTGAACAGAATGTGAATGTGTACATTTTTCTTATTTTGCCTAAATATATATTTTTTTCATTTAGTACTGCCATTCAGAAGCTACAGAAGATACTTACATGTTTGCCAGAAGACAAAATAAGTTAAATTTACCCTGATCTTCAAATTCCAAAAGTTTTCGCCCCCAGCTCTTAATGCATCGTGTTTCCTTCTGAAGCGTCAGTGAGTGTTTGGACCTTCAGTAATAGTTGCATATGAGTCCCTCAGTTATCCTCAGTGTGAAAAGATGGATCTCAAAATCATACAGTCATTATTGGAAAAGGGTTCAAATACAAAAAAAGTAATTTGTGGGACCTGAAGGATTTTTCTGAAAAACAGCAGGCAGTTTAACTGTTCAGGACAAACAAAGGACTCATGAACAACTATCACTAAAAAAACACACAGCTATGGATCATTCAGATAACAAGTGTATTTAAACTTTTGAACAGGGTAATTTCATAAATTCAACTATTATTTTCTCTTGTACACTATATGTAAATATCTTTTTTGTGAAATATATTATTCAGGTCAGTACTAAATAAAAAATAACAGGCATTTTGTATGATCCCTCTTATTTTGGAAAAATAATTAACATTTTGCAGATTCTTATGATTTTTGAACGGATGAATGAAAAAATAAATATATAAATATTTAAAAATACAAATATTAATTTATATATTTATATGGCTGAATGAATGAATGAATGAATCATGTAAAATTAACTATGGCTGTTCTGACTGAAATTATAATTAAATTCCAGAAAATAATAACAAAAAGGCTGCCAAAGTATAGGATATATCCCCTTGTAATATAATGAATACTGAATCTTAATTAAAAGTACACTCAAGGGAAATTAACACCGAGAACTAACTTAATCTTTCTCGATCTCTCTCAAATTCACCTGTGACCGACAGGTGATTTATAACCATAGGAACAACTGAGGTGATAAAGTAAATATCA
The DNA here is from genome assembly GCF_049309525.1 of Garra rufa. Classification (NCBI taxonomy): domain Eukaryota; kingdom Metazoa; phylum Chordata; class Actinopteri; order Cypriniformes; family Cyprinidae; genus Garra; species Garra rufa. The sequence continues at coordinate 34,947,345 of NC_133361.1, read as the reverse complement.
ACCATGACTAACACACCCACAAACACAGGCAGCTTTTATGAGATGCCTGACATTTTTGAGACCCTGCACTCAAATAAAAGTGATGTAGTGTGTTCCCCTGACTCCTCTGACTCTATGTGCTTCTCTTTCAGGAAGCAGCTTGCATATAAATGTTTGAGAGAGTTTGCATGCATAATCATCTATGTGTGCGTGTCATTATGAACGTCAGCAGTCACCTTCATACTCTTTCCAGGAACGATCATCTCTCCGCTGCGAGTAGTAAGCCCAGGGGAGGAGGGGAAACTCCGGCGGGGAGGTGGAGGAGGGGGAGACTTTGAGGGCTTCTCTGTTCGATACCTTGCCACCGTCAGTTCATCCGAGCCTCGTCTGGATCCGCTGTCTTTACTGGAAAGTTTATTCTGAGGTTTATTAGGCTTGTGTTCAGGTATGGCATTGGTGCTAGATGGATTCTGGCTCTGGTTTTGGTTTTGAATCTGGTTCTGAGCAGGTTTGATCTGCTTGGCGGCAAAGTCCAAGTCAGGAATGGCCTTCATGAGTTCAGCCTGAGTCTCCTCCAATAGTCGATTAATGTCCTGAGCGCTGTACTGTGTTAGACTGGCCCTCTTCTCTTCCCAGTCCCGCTCTGCTGCCTGAGGAGACATACAAGTGACATTTTAGAAGATCATTAGTGCTTCAAAATGGTTGAAGAAGCTCAATTGTTAAAGGCTATTCACACCAAGTCTGAATTTTCAACTCTAAACACAATCACAACAAGATTTCCAAAGTAAATGTGTAAATGCACACTACTATTTAAAAGTTTTCAGATGGCAAGATTTTTAAAGAAGCCTCTTATGCTCACTGTTATGGTTCAGGTTGTTTTGGTTTTGTTTTGTTGTTTCTACAGGTTACCAGCTAAGGATCCACCTGTTCCTAATTGGCAAACTTGGTATTTAAGAGATCTGTCCTTGTTTGGAGGGGATCCTGGTTCTTTTGTTAGAATATCCAATTGAGCTCGACTGGACAGCTGGACCTTTACGATTGCAATTGTAACTTTATCTCTGTTCATTATTTGCTTATTTGCTGTTATTAAGTCACTACATTTATTTGGAACCCCTAGACTAAATAAATATTTTTCCTAAAATTATACTTTTGGACCCTTATTTTTGTGGCCTCCTTGAGTTGGACTGTAACAATTGGGGGCTCGTCCGGGATTATTCCGGCTTAATGAGGCAACAAAAGTATAGACTGTCTTTATTCAATGAAACATTATTACAATTTAAAATAACTGTTTTCTATGTGAATATATTTTAAAATGTAATTTATTCCTGTGATGACAAAGCTACATTTTCAGCATCCTTACTCCTTACTTATTTCTGTGTCATGTAATCTTTCAGAAATCATTATAATATTTTGTGTTTTTCTATAGGATTCTTTGGTGAATAGAAAGCTGAAAAAAATCTATTTACCGTTGCTGAATAAAAACATTAATTTCTTAAACTTTTGAACGGCAGTGTATCGTTATGAACAGTTCTGCCACTTTTGCATAGTATTTATTTTAAATTGTTGATTAATCCATTGTCATTCTTTTTAGCAACATAAATAGTCCAAGGTTTATTTCTAGGAATGTAACAAAATTATCAATATCGTGGTATAGCTGTATAAAGCAAAAATAATATACCTATATATGAAATATTCATTTTCATTCAATTTACAGTGCAACGGTTTTATAATATGTGGCTATTACTGTCATAGGTATAACATTATTATTAATAATAATAATTGTTATTGTTATATTGTAATTTGTTTGGCTTCCAAAACACCAGTGTGATTGTAATATAGTACAGTATATCACAACTAAAAAGAGGGTTGAGTCCCCTTTAAAGTTTAGGTACAAGTCAAATTACTGACTTTTTTCTGACTTAAGTTTTCTTAGTTAAGAACATGTGTTGGAGCTCTTAATTTTGAACTCTCAAAGTGCATTAAATAGAATAATTTCATTTTAAAATGTACAAAATTAAAAAAAATTCCAAGTCATTTGTCTTTTTTTTTTTTTTTTAAATATTGTGTTGTGGACTTCATATTGCAATATAATCGTATTGTGAGATTTGATATTGTTACATCCCTATTAATTTCTAATTTAAAAATATACATTCATACTATTGTCTAATTTAATTATATTAACCCTTAAATGCATAGGGTCTTTAGCAAACAGGACGTCATTCACTACCCTCTCCCTACGTCATTTTTTAAAGTTAGACATTAACTTTACTAGTATTACTCATCTATTCACTACAAACAATAGAACAAGAAAAAATAATACAATTGAAAAATAATGTCTGTTTTCTGATTAGTTTTTTTTTTTTATATAAAAAGTGTATATGGTTGCTAGAGATCAAAGATGTGTATTAGTGTAAGTATATTTTTTGGTGCAAAAACATTCAAATGCCTGATGACTCAATACATGCAATTCACGTTTATTCTTTAAGGTGGCACTGTTAAAATAGACAATAATGACGTGATAAAACAAAAGAATATAATCAGCAAATACTGAACTGGTTTGAATGGCTATACTGCAGAGCATTTACTGTATGCCGTAAAATATAAATGTTACTGTCATTTGATGGTGGATGTGGTGAATAAGCTGCCAGTGATCAAAATATTGATTTCGAAGTCATTGAAAACGATCGTTTTGTGAATATGGTTAAGATGGCGAATATGAGCCAGATGCTGAATATACTGTGGAAGTGTGCTCTGATAATGACGCAATCATTTGCTTAAATTGAACCCTTCTAAGTTTCAAAAGGTAACAAAATATGCTTTATTTTGTTCTTCTGTAACTGTTCTTAAAATATCAAGAGTGTTTTTTGCTATTGCAGCAGTTAGAAATCCATCCGTGCTGGATAAATAGGTCCTTTACATATTAAAACAACATTACTAAATCAAAAGATTTTACTATTATATATGTTTAGACAAACAATGACTTAAATCCCATTCCTCACCAGTCTCACTTCCACAGATGAGGCCTTATCAGACCCGCCTCGACCTCCCAGCTCACCCATCTCCCGTCCCTTCAATGAGCCCACCATCCCATGAGAATCCTTCTCACGATGTGCACTAGAAGGGTTCGAGTGGCTGTGGCTGTGGCTGTGGCTGTGGCTGTGGCTGTGGCCTTGACCGGAGTGAGGGCTCCAGTTGGCCAGGCTGTTTTCATTGAGGTTTAGCGGTGGGCTGGTTGGAATGTCAAAGTCTGTGTTCTTTCTGTACTCATCCCCTCCTCCGAGTTTAGGGGATGGGCTGCAATACTCATCCTGAGTTTTCCACACTCCGTCATTCACCTGCCTGATTAAACCATAAAACAGCACTCAGAATAATGAAGAGTTAATTACATTGGAGACAGTCAGAACATGCGGCTGGACGAGAAATGATTAAATAAGCGGTCAGTAAGTGTTTGTCTACCTCCTCAGCGTGGTGAGCGTGTCTGTGATAGATTTGCAGCGTTTAAGCAGGGCGTCCAGTCTGTGTGGCTCCTCTTTCAGGAATTTCACAGCTTCCACTTCCACTCGTAACACCACTCGCATTTTACTCTGCAGCCCAGGGAACTGATCTGATCGAGAGAGACAAAGAAAAAAACAGACAGGCAGAGAAATGAACAACTCTTTTCAAGAGAGGTTCAAGTGTTTAGCTGTGAAGGACAAAAAAGAGTTTGTCTCACTCTTCAGCTCTGTCAGAGTCTCGCCCAGTTTCCTCAGCAGCGAGCTTTTCTCCTCCAGCTCCTGCACTGTCACATGTCGGTGATTGACAGACATCTCCTTCTGGATTTCCTCCACTGACTTTTCCAGATCACTGTCAAACGCAAACACCCACTCATTAGATTTATTACATATTGATCGTTTCAGAAAGAGCACAAACCTGCATGACATATTAATTGATGCTATTACAAAGCAGCTCAGTGTTATTGCACAAAAGGGAGTCTTTCACTTTTTGATGTTTCTGACATTTAAAAGTTCAAAAATGTAGCATGAGATGAGTGTGAAAATCCCAAGCCCACCTCCCTGCGCTGTGGCGTCGGCACGCATTTGAATAAGTGTCAGTGCAGCAGGGTGTATTAGCACTAAACGACTGAGACACAGTCGGAGTGTTTACACTCGAAATCCAATTTAACCACGTCAAATAAATCCACCCCCCACAAAATGGTTTGTTACAAACAGCGTCCCGTTAATAATTGAATCACATCAACTGGCTGTTAGCTATACTTAATAACCGCTATCAATTAAAAGCAACACGACCGATCTGGCAGAGAGTTGAAGAGGCGGATTTAGTCACCCTGCTGCTTTTAATTGGAACAAAATAAATCAATGAGATTCTGTCCGTTGTTTCCACAAGCTAACGGAGAGGTGTGGGTCTGCAGGTCTTTAACTGAGACTGTTTATGCCTCATTGTTATGCATTTATTCGCTTTCAGGTACGGGTTGATGAGGAACTGTGCAATAAAAAATAACTGGGAAATTATTTTTTGCACATTATGCAGCACTGCATTATCAGCACATTACGAGCACATATTGTGTGCGTGACGCACTGCAGTTGCTGTATGATGAGTTCCTCCTCGTTCAGGTACTTGAGTCTCTCCTCTTCCACTAGGAGGCGCTGTCTCTGGAGAGGGTCTTCCTGTTTCCTTAGCGCATCTGATAGACGCAGGCTCAGCTCTGTCTCCGTCCTTTTCAATAGGCTGCGTATGGAGTCCTGGTTCTGCAACTATATACAAAAACACACGTTAAGGATGACCGATCAATGTATTTGCCTACAGAGCTAGTTCATCTAAAAACAATGGTTTTGCTATTATTTATTCACATGTATGACTTTATTTCTTCTGTGGAACACAAAAGAAGCAAACAAACACTGTTTTTGTCCATACAGTGAAAGTCAATGAGGTCCACAGGAACACTTGTTTTTCATAATTTCACATTAATTCAATGTGTTACTTGCTGATTCACTGTAATTATCAAATTTACAAGAAATTTCTATGGTAGCCTGTTTCCGCCACTAAATGAAAAAGGCAATTGCAACTTTTAATCTCACAATTAATTTTTTTCTCTTGCGATTTCAAGCTTATATCTCACAATTCTGACTTTTTTTCTCAGAAGCGTGTGATATAAATTCGCAGTTGTGAGAAATAAAGTCAGAATTACAAGATACACTTAAGTTTATATCTCAGAATTGTGACTTTTATCTCAGAATTGTGACTTTTATCTCAGAATTGTGAGTTTACATGTTTTTTTTCTCAGAATTGTGTGATGTAAAGTTTAAACTTGTGTGACCTAAAATTCAGACTTTTTTTCTGAGAATTGCATAATATAAACTTACAATTGTGAGAAATAAAGTCAAAGTTCTGAGAAATAAAGTCAGAATTTTGAGATATAATTTTTGTAATAACTCACAATTTGCGAGTTAAGTCAGAATTGTGAGATAAATAAGACAAATAAGTCTTGCAAACTGCAAGTTTATATTAGCCTGGCTAACGCCAAACCACTTCATGACAACGTCATGATTCGTGGTCTGGGAACCACATTTTCAACAGGCTCGTTTGAGATGAGCAAAATCTGCGCAGAATCGATCACCGGTGATCAACGCAAGATGCATGCCGGTTAGAAAAGTGTCTGAGTTACGTACGCCTTGCTCTGACATGATGCTGACGTGTGCCAAAAAACTCTCGCGATGGCGAGGCGGCCTTGTCGGATTGAGCAGTCGGGCGCAGTAGCTTTCCACCGACTGCGCTGACCAAAAGCACGATGGGAAACGACTGGTTGACGACACAGCTTAATGCTCATTGGTTCAAACAACTGTGATGTTGCGTTCTCTTCTAAAATGTTTTATTTTTTAATCTAATATAATGTGGTTATGTGTTTAAATTCTGCATGAATATTCCCAGACACTATGACAGTGCAATCTCTGTGTGAGATATGTGATTGTTGTCGTATTACTATAAAATCTAAAATACATGAACCACATTTTTGTCGCTGTTAATATGTTTAATGTTAAATGAAACGGAAAAGAGGCAATGCTGTTTGATATAAAATATTTTGTTTCGCTGTAATGTTGTACATTCCCTGAACTAGGTTTCTGCAGCTATTCATATGTTTAAATGAAAACAAAAAGAGGCAGAGGTGGTTGATATCATATTTCATCTTATTGTAAATCCATATAGTGAAGCAGTGAAGATAACCGGAGTAGAAAAGGCGAGCTGACTGACGTTATCAAGTACACTGCTGTTCCATTTGCAGAATTGCAAGACTTGCGTCCTCACGTCCTCGGGAGATCGTAACTTGCAAGTCCGAACTTTGCGTACTTGGTATTGAGAAACGGCCTTGTGTGTAACTATCTAAGGCTGCATCGAAAGATAACTTTGCGTCTGCTACCATGCTGGATGCATATTTTTAAACAAACTGCTTCGGTGAGTCGCATGTAAGGCGTCATCGTCTTGCTGCTCCCTCCCCATTCTGTGATTGGTTCCCTATCTGAGGTGAAAATTTGGTCCATGGTTTCCAGGCGTGAATAAAATCACGCTGCACGCAAGGCAGCATGGGGAAACCCAGGTTAAGTTTATATGCCACATTTATATCTTGCAATTCTGACTTTATAACTCAAAATTGTGAGTTTATATATGACAATTCTAACTTTATAACTCAAAATTGTGAGTTTATATATGACAATTCTAACTTTATAACTCAAAATTGTGAGTTTATATATGACAATTCTGACTTTATAACTCGCAATTGCTAGTTTACATCTCACAATTCTGAGAACAAAAGTTACAATTCTGAGTTTGTATCTCACAATTTTTTTGACCGAATTATTTTTTTTATATTATTTTATATTATTTTTTCTCAGATATAAACTTGCAGTTGTGAGAAATAGTCGCAATTCTGAGAAAGAAAATCAGAATTGCATGATATAAACTCAGAATTCTGAATTTCTGAGTCTATATCTCACAATTGTGACTTTTTTTTAATCAGAATTACGAGTTTACATCTTTTTTTCTTAGAATTGCGTGATATAAACCTGCAATTGTGAGAAATAAAGGAGGGGTGTTCAGATATTGCATGGGACAGCAGAGGCTTTCGGTCCCAAAAAATTGAGAACCACTGCTTTGAGATGATTTATATAATGCAGAACATGTTACTGGACTACCTTCCTATACTGTTCCTGGAACAATATTCCCATCAACCAATCGCAGCCCTTCTAATTTAAGTATTAGGCTATTAGTGGTTGTTAAGCGTTATGGTTATCAGACTATTCAGGTGTATCAGTGTGGAAGCTTTTAGAGGTGACTTTACTGCTTGGGAGTTCAGCATTTTACAGAAGGGCACCTGTCACAATCCATCACAACACAGCCATCAGATGGCTCATATATGTGTGCATATGTATCATTGACCTGTCTTTGACCATATGCAGCTGTCATGCTAAAATGTGAAGGTATGATATACAATTGACCTTGCTAGTGTGTGTGTTTACTGTATGTATATATAAGTGATCATATATATATATATATATATTAGGGGTGGGCATAGATTAATTTTTTTAATCTAGATTAATCTAGATTAAATCTTGGAATTAATCTAGATTAATCTAGATTAAAATGGCTAATTTGAATTCTGCTGAAGGCATTCAGAATATGTGTGCTACCCAAATAATGACTAAACATGTTACACCGTACTTTTATTTTGACAGGTTGCCGTGAAGTTTCTGTGCATACATACAGTATGACATGATGCGAGTTTTCTCAAATGAAACGGTATAAGTGACACTCACAGCAGTTTTGGAGATTGAGTTTATCAGTTCATGTGAGATGCAAATGCCAAAAATGCATTTCAGTTTTTACAGACACTAGTCCATATCGCGATTTGAATTAAGTGACAGACCATATTTGATTTATGAATCCAAAAAACGACGAATTTACGTGGCATTTCGCGCTATAGTAGATTCGGTTTTTATGAATGGAGGACGACGTGATCCCGTCTTTGTTTTGACGGAGGAGACGTAAACGCGCGACCATATTCATAGTCTTCGGTATACATCCGCGTTAAACTATCAAGGTGAAAGTCATCATAGCTTGCGTAGTTTAGACCCAGCTCCCAACCCAATTTTGAGAATAGATTAACGGCGATATTTTTTTTATCGCCCGATAAAACTCTCACGTTAACGCAGCACGTTAACGCCGATAACGGCCCACCACTAATATATATATATATATATATATATATATATACACACACATATATATATATATATATATATATATGTATATACTATCCTTGATGGTGTTTATGATGCATCATATTCATTTAAGATCTCTTGAATGCGAATGTGCATGCATGTTCTTGAGTTTATTTTCTAGTATTTTTAGTTTGTGTATTTTGAAAGTAGTGTGGGAGCTGGAGTGCCAGATATCACCATAATTTTGTGATGTGTAAGCAGTCTGCAGACAGTGTTTGTTTGCCCTGAGAGAAAAACCCAGGTGGACTTTGTCACTCGCATAGTGCTGATAATGAGAAAAGTGTGTAAAAACTGTTTTTGTACACTGTTCGCCTGTGTGTACGATGGGATTTTAGTGTCATTTGGTGGTAGTTCCTCCTCGAGCTGAATTATTTATGAGTCTCATGCATTATTCAACATATCCATGTCTCCTAGGTAACGGGATGAGGGCAGGGGCCGTGTTTCTAGCTCTGGCATTCAGGCAGGTAATTGTCTAACTCAGCAATCTGCTGTTGTCATGACACCAGCGGCTTGGCTCTCGACACCAAAGCAATTGACACCAATCTCGCCATCCCCACGCGACGTGCTCCTAGACTGTTGCAACATCTCCTCTACTTCTCCATGCATTTGCCTCTTTGGCTTTCAACTCTCGTCCATCCCAAAATTGAGGTATAGTGCCCTGCATTTTAGAGTTCTGTTCAAAAGTTTACATACACTTGATTCTTAATACTGCGTTGTTACCTGAATAATCAACAGCTGTGTGTGTTTGTTTGTTTAGTGATAGTTGTTGTCCCTTTTTCGTTCTGAACAGTTAAACTGCCCGCTGTTCTTCAGAAAAATCCTTCATGTCTCACAAATTCTTCGTTTTTGTTTTTTCAGCATTTTTGAACCCTCATATGCAACTATTACAGAAGTTCAAATGCTCGCTGATGCATTACAAAACATGTAAGTATCTTTTTTGGCTTCTGGAGGGTAGTAATTAATGATGAAAATATGATATTTTGGCAAATAAAGAAAAATGTATACATCTTCACTCTGTTCAGAAGTTTACACCCCTGGATCTTAATGCATTTCTCCTTCTGAAGCATCGGTGAGCGTTTAAACCTTCTGTAATAGTTGCATATGAGTTCCTCAGTTGTCCTCAGTGTGAAAAGATGGATCTCAAAATCATACAGTCATTGTTGGAAAAGGTTCAAATACACAAAAATGCTGAAAAACCAAAGAATTTGTTGGACCTGAAGGATTTTTCTGAAGAACAGCGGACAGTTTCTATTCAGGACAAACATGGGACTCATGAACAACTATCACTAAACCAAAAAAAAAAAAAAACACAGCTATGGATTATTCAGGTAACAACAAATTATTAAGAATTAAGTGTATGTCAACTTTTTAACAGGGTGATTTTTATCAATTCAACTATTACTTTCTCTTGTGGACTACATGTCTTTTATGTGAAATATCTTATTCAGGTCAGTAACAGATAATAAATAACATGTATTTTGTATGATCCCTCTTATTTTGGTAAAATAATTAACATTTAGCAGATTCTGCAAGGTGTATTTAAACTTTTCAGCTCAATTGTAAAAAACAACTCAAAAAATAAACATAAAGGACCAGTTTGTAGGAAACAAGGATTATTTAAGATTCTGTACTGTCTATAGACCTCTAAGCAAACAAAGTAAATTAGTGGCAAAAATCATATTTCATTGCTTCCATTGAGAGAAATTCAGTCTTTCTAGAATCTTCCTTTCCTGTTTTTCTACTCTGTTTATTCAGAGAGTTGAGATGCGGGTGTTCACTCATGAATCACACCAGTACCTATCATTCCACAGTCAATTTTTATTAAAGCACTGCTGACTGAAAAGCTGACTTGATTTGGGGCCGGCTTCCTCTCTCTCTTCATCTATGTATCCCTGCTGGCCCATACCGTCTCATCATTGAGTATGATATTAAGAGTTATTGCCTGCCCTGCTATAGAAGTGAATCACACACAGCAGCAGCCGGAAAATTAATGACTAGTTGAACACATGCTCACTTACACATAAATACACACTTACACACACACTTAGACATACAAATACACAGTAGTGTAATAAATTCAGCATTCCCACACTTTACAATCAGTGAATTTTTATGATGTTCCAAGAATTTTTCAGTCACGTTTCATGTTTTTCCCCCTTCTTCCAAATAAGCACAATATGTGTGTACAGTATACTGTACATACTAGGGGTGTAACGATATGCCTAGGTCACGATACGGTACGTATCCCGATATTGGGTTCACAATAAGATACGTATCACGATATTTTGAACAAAAATTAAAACATGAAACTGAAAATCAAACAACAGATTTATTAAAAAAAATAATAATTTCAATTTCAATCAGTTTTACATACAAGGTCACATTTTAAGGTTTAATAAAAACCTTCTGTATTAAAATTAACAACAGATAAGGTCTGTCTGTCACTGAATTTTTTTTTTAAATTTAACATGATAGTGATAAAATTGTCAAGATGTCAAATTCTTTAAACCTGCTAGCGATGCAAGATTCTATGTGTGTGTGAAACAGAGTCCTACCCGACGGGTAAACCGCTATAACTGACGTAACGGTGGAATAATATTTATCTGTCAGGTGCAGTGCGGGTGACAGGCACGGGTATTTGCTCTTTGGACTCAATCCGGTACACGCTGACGCTGCTCTCAAACGGTCCCGTGCTTGTGTTCGCGCTCTGTCTGAAGACCGTTTAAAAGCCATTTCACATAGGACGCGTCAAGCGGTGGAATCTCTGAGCGGCTGCCGCTTTCTCTCATAGTGAAAGTGTTTTGCGGTCGAGCTGGTGTTCGCGACGCGGTCTCGGGGTAAACGTATTGCAAACAACAATGTCTCATTTTACTTTACAAAAACAAAATAAATGAAACGTGATGAAAATACTATATGTGTTATTTGCTATTTGTCATTTTATGGGACAATGACTAGCGTGGTTTTCATGTCAGACACAGTTTACTATGACATTTTACACATAATTGTATTTTTACTGCGCAGGCTGTACTACACGCATTTTCTGGATTTTTTTTTTCTTTATTAATAGCCTTTCTCCGTATTTTATGGATCATACAGCTCCGAAATGTTGCCATACTGCTGACTTAAATGAGGAGGGAGGGTCCGCAATCTCTGGGTTGGTTGCCATGTTTCCTCACGTTCTTCTTCAACTAGCTCAACTTTTGCAGGCAGGCGTCACATGATTGGAAAGGTAGTCACGGGGAGTGTCGCGATTCTCCCTTATCACACGATTTCGGTTTCATATCGCGTATCGTTACAGCCCTAATACATACAGTGCCTTGTGAAAGTATTCATACCACTTCCACGTTTTATGTTGCTGCCTTATGTTAAACTATTTTAAAGGAAATTTTTTCCACATTAATCTAAACTCCATGCACCATAACGACAAAGCAAAAATGTCACAACTTCATAAATGTATTAAAAATGAAAAAAAAAAAAAAAAAAAAAAAATTAAATAAGTACATTGCATAAGTATTCAGTACTTAGCTAAAGCACCGTTACAGTCTCAAGTTTTTTTGGGTATGATGTAACAAGATTTGCACACCAACATTTGGGCTTTTATTAGGACTTTCCAAAATCATACCCATTCAATTGAATTGAATTAAGGGTATGAATACTTATGCAATGGAATCATTTTTTTATTTTATTTTTTTTGCCATGATGGTGTATGCAGTGTTGATTGATGTGGAAAAAAGTAATTTAAAGCAGTTTAACATAAGGCAGCATAAAATGTGAAAAAATGAAGGGGTATGAATACTTTCCCAAGGCATTGTATACAACATTTTTCCTATTACAACATATTTTTAAATTTAATTTATTCCCATGATGGCAACACTAAAGTTTCACCAGTCATTACTCCAGTCTTGAGTGTTACATTATCCTTCAGAAATCATTCTAATATGCTGATTTGCCGCTCTAGAAAGATTTTTTATTATTACCAATGTTAAAAATGGTTGTTACTGTTTAATGTTTTAAAATATTTTAAACATGTTTTTCAGGATTCTTTGATGAATAGAAAGATCAACAGAACATCATTAATTTAAAATAGAAATGTATTTTAATAGTGTTTAAGTCTTTACTGTAACTTATGATTTAATGCATCCTTGCTGAATAAAAGTCTTAAATAAATCTCTTTCTATATACAGACTATGGTCAATTCAAATGAATTATTATATTTACATTTTTCTGTATATTTATTCATGCTAGGCTTTGAAATATTTAATGAGTTGAAACTACTCTTCAAGAGTGCAATCCATACAAAAATTATCGGTCACACTTTATTTTAAGGCCTAATTCTTGCTATCAACAATCACATCAACAAACTATGATCTTTGTCTCAAACGTTAAATTTGCTGCTTCCTAATAGTAAGGTAGTTGTTAAGTTGGTATTGGGTAAGATTATGGATGTAGAATATAGTCATACTAATAAACATATATAACATAAACAACTACTAATAAACAGCCAATATGTTAATAATAGGCTTGCTAATTATAACTAGTTAATAGTGTTAGCAAATTATTCCTAATTCTCATGCAGAAATTATAGATGACTAGGAAAGTCATGATAATTTATTGGTGTGGGATCCACATTTATAGACACAGCTCTCAAAGAGAAACGTCTAGCTGATGCAATTTTGTAGCTGAGCATATCTAGAAAAAAAATATTTTCCGCTGTAAAAATTTCCATGACTTTTTGAGGCTAGAAAAAATTATTTAAAAACTCCCTCACATTTCCAGGTGTTGCATGACTGTGGGAGCTCTGTAAATAAAGAACGGAAAGAATATGACAGACACACAATCCAATAGGATCTGTCAGACTGTTAGTGTGCCGTCTCCTCTCTGCTGGCGTTCAGCCCTCCCTAAAGCTCCCTGCACATCCTCCTTTTCTCTCCTCCTTCACACATGCACCAACACAAACACTTCCCTTTATCATATTCCTGTTCAACATGTCACCGTGATAATCTGACAGCTGCCCGTACAAGGAATTTCAACAGTTTACAGCAGTATCCATATGTATTTTTTTTCATACATTTTGCCCCATTCAGACATCAGATCCTATATCCATCCTGCTCATCAGAGACGAATGCTGTCTTGGGATAGTTGGCCCGTATCTAAAAAAATCTGACATTTTGACAGATACATTTCTGACTGATACAGTTTGTGAATGCTCTTATGTTTGCAAAGAACTTCCCTGTTCCCCATAGAGGTAACTTATCAAACATCCCTCTTCTCCCTCTTTTTTTGTCTGTTACTCTGTATTTCTGCACAACTTAACACACTGGTACTGAACACTAGCATTCAATATAAACTTTCTGTGAGTGATCTTGAATCCAGAATGTTCAGTGTAGCCTCAAACTTTTAGACCATCAGTAACAATCAAAAATATTCAAAAATATTTATACATCATCTGAAAGCTGAATAAATAAGCTTTTCATTGGTTATGATAGGAAAAAATGGGAAATTTGAGGGTGGATAAAAAATCTCAATATTGAGAAAATCGCCTTTAAAGTTGTCCAAATGAAGTTCTTAGGAATGCAATTTACTAATCAAAAATTAAGTTTTTTGATATATTTACAATAGGGCATTTACAAAATATCTTTATGGAACACAACCTTTATTTAATATCCTAATGATCCTAATGAAAAAAAAAATCAATAATTTTGACCCATTCAATGTATTGTTGGCTATTGCTACAAATATACCCGTGCTACTTAAGACTGGTTTTTGTCACATATGTGACCCTGGACCACAAAACCAGTCATAAGGTTAAATTTTACAAAACTGAGATATATACATCATATGAAAGCTCAATAAATAAGCTTTCTATTGATATATGGTTTGTTAGGATAGGACAATATTTGGCCGAGATACATCTATTTGAAAATCTGGAATCTAAGGGTGCAAAAAAATCAAAATACTGAGAAAATCACCTTTAAAGTTGTCCAAATTAAGTTCTTAGCAATGCATATTACTAATCAAAAATTACATTTTGATAGGTTTACAGTAGGAATTTTACAAAAAATCTTCATGGAACATGATCTTTACTTAATTTCCTAATGATTTTTGACATAAAAGAAAAATCAATAATTTTGACCCATACAATGTATTTTTGGCTATTGCTACAAATATACCAGTGCTACTTAAGACTGGTTTTGTCACAGGGTCACATATGTGATGCCACCTTTCTATACTGAACTCTAAACACGACTGAAACTGATGCATTTCCTCCTCTACACCACACACGCTGAAAACCATCAGGACATGGAGCAACAAATCTGCCGTAAATACCAGGTGAGGCCATTCAGCACGTCCTCTTTGTTTTTCACTACTGTGTGTAAATAAATTAGACTGTGAGATATCGTGAAGACTACAAATCGGCGCTGTTGTTCCTGCCGTCTGTGCCTTCTGTACCACCTTCTGTAAACACCTCCTTAAATCGTTTTCCCTGTCAGCAGGCAAACATGTAGACGGCTTGTAGTGTGAGGTGCAGGTTAGTGGAACATTTCCTACCCTAGCATTGTTCAATTCTTGATTCTGATTGGTTTACGCTCATTACAATATGGGTGTAAAGTATTTCCAGGTCTGCAGACAGCATTACAATGAACTTATAAGAGTGTTTAACCAATGTCTAGAGATAAGCACATGTACAAGTCATTTCCGTGGTATAAGTGGAATAACTGACACTGAACTGCTTAAGAATTGAAATTTAATGCACATCTAAGGTGTAACAGGCAATTGGCTTTGCATTTCGATCTCAAGTATGCATTCAATTTTCAATATTTCAGCAGTTTGTTGCCAACTATTCCTTACTTTGAGACTAAGGTCTTGTGATAATGAGAATGCCTTGCCTTCCAACTGTGTCAACAATGTGTGATTCTACATCTGAGGAGGTAAGGGAGCCAGTGTCTCCTCAAAATTTTAGATGAGAAAAAATGTAGTACAAACGACGCCATAGTAAAACAATTCCAATATTACAAAATATAACATTAAAAAGTATATAAATAACTTGTTTTTTAAAGAAAAAATGTCCAAAAGCAGGTAAAGTTACAGCGGTAGTTCACGTCTCTCTTGCCTCCCCTGAGTTTTAACAGACCCTCAAAGCATGCCGTGAATTTGGAGGGGGGTAATTGAGAATAAATGTGACCCTGGACCACAAAACCAGTCTTAAGTCGCTGGGGTATATTTGTAGCAATAGCCAAAAATACATTGTATGGGTCAAAATTATTGATTTTTCTTTTATGTCAAAAATCATTAGGAAATTAAGTAAAGATCATGTTCCATGAAGATTTTTTGTAAAATTCCTACTGTAAACCTATCCAAATGTAATTTTTGATTAGTAATTTGCATTGCTAAGAACTTATTTTGGACAACTTTAAAGGTGTTTTTCTCAGTATTTAGATTTTTTGCACCCTTAGATTTCAGATTTTCAAATAGATGTATCTCGGCCAAATATTGTCCTATCCTAACAAACCATACATCAATAGAAAGCTTATCTATTGAGCTTTCATATGATGAATATATCTCAGTTACAGTACATGATATGATCGGTTATGATAATCTGTGATGGTTCATGTGATAAATGCTGACTCTTGTGCGTGTTCTGCATTTACTAATCAGTTTGAATAAACAATATAATGGTGTTAATTGGAAGACTAATAAAAAAGTAAGTAAACAACTCACATACTTAGATATAAACACTTTTTTTTGTCAAAATAAGACTTAAAATAAAATGAAAACATGATCTGTGGGAGTTTTTAGTCAGTAATCAGCTTGGTGAAATTTAAAGTAAATCTCTGTGTCTATGACTAATATTTACAGAGCTTTGATGACTGATGATCTTAAAAATTCAAAAATAGTTAAAAGTTAACTATTAAAAAGATAGCTGGACATAAGTTCACAAATAAAATATATTGTTTAAACTGTTACTGCCTTGAGTTATTATTTTGGAAAAAATGTGAAATGCTTAAAAACACTTGAAACTTGATGAGATTCATACTTGGCTTTAATAAATAGAATATTGATTACATTGTAAATCTAAAACAGATTTTTTTTTTTTTTTTTTCGGATAGTGCTAGTAATGTTTATTTAACCAGGAAAATGCAACTGGGACGTGAATTTACATTTGATTAAAAAAAAAAAAAACTTTGATGACTTTGCCGCCTCACTTCAGAACACCACCATACACCACTGGTATATAGCTATCAAATTAATGTGAACTTGGGCAGTATTGGATTCTGTGAGACCTGATGTCAATAGAAAAGTTACACTTTTCTAAGTAGGAGCAAAATTACAATGTTTTGAACATCAAGAAACAATTGTTTCCCCAAAATTCAACAGAACTGGGCTGAATAATGACACTATTGCCTTCTGCAGAGCTGCTTACAGCTGAGCTGAATTTGTTTCATAACTGGCAAACTTTGTAACGTTTACATTGTTACCAAACTAAATTGAATCAACATTAACAAAATTGAGCTGAAGAATGACACTATTGTCTTTTGTAGAGCTGCTTACAGCTGAAATTGAATTTGTTTCATAAGGAATTCTGAAATATTAACACTTTTACTGCAAAGCTGCTTTTTGACACAATCTGTATTATACAAAGCACTACATAAATAAATATGATGTACCTTGACTCCCTGAAAGCCACGATAAGCCATAAAATGACAGTCAATAAGAACACCTTTGAAGTTTGATTTAAAGTTTCATAACCAGCTATGTGGAGCAGTCCAAATGAGATTACTACCTAGTGTGACGTGTCGAAAATAGAAACCGAGCAACTGACAAATTGTCTCGACATGCCACGCTGTTGATGGTCACCCACGGTGAGGACAAAAACTCAGATTAACATGATTTATCACATGCCGCTTTATCACGTCATGCCTGTTCAGGTACCTGCTGTGTGTCGAGATGCATGAGATTGTAACATCTTACCTGCATTTTACGAAGCTGTGCAAGCTGTTTGCGCAGATCGGTGGCATTCTGTTGTAGGTCGTGCAGGTGAAGCTGCATCTGTAGCCTGGAGACGGTGGAGGCCTGAGAGCCTCCGGATGAAGGCGGAGGCATCAGTGCCAGCGGGGCAGATGGAGTCAGCGCTAATAACCACAACACAGGACAAAGAGTCAACACTGTGAGCTCAAAAAACACACTCAATCAAATATGAATTATTTCGCACTTACCCATCTACACCAGCATTGTTTAGTCCTGTTTTTGGAGATCGACCTTACAACAGAGTTTAAGCTGCTTCCATCTACAACGAATATGTCTAATGCACAGAATGTGATATACAAAGCTGAATTTCTGCAGTGTCACATGATTCTTCAGAAATCAGTCTAATATGCTGATTTGCTGCTCAAGAAACATTTTGAGCTGCTTGTTTTTTAGTTTTTTTTTTTGGAAACCACTGCTAAATATGATTTTACATGGTCATTTATTTAGTTGGTTTATGAGGAGACCAAAGTACATTCCTCAGCATTCTCTACGCAAGCATTTTGCTCTTGATTTTGTTTCATTAGCTGTAAAAAGCTTTCTGTCTTAGTCGGTAAATGAAAACAAAGGGTAATATGAAATTGCTCAGCGAGTCTATTTTATTATGACCAAAATCACTTCATAATGTCATAATTATGATTTCCAAACTTGTTCCCAGGAGGATTTGAACGCAGTATTAGTTCCAGCCATGTTCTAACACATCTGGCTGTAATTTCAATCAAGTAAACCCCATGACCCTGGCTAAATAAATAGGGTTTGTTTGATTAGGATTAAGGCTAAACTCTGCAGGAAGGAAGATCTCCAGAAACCAGATGAAGGACTTTTGCTCGACACCCATCCATTTTTGTGTTTTAATGCAGAGTTACATTGACCCGCACACACACAAAGCGTGTTGTCACCTTCAGAACCCATTCAGGAACATGCTGTTAGTGAGGAATACAGAGAGACCAGCACTCTCCAGTCAGCTGTTTTTTTTAACAAAAGTGTACATGTACTGATTGCCTAAGATTCAGGAAATGTGAAAACCAACATATCCTGCCCACACTTCATTTTCAGTGTGTGAATGTGTCAAGTTTAGGAGTGAAAACAGACTGAGGGAGAGAAATATCTAGTGCAGGCAGGTCACAGAGGAGAGATACCGTAGAAAACTACAGTGGGAACAGGCAGTAAAGTGGTAGTTCACACAGAAGTGAAAATTCTGTCATTATTTTTAACTTTATGTTGTTCCAAACCTGTAATACCTTCATTCATCTTCGGAAAACAAATTAAGATTTTTTTGATGAAATCCAAGAGCTTTCTGACCCTGCATAGACAGCAAAACAACTGACATGTTCAAGGTCCAGAAATGTAGTAAGGACATTAAAAGGACGTTAAAATAGTCCATGTGACATCAGTGGTGTAACTGTAATTTTCTAAAGTGAGGAGATTACTTTTTGTGTGCAAAGAAAACAAAAATAATGACTTTATTCAACTATTTCTTCTCATCACCCTGTTGAAAAAAACAGCACAGGCTGGTTAGGTATGTTTTGAAGCATGGCAGCTGGTTTAAGATGGTCCTTATAAGTCATGAGCTGATTTAGGCTGTTCCTCAGTTGGTTATGAGGTGGTTTAAGCTGGTGATGTGTTGGTCCTAAGCTGGTCCTAAGAAGCAACTAACTTTCCACAGGACCTGCTTATAGCCAGTTCATAACCAACTTATAACCAGCTCATGATCACTAAGGACCAGCTTAAACAGCTCAAACTAGTTGCAATCCTTCAAAACAAACCTAACCAGCACATGCTGTTTTTTCAACAGGGCTGTGTCAGTCTTTGACGTGTTTGACCACGACTTGAAATTTTTGCCAAGCCTAACCTACTTGTTAAAGTTATTTCTGTTTTCTTTGCACAAAAAAAGTATTCTCATAGTTTCATAACCTTACGGTTGAACCACTGATGTCACATTGACTATTTTAACGATTTCCTTACTACCTTTTAGGGTCAAAAAGCTCTCAGAGTTCATCCAAAATACCTTAATTTGTATTTTGAAGGAGAATGAAGGTCTTACGGGTTTGGAACGACATGAGAGTGAGTCATTAATGACAGAATTTTCATTTTTGGGTGAACTAACGTTTTAAAGGAATAGTTCACACGATTTTGTGAACTACTAAAAATGGACAGTTTTGACTCACTCTCAAGTTACTTCAAACCTGTAATGTGGATAATCAAACAGTTGATGATATCCACTGTTTTCACACTTTGGGAAAGTAATGGCTACCGTCAAACGTTTGATTATCAACGTCCTTCAAAATACCTTATTTTGTATTCAATAGAAGAAAAAACTCATACAGGTTTGAAAAAACATGACGGTGAGTAAATAATGAATGTATTTTCTTTTTTTGGGTGAACTATCTCTTTAAATAAACAGAAGGATCACGTTTTCGTGTATATATATATACATATATATATATAAACAAACACGCCCACTACATACACCCGGAAAGACACGCCAATCCACATTAAATATGTCAGAGCAGAGACAAGGCTACCTTTCTTCTTCAGCCGGCCAGCTGTAACATACATTAGAAGCTTTCAGCTTGCAGTTAACTAAATAACCATCATAAAGTAAAGAAACAGAGTGCTGAATTGGACTTGTCGTGGATTTGATTCAAAAGGGGAGACTAGGACTTATGGGAAACTCTCTCAATGGCCCTTTACTGAGGAGCGAGTCGACTTAAACTCACCTCTCTTAACCGTGGAGAACCTTCAAAGACAAATCTAGCAAATCAAAACTCTGGCTGCAGCCTTTGAAGGCTTGGCCATGGATCAAGACGCTCTCTGAGGACACCGGTTATGGATTTGAGAAGGAACAAAATTGAAAACTAACAACAACAAAAAAAAAAAAGAGTACCAAGCAATATCCGTGAACACATCAAGGTTATTCTGACAAAAAAATAAAGAACAAAGGAGTGACAACAATTCAAGTGCACTCTGATAAATAATCACGTCTGGTGGTTTTAAGATCTCCACGTCAAAGGCCTGTCTGAGATCAGCAGTTTTTATACTTGGGCCAGACTGATCTACTAAGAACACAATATTCCAGGCATTAGTTTTACAGCCTGCCTCACAACTGCTTTGGACAACCATAAAGGAGTAGCCGGACTCACTTCCTGTGGCGGAGCCGTCGCTGGTGGATTCGGTCTTCTCGCTGGAAGAGAAAGGGAAGGGCCGTGAAAAGTCCGCCCCTTGGTCCGGAGGGCAGCCCGCCATCATGCAGAGACGCAGCAGGCCGCATCTGAGGATCATACAGCCATGATACTACCACTGTACTACAACACCTATTACTACACTGACACTACACTACTCTAACACGCACTGCGCTACAGCAAGACTACACTAGCCTTCTCTATGGCTAATAAAGTGTTACGCTATTTAACTTGTATAATGCTACTTTTATTATTACAATTTGTTTGAGTTAAAATAGTCATGTGACATCAGTGGTTCAACCGAAATGTTATAACTCTACAAGAATACTTTTTGTGCGCAAAGAAAACAAAAACAGCAACTTAATTAAATAATTTTTTCTCTTACGTTTCAGTCTTTGATGTGTGTTCATGAAAGTTCCACGACACATTTTGTTTTTGTTTTCTTAGCGCACAAAAATTATTCTTGTAGCTTTGTAACATGACGGTTGAACCACTGTTGGCACATTGACTATTTTAATGATGTCCTTACTACTTTTCTGGGCCTTGAACGTGTCAGTTCCATTGGTGTCTATGCAGATTCAAAAAGGTTTCTAATTTGATCAAAAATATCTTAATTTTGTGTTCCAAAGATGAACGAAGGTCTGAATTTGGAACGACATGAGGGTGAGGTTTTTCATTCTTTTTTGGTGAACAAACCATTTAACAGTGTCTTTTAGGCCTATTCGCACCAGTGTCAAGTATAAGCAAATTTCAGCACAATAAGATTTTGAACAAAATCCTTCTGAACACTAAGTGCACTGATTATCTGACTTTTTCCACTTTTTTGTTAATAAACTCTCTACTTTCTATCCTAACTCTATCTACTCTGAATTAAACGCCTTACTCTTTATATAATAATCGTATGATCTCTATTTAATGCTCTTTACTCAACACTCTTTTTGAGGTTTTTGAGAATCTAAAAATATTCATTTACTTTTCTAAAAAACTGACGTGAATGATTTGTCACATCGAATGTGAATGATAATAAATGTCCAGCAACATCGAAGCATCGGGTAAGAAAAGACTCATGGCCATCGCAGGACAAAAAAGACCACCAGCACAAACAATTTCAATACAAACACTTTACAGTCAGCAAGTGAAGAGATTTTTGCAAGCTTATGAAACATAAGAAAAGCCAATGGCTATATAGCAAACAAGAGAACACAAGATATTGCTGCATGATAGCAAAATGGTTCCATGAGAACAACAGTGAGCATGTGTGAAATGGTTGAATGTATTGTGTAAACTGGTGTTTTAGTTTTAAGGACATTTTACATGGTACGCAGTCTGTTTTCCATACACATGAGAGGTGGCATAGACCATGTTAGCAAAAAAAAAAAAAAACCCCATTGCTTTAGCTCAATACTAACAAAGCATCTCTAAATTGTGATTACTGTAAATTATGAAAAAATGTAACTACAAAATGCTATTTATTTTTCTATAAAAATTTGACTGTGTCAACTCACATTTGCTGTGCAACATGTACAATTGCCTTTATGTGTCAAATGCTTATTGTGACTGCCTTATCAGAAGCTTGTACGAGTGGGATGGCATTTATAGGTTGGTTGTCAATGTAAGTGAGCATCTGATTGGCCTTGGTTCCATGTAAATGGATCATAGATGGCTTTGTGGATGTATAGTTATGTCTTACGTGCTGTCGCTGTCTGGTGCTCGGGTTAGGACGCTCTGAACCAGTCCAGTCAGACTGGCTATCTGCTTTTCCATTGCCTCCATACGATCCCTGCTAACGACACAGATAGAAAATGTATAAGTTTACATTGCTTTAACATACATTTTCCAGCATCTAGTTTGTAGATCATCTATTACTGGCAGTCAAATCTGTCCAAAGACAGCAACATTTCCCCTAACCGGATTGCCTAGAGCAGGGGTGTTCAATCCTGATCGTGGAAAGCCAATGTCTAGTTATCTTTAAAGGAATAGTTCACCCAAAAACGAAAATTCTGTCATTAATTACTCATCCTGATGTCATTCCAAACCCATCCGTTTATATTCAGAACACAAATTAAAATATTTCTGATTAAATCCAAGAGCTTTCTGACCCTGTATAAAAAGCAACACAACTACCACATTCAAGGTCCAAACAGGTAGTAAGGACTTTGTTGAAATAGTCCATGTGACATCAGTGGTTCAACCGTAATATTATGAAGCTATGAGTAAAACAAAAATAACGACTTTATTCAACAAGACCTTCTCTTCTGTGTTAGACTCTTAATTTGTTTTCTAAAGAGGATTGAAGGTCTTACAGTTTTGGAACAGAATTATGACAGAATTAAAATTTTTGGGTGAACTATCCCTTTAAGACCTTGATTACTGGACAGTGGCTCACAAGAAGCAGGATTTGAGACCTCAGTCAAGACAATGGCAAAAATAAATAAGGCAAACAAGTTCTTACGAGTGCATTCTATATAATCATGTTGGTTTCAAATTATTTTGAAATGACTAATGAATGACTAATTCATTAATAACTAATGAATAATGTCATGTGGTGTAACTATGAAGTGAACAACAATAACATGTGTTCCTAAATAAATACTTTCCCAAAAAAAAATAAATAAATAAAGGGATCAAATTATCTAATTTTTATAAGATGTACTGATGTTGACCCAGTCATTAGGGCCTGTAAGGCTTCTCTCTATGATATAATTACCTTTTTTGTTGTTTGTTAATTGAAAAGGAAAACATCTTTTAAATTGTAATAATATTTATTAAATTGTAATAATATTGTAATAAACATTATGTTTTTCTGTATTTTTGATCAAATAAATGCAGCCTGGGAAAGCATAAGAAATATATTTTTTGATTAAAAAAATATTTTTCTTACCATAAACACTGTTTATTGATTTGTGTTTAGAGTGCGTAGACCGGCGCACAGTTCTTGTCAATGAAGAAGTGCATAAATGTGTCAATGGACAACAAAACCATGGAGTCATAAGGGTCAATTTAAAAAAAATTAAATTTATACATTATCTGAAAGCTAAATAAGCTTTTCATTGATGAATGGTTTGGATAGGATACGACAATATTTGGCGAGATATTATTATTTGAAAACTATTTGAAAATCTGGAATCTGAGGGTGCAAAAAAAAAATATAAACACTGAAAAAAACACCTTTAAAGTTCTGAAAATGAAGTTCTTAGCAATGCATATTACTAATCAAAAATTAAGTTTTGATATATTTACGGTAAGAAATTTACAAAATATCTTCATGGAAAATGATCTTTACTTAATATCCTAATGATTTGTTGGCCTAAAAGAAAAATTGATCATTTTGACCCATAAAATGTATTTTTGGCTATTGCTACAAATATACCCGTGCTACTTAAGACTGGTTTTGTGCTTCAGGGTCATAAATAACCTCATGTACTTTTGCTAATGCTCACCGTGTGTCCGTCTCGCCCCCAGACAATGATGACCCAAATCCAGATCCCTTCCCGTCTCCTAGGGGTTCGGAACTGGAGCTGGGTCTGGACTTTGGACTCTCCACAAACACTGAAGAGGAAGCAGAGTCTTTGCGGAAGGTGGTTCTCACAGGTGACCCTCGGCTGGGAGACCCAGTGAATGAATCCCTCTCGCGAAGCTGCACGTCAGGAATCTTCTGTGGAGAAGAGGGCGGCAGACGAAAGCCCATGCCCAGTGTGGAGCTGTTGTAGGTATCAGAATATAGAGAACCTCCAGGCTTATACAGGCTGTCCTCCAGGTCATTTTGCAGCGCTGCAGCTGAGTATGTACTGAGAGACCGGACCGAACCTCTGCGGTACAGACCTCCTGACACCGGAAAGCCGAAGGGGTCGGCGATGGTGGCCAGTGACTGAGTAGAAGCGATACTTAGCCGACCCTCGTGCACCAAGCTGTAGGGATCAGCATAAAGACCTTCATTCTTCAAGAGGACCATGCTTTTACCAGACATCTCCTCGTCGGGTTTGACATCACGCCGCTCCAGGATGGCCGAGGAAGAAGGGGTTAGGCCTTGAGCCTGTGCATGAGAGGGAGAAGGGTGGTGGGAGTGGGACGGATGCTGGGGACCCTGTTGGTGAGGGTGACCCGGACCAGCAAAAGAAGGGGGACGACCTCCGCTGTAGGAGAGGCGGGATCGGGAAGGGGAGCCAGAGGACGGAGAAGCAGTAGAGGAAGGGAGAGTGTTGAGGCGACGGGTGGGTGAAGAATCCCGGGATGAGTAAACCATCTCTCTCTATAATAAGACAGAGAAAAAAAATGAGAATTTTATGAATATGAGTCACAGAAGAAGAAAAATTGAATACATGAACATACTGTAGAAAACATTAAGGGATGTCTTTCCGTGAAGGGAGTACCATTTGTGTTCATACTATTACAAGTGAAAACTTAAAGGAGAAGTTCACTTCAAGAACAAAAATTAACAGATAATTTACTCACTCCCTTGTCATGCAAGATGTTCATGTCTTTCTTTCTTCAGTCATAAAGAAATGATGTTATTTGAGGAAAACATTTCAGGATTTCTCTCCATGTGGTGGACTTCTATGGTGCCCCCAAGTTTGAACTTCTAAAATGCAGTTTAAATGCAGCTTCAAAGGGCTAAATGATAAGATAAGAAGGGTCTTATCTAGCAAAATGAATATAATAATTAGTATAATATTATTTTCTAAAAAAAAATAAAAATACAATTTCTATACTTTTTAACCTCAAATGCTCATCTTGTCTAGCTCTGTATGAACTCTGTGCATTCCGGGTGAATACAGTTAGGGTATTTATATGCTTTTTAACCTTAAATGCTTGTCTTGTTTAGCTCTGTGTGAACTTTGTGCACTCCGGTTCAATACAGTTAGGGTATGTTGAAAAACTCATTTTCTCCTCTAACTTCAAAATCATCCTACATCACTGCAGAAGTACGAACCCAGTGTTTACAAAGTGAACGTGCAAGGAGGGTCAAACACCCTTTACAAAAAAAAAACAACAACAGTGATGTAGGATGATTTTGAAGTTAGAGGAGAAAATGAGATGGGAGTTTTTCGACATACCCTAACTGTATTGAACCGGAGTGCACAGAGTTCACGCAGAGCTAGACAAGATGAGCATTTAAGGTTAAAAAGCATATAAATTGTCTTTTCTTTTTTTTTTTTTTTTTTTTTAGAAAATAACCAATCGTTTTGCTAGATAATACCCTTCTTCCTCGGCTGGGATCGTTTAGAGCCCGTTGAAGCTGCATTTAAACTGCATTTTGGAAGTTCAAACATGTGGACACCATAGAAGTCCACTATATGGAGAACATTCCTGAATTTTTTTCCTCAAAAACCATAATTTCTTTACGACTGAAACAAGGAAGACATGAACATCTTGGATGACAAGGGGGTGAGAAAATTATCTGTAAATTTTTACGTTGAATTTACTCACCCCCATGTCATCAAAAATGTTCATGTCTTTCTTCAGTCAAAAAGAAATAAAAGAGGAAAACATTCAATGTAGTGGACTTCAATGGAAGCCAATGGTTTGAAAGTCCATATTGCAGTTTCAATGCAGTTTCAAAACTACACAATCTCAGTCGAGAAATAAGGGTCTTATATAGTGAAATGATAGTTATTTTCCCAAAAAACTGAAATCTATATACTTTTTAACCACAAATGCTTATCTTGCACTAGCTCTATGAAGTATACGACTTAATGCATTACATAATCATGTTGGAAAGGTCACACGTGATTAGTTCTTCATCTGTGTACTGTGTTAAAAAAGGTAAAGTAGGGCGAAAAACTCAACATCTCAATTTCTCCTCCAACTTCAAAATTGCCTGACATCGTTGTTTTAGCTTTTTTTGTAAAGGGCGTTTGACTTTAGTTGCATGTTCGCCTTGTAAATACTGGGTCGGTACTTTCGTCTACATCACGTGTGATCTTTCTAACGTGACTGCGTAATGTGAAGTCATGAACGCATAAATGCAAGACCAGCATTTGTGGTAAAAAAATATAATTTTTTTTTAATTTTTAGAAAAATGACCAACCGATTCCTCGGCTGTAGAGCCCTTTGAAGCTGCACTAAAAAAAAATAGAAAAATTTTATTCTGGAGAGAACTAATCCTTTAAATATATTAATTCAGAATTCAGACAAGATCTGTCAAGCATTACATTACTTTGCATTACATTACAAATATAACTTTTTCTAAAAGTGTTTGTTTTCTATTATTCATAATAGAATGTTTAAAATCCTACAGAAATCTATAGTAATAAGCACCTTTTTTTTTAAAAAAAACTGAAAAGCCACCTGTTTAGTTGAATAATTCAGTAACATTTATAATTAGAAGTGTTAAAGAAATTTGCCAAAAATCATTCAAAAGTGAAAATGTGCTACTGACAAATCAAACTTCTCAAAGCACAAACAATCCTCTGAGGTTTAGCACGAAACCAAGAGCGGATCGCTAGACTCATTGCCCCTATTCTCTCCTTCTCTCTCACCCTTTCTTTTCATCTGTCTGTAATTCAACTCCGGGGAGCTCCATTCACCCTATTCACTCCTTTCACCCAGCCTAGCTAAAGCTACTGGCATAACATTGGATTACATGACACTGTATTCAGATTTCACTACCGCTTCTGAGTGAGCGCATATACTTTACTAAGCTACAATGAGCAGAAGGAAGAGCTTTTAAACTCTCCATTCACAAAGACCAGGAAACCCACACTCATCTAATAGATCCTTTTTTCTGCCTTGTTGCGTCTGTATCTTTCATTCTCACCTTTCCTGTGCTATGTCCTGCATATCATTCTATATATTTTACATCTGCTTGTCACTTAACTTGCATTTATTCCATGGCTTGTTTTGTTTTATCTTAAAGTACTTTTCTTTATATTTCTTGTTTCTTTTCCTTCCCCTCTTCGTCTATGCTCCCTTTTGTTCCCCTACTCTATAGTCAAACTTACTGAAGCATTACAGAAATATAGCTTGTTAGACCGCATACATGGACACACTAACGCGAATGCAAGTACACACTCCAGGGAGCAGTTGACAGGTTCTGTCCAGAGTTCTGCTGATGACAGTGAAATGGGCTTTATATATTCACTCACACACACACAAACAGCAAAGGGCTGTGGAGTTTCAACTCGAGTAGTAATTTGAATAAATTCAAAGTAGTCAAAAGGTGCAATGAGCTTGTCACTGCAGGCTGCCACTTCGGAACCGATTTTATTTGATTTAAAATATGAAAGCAGCAATTAACCTAAAAAAACTAAAGTTCCATTTTAGAGTGTTGAATTTTTGTACAGTATTTTTAATTTAAAACAGAAAATGCACAATCACTCTCACACACACACACACACACACACACACACACACACACACACACACACACACACACACACACACACACACACACTGCATAAACACTTGGGATGGGAATTATAAGTAATGAAACCAGGTGAAATTTTTCAAACTGGGGTCCTAGTGTGCTGTAAGTGCACGCTAGGAGGTCCTATTTTTTTGGACTAGCAAAGTGAACATGATTAATTAAGTTCTATTTAATCATTTTAATGCATTAAAATGAATATTATTGCTGTTTTATTTTATCTAATCAGATACCATTTAAATTTTAATTAAACATAATTATTTAATCCTATGGGCAGTTTAAAAGTTTGACATTCCTCCAAAAGTGGGTAGATAAAAAAAATACTCAACTTAAAAGTAAACATTTTCAGACAATATTTTTATTATTTGTGACCCTGAACCACAAAACCAGTCTTAAGTAGCATGGGTATATTTGTAGCAATAGCCAAAAATACATTGTATGGGTCAAAATGATCGATTTTTCTTTAATGCCAAAAATCATTAGGATATTAAACAAAGACCACAACATTCCATGAAGACATATTTTGTACATTTCCTATCATAAATTCATCAAAACCTAAGTTCTGATTAGTAATATGCATTGCTTAGAACATTTGGACAATTCAAAGGTGATTTTCTCAAAATGTTGATTTTTTTTGGACCCTCAGATTCCAGATTTTGAAGGAGTTTTAGTTAAACACTGTCTTATAACTAACCATACTTCAATGGAGAGCTTATTTATTTAGCTTTCAGATAATGTATAAATCTCAATTTTGAAAAAATTGACCCTTATGACTGATTTTATGGTCCAGAGTCACATTAATTTTCAAAAGAAAAAAAAGAAACAAAGAATTAAACAAAATGTGAAAAATAAAAATAAAATTGTTAAAAAAAAAAAATCGGCGCAGATAGCCTTGTTGGCAGTGCACCAACATACAGCGTCATTGCGCTCCGGGCATCCCATGTTTAAATCCTGATTCGAGGAACTTTCCCAATCCCGCCTCCTATCTCTCTCCCACTTCGCTTCCTGACTATTCTGATCTGTCCTATCACATTAAAGGCAAAAATGCCAAAAATAAATCTTTAAAAAAAAAACTTAAAAATAAATTTTTGAATTTTAGAAATGTTGTCTTTAAAATATCACACCTAATAATATTGCTTTCATAAATAAATACATATACAGTGCCCTCCACAAATATTGGCACCCTTGGTAAATATGAGCAAAGGCAGCTGTGGAAATAAATCAGCATTGTTTATCCTTTTGATCTTTCATTCAAAACATAATAAATGGAAAGTTGGGGGGAAATGTTGGCCACAATTACTAGCACCTAATTATTATAAAGTCCTTTTCCCAAGATAACAGCTCTGAATCTCTCCTATAATGCCTGATACGTTTGCAATACACCTGGCTAAAATCAGAGGCCATTATTTCATACAGAATCTCTCCAGATTCTTTAGATTCACAGCTCTATGTTGGTGCTTCCCCTCTTCAGTTCACCCCACTTATTTTCTACAGGGTTCAGGTCAGGGAACTGGGACGGCCATGGCAGAAGCTTCATTGTGTCCTCAGTGACACATTTTTTGTGTTTTGATGTTTGTTCTGGATCATTGTCCTGATGGAAGATCTAGCCACGACCATAACAGAGGCAGTCAGGTCTATATATATATATTTTTTTTTTTATCTATTGGTATCTGATTGAAATAATGATGCCATGTATCTAATCAAGATGTCCAGGATCTCTGGCAGAAAAACAGGCCTACAATATTAAAGATCCTGCAGTATCTTTAACTGTGGGCATGGGGTACTTTTTATCCCTGTTTGCACTAAACCCATCTTCAGTGTTTGCTGCCAAAAAGCTCTTTTTTTTGGTTCATCTGATCATAGAAGCCAGTCCTATTTGAAGTTCCAGTCATATCTGACAACTGAATAAGCTGGAGTTCATTTTTGGATGAGTAAGCAGGATTTTTCTGAAAACGAAACAACATGTGGTGATGTAGGGGCTATGTGACCGTTTTTTAGGCTTTCTAGCCGCAAGACTCAACTAATATCTGCAGTTCTCCAGCTGTGATCCTTGAAGAGTCTTTGGCCACTGAAACTCTCCTCCTTAGCGTGCATTAGGACTATATAGACACATGTCCTCTTCCAGGCAGATTTGTAACATTTGCTGTTGATTGGAACTTCTTAATTATTCTTAATTATTATCAATGCTTTAGCTCTATTCTTGGATCAGAACGATATTCTTTGGTTTTACTCCTTGTGATGGACGATTAAGGGAGTTTGGCCTTTGTGCTCCTCATAATTATAATCCTGTGCAACAAAGTCATGGCTGGACAATTTCATGCTCATAGTTGCCCTGGTGTAATATAAATCGTAAATATAAATATATATTTATTTATTACTTTGCTCATATTTACCAAGGGTGCCAATATTTGTGGAGGGCACTGTAGCTGTCTTTATATTTTATGACAGAATCATTATACTTTATACCTAGTCCATAAAGTTTGAAAACCCCTGAATTAAGTAACTCTTTTAGTGTGTAAATATTTACTGGTCCTTAATATACACTAAATAAATTAAACATTAACAATATTGTATTACATTTTGTTACACCAAAAATCTGTTGTGGATGTAAATCTTTAGCCTATAAATCTTTAGCACCTCGTTATCATACAAACAAGCAGTCAGTGATTAATTACACTGATTTAAGTCTAAATGAGTTGAAAACCTATTCTACTTTCCCAACCCTGACAACACACACACTCAGACATCTGTGCACGCATGCAGTACACCCCACACAAACAAACATTTGCATACATTAACAGACTAATGTCTAATGTTAGCCGAGAGACTTGTGTCTAAAAGCAGAGAGTATGAAATGGTAAAGACGTCTCACACTAGAGAAGTAAAAACGAACATTTGATC
The DNA here is from genome assembly GCF_049309525.1 of Garra rufa. Taxonomy (NCBI): domain Eukaryota; kingdom Metazoa; phylum Chordata; class Actinopteri; order Cypriniformes; family Cyprinidae; genus Garra; species Garra rufa. The sequence continues at coordinate 34,916,626 of NC_133361.1, read as the reverse complement.
AACAGAGTGACGCAAGATGATTGCATTTCAAAGTCAACCCACATCAAACTCCTGTGGTAGCACAGCAAGCTCACAAAGTGAAACGAACTCCCAAGTGATGTGCCAAAAACTGTGCATAATTCAAAAACCTCCAAGTTCAAGAACATCCAAATCTGAAAGACGTCGCTCAATGGATCAAACAACGGGTACTTCCCTTTAAAATATTTAACACGCAAAAAAGAACCGTGGTGTCAATTTGAAAGTTCGGTCTGCCTTTCATCTCACCACATACTGAGATCTACATCCTTAACCTTCTGATTTCTTATTTTGTCTTGGAAAACATTCTTTAAATATGGATCATTCTTGGTGCCTTCTTTTACCCATAAGCCAATGTTGAGACAATATAAGATGGCAAACAATGTGCAAAAGGAATATCTCACCCTGAGGTCTCCGTTGGCCAGATGTGCCGCAGGATAGGAGGCATAGATGGGCTCTTTGCGATAGATTTTAATGATACTGCGGTCCTGTATGTCCCTCACGTCCTCCAGCTCGTAGAAGACGTTCCTCGCTTCGTCTTTGATCAAGATGGCTGTGTTCGGGGACTTCAGCATTCCCGCTGTCAGCTTCTGAGGGAACATGTGCACGATGAGTGCATGCAAGGTCTCCAGACTGTTGAGCTCGTGAGTGATATGAACGCGTCTGGTCTCATCTCCAAACTGCAGGAAAAGGACACCTGGGGAAAGAAAAAGAGAAAAGTAAGAAGAAAGTCAGGAAAGACCACCATGTTGAAGAAACAAATGGTGAAAAATACACTCCTAAATGTAAGATTTATGCATTTGAATGACGTATACAGTTGAAGTCAAAAGTCAGCATGCACCTTGCAGAATCTGCAAAATGGTAATTATTTTATCGAAATAAGCGGGATCATACAAACTGCTTGTTATTTTTATTTAGTGCTGTCCTGAATAACATATTTCACATAGAAGACGTTTATAGATAGTCCACAAGAGAAAATAACAGTTGAATTTATAAAAAATGACCTTATTCAAAAGTTTGCATACCCTTGATTCTTAATACGGTGTTGTTACCTGATTGATCCACAGCTGTGTGATAGTTGTTCATGAGTTCCTTGTTTGTCCTTAACAGTTAAACTGCCTGCTGTTCTTCAGAAAAATCCCACAAATTCTTTGGCTTTTCAGCATTTTTGTGTATTTGAACTCTTTCCAACAAAGACTGTATGATTTTGAGATCCATCTTTTCACACTAAGGATAACTGAGGGACTCATAGGCAACTATTACAGAAGGTTCAAACGCTCACTGATGCTCCAGAAGAAAAAATGATGCATGAAGAGCTGGGGGGTGAAAACTTTTGAACGGAATGAATATGTGTACATTTTTCTTATTTTGCCTAAATATCATATTTTTTTCCTTCAGAAGCTACAGAAAATATTCACATTTTCCCCAGAAAACAAAATAATTTACACTTACAAATTCAAATAAATTGTGTAATCTGAAGGATTTCTCTGAAGAACAGCGGGCAGTTCAACTGTTGAACAACTAGCACAAAAAAATAAATAAAAAAAATAAAATCCACAGGTGTGGATCATTCAGGTAACAACACAGTATTAAGAATCAAGTGTTAACCCTTGAACAGGGTAATTTTTTTTATAAATTCATCTATTATTTTCTCTTGTGGACTATATGTAAACATATTTTATGTGAAACATCTTATTCAGGTCAGTACTAAATAAAAAATAACATGCATTTTGTATGATCCCTCTTATTTTGGTAAAATAATTAACATTTTGCAGATTCTGCAAGGTGTTTGTAAACTTTTGACTTCAATTACACAATATGCATGTTTATACATTTCTCATTAATAAATCCAATGTGTTTTAGTCTCGTACATTTAAACTGAATCTTGTTCCATTTTCAGAACACAAATTAAAATATTTTGGAAGAAATCCAAGATCTTTTTGACCCTACATAGACAATGATGCAACTGCGACATTCAAGGCCCACATAGGTTGTAAGAACATTGTCAAAATAGTCCATGTGACATCAGTGGTTTAACTGTAATGTTATGCTACGAGAATACTTTTTGTGCTCAAAGAAAACAAAAATAACACTTTCCAATTGATCTACAGTGGGCAAAACCTCTCCTCTCCAATTTACAAGGACTTTCAATTTACAAGGACTTTTATTCTCTTCTGTGTTCTCTTCTGTCCCTTCTGTTACTCTAGTGAATGAGCGTCGAAGACTGACACAGAAGAGAAGAAATTGTTGAATAAAGTAATTATTTTCTTTTTTTGCGCAAAAAAGTACTTGAGTAGCTTAATAAAATTACGGTTGAATCACCAATGTCACATGGACTATTTTAACAATCTCCTTACTACCTTTCTGGGCCTTGAACGTGTCAGTTGTGTTGCTGTCTATGAAGGATCAGAAAGCTCTCAGTTTTCATCAAAAATATCCTAATTTGTGTTCTGAAGATGAACAAAGGTCTTACAAGTTTGGAACGACATTTACGTGAGTAATTAATGACAGAATTTAATTTTGGGGGGGAACTATCCCTTTAAATGAATGCATTTTGAAAATGATTATTTAAACAAACAAATAAACACAAATTTCTAATAACAAACTATGCCATTACTGATAACTGACAAAAAATGCGTGACAAGTATCACATTAGTATATTAGTTTGTGAATGTTTAAACCAAAATGCATGTCAATTTGGCAATTAAATTACATAAATCTTAAATTTAAAAAAATATATTTTTTAAATGTTGCAAAACGCTATGAGAAAGACTGACAGATTTTAGGAGGCATGTCATCAACAGAAAGTCTCTCATACAGGGCTTCTGAACTCCTCCTGCAGACTTTTTGTCATCAGTTTTTGTCACTTTATCTTGGCACACTTCACCTAAACGGGGCAGCAGGCGATCCTAAAGTTCCTGCTGATGGGACAATAATCTCTCTGTGGGGAACAGCTCCAACTGAATCACTTTCAACAAATACTGTGCGCTTGCTGCTAACATGCACTCAGCTATAAAAGTTCAACAACACTGTATCACGGCTAAGAGATACTTCGCACCATGGAAACCAAAGCTAAAAAAAACTAACTGTTGAAGGTCAGTTCATCTGAATACATTGTACTGCTGTAATTAAAGCCACTGCTATTAAATATCAACAAGTAGAAAACATTTCACGGTATCTAATTGCAGGACAGTGAAATGTCATCTGCTACCAAAAGCAAACTAGAACTGTGGAGCACATGTGTAAAGGACAAAGAATTGCTTTTTTTTCTTCCACTGATTCATTTATACCATCCAATCATTCAAACAAAGAGATGACCCAGACTGCAAATGAAAAACAGGAGAATGTGTTTAATTATTGTGAATCTCACTCAACTGGAAAGCTGCTCGCACCATACAAGAAGTGATGTAGCACTTTGTCACATTACTATTAAAATATAGCACAGATATTTCCCGAGGTTAATTTGATGATGTTTAATCAATGCAGCTTGAACCTTTCCTGTGCATTGAGTTATTTAGAAGGAAATGTTTATCATAATGAATACTTAATTGTCTGAGAAACTTTCTGCATAACCTTTGGGTTAATGTTTGCATTTTAACAAAGCATTTTGATTTTGATTTGGGCCCTGAAATTGTTTTGAAATAGTTTCTCAAGTGGCTTAGAGGCACTGCTATTAAATGTAAATTGGTTATATAGTAACAGTTCAGAAAAGTTTCAGTTTGAAAGTTACAAAAAGTTGACTGGATGAAAAAGAGGCACTAGTGAAGTTTCATTTTTTTTATTATTTATGAGCTTTGTAGGCCATTATGGCCCGGTTTCACAGACAGGGCTTAGACTAAGCCAGGAATAGGCCATAGATCAATTAGGACATTTAAGTAATTTTTATAAACATGCTTAGAAAAAAACATTACTGGTGTGCATCTTAAAACAAAACAAAAAAAGGCACTGATATATTTTTAAGATCAGTCAGTGCAAGTTTATTTCAGTTGAAACAGCTCAGACTTACATTTTAGTCTAGGACTAGGCTTAAGCCCTGTCTGTGAAACCGGGGGTATATGTCTTGTCAGTAGAGAAACGTGTAGAAAATTACACTACCAGTCAAAAGATTTTTAATGTTTTTAATGAAAGACTCTTCTGCTCACCAAGCCTGCATTTATTTGATCCAAGGTACAGCAAAAATAGTACAATTTTGAAATATTTTCTCTTATTCGAAATAACTGTTTTCAATTTGAATATTTTAAAAATGTAAATTATTCCTGTGATTTTAAATCTGAATTTTTACCATCATTACTTCAGTCACATGATCCTTCAGAAATCATCTGAATATTCATATTTGCTGCTCAAAAAAACATTTATTACTATTATTATTATTAGTATTATTATTATATGGAAAACAACTGGGTAGAATTATTTTTGGTTTCTTTAAATAATAGAAAGTGCTTAACAGAAATAGAAATCTTTTGTAACATTATGAATGTGTTTACCATCACTTTTGATCAATTTAAAGCATCCTTAATTACTTATTTTCTTCATTTCTTTCCCCCCAAAAAAAATAAAATAAAAGAGTAATGATGCTAATGATGCTTTAGCTTTGATCACAGGAATAAATTACTTTTTGAAATATAGTCAAATAGACAGAATTACTATATTTTAAATAGTAGTCAATCGTTTAAATAGTAAAAAATATTTTACAAAATTACTGCTTTTGTTGTATTTTGAATCAAATAAATGCAAGCTTGGTAAACAGAAGAGACTTCTTTAAAAAAACATTAAAAATCTTACTGTTCAAAAACTTTTGACTCGCAGTGTGTGTGGAAAATTATGCACACTACCATTCAAAAGTTTGGGGTCAGAAATATTTTTCATGTTTTGGAAAGTCTTTTTGCTCATCAAGGCTGCATTAAAATAAAATCTACAGTAAAAGAGGAATGTTGTAAAATATTGTTTACAAGTTACAGTTTAATTTTTTTTTCACTGTTTTGTATTTTTAAATATATTTTAAAATGTAATTTATTCCTGTGATGTCAAAGCTGAATTTTCAGCATCATTACTTCAGTCTTCAGTGTCACAGGATTCTTCAGAAATCATGATCAAGAAACATTTATTTTTATCATCAATGCTGAAAACAACTGTTGCTTAATATTTTTGTGGACACAGTGATGATTTTTTTCAGGATTCTTTAATGAACAGAAATTTCAATAGACCAGAATTTATTTCAAAATCATTTGCAACATTATTATTGTTTTTACTGTCACTTTTGATGAATTGAATGCATCAAAGCATTAATTTCTTTCCAAAAAAAGCTCATGCACTGACTAATGTGCTAACTTATTCTTGTGTTTATGTAGGTAGAAGTGTATTAGTTTGTTGAGTGTCAGGTAAAGAGAGTAATTTACTGAGAGCAGTAAATTGATACTCAGTTGAGGCGTGTGAGTATATGTTACCTGGAGAGCGTAGTTTATTCTGGCTTGCAGAGCGGGAGAGTGGGAGGCTCTGACGGAAACGGTTCATGCGGTTGAAGCCCAGCGGCATGTCGGCCTCAGACATGGTCTCCAGAGACTCAGCAGATGCGAAGGACAGTTTAGACGCCTGGTCTGCCAAACCTGACTGAGTGGACTGGGAGTGACGTGGGCTACGGCTCTAAATGAGAGAGAGAGAGAGAGAGAGAGAGAGAGAGAGAGAAATTTTCAGCATTTAAATGGCATGATGTAAAAGATAGACATTACTTACACACAAGGAGACACCAATGCCTCCAACGAGAGTAAATTGCACCTAAACCTCCCAAGTTTACAACTAACAACACTCATAGGATATGTCATCACTGCACCAGCTCAGAGTGAGAAAGTAAGTCACCTGATTCTCTATTTGTGTAATGATAAGAAAAACAGCAATGCATTTATAGGAAAAACACTCACAAACAAACAAGTCTCTACGGATGTGTCTCTACAAACAGACTGAGACGCTAACAATTACGCAGAACAAACCAGTCTGCCTCACTATAGCACATAGAGTAACGGTGAATCGCACATCTGTGGATTTTTGTCAGATGTTTCTCTGTCATTGCTGTGGTTGTTTTGTAGTATTTAATGAAGAGAATTCACACAACCGCATCCTGGTGTGTTTCACTAGCTCAGAGACACCTGTAATGAGCTCCCAGGGTGCAGAGGGGAAAGACTGGCAACCCGGTTTGCAGAACAGGACACAGCCACAAAGCGGCATCACCATACATCAAATCAATTCTCCTCTGTATTGCAAAAAAAAAAAAAAAAAAAAAAGTAGCTAAATCAGTATTTTGCCTTGTTTTTGTTTTTTTTTAAGTAGAACCTATTTAAGCCTAGACATATTTACTTAAAAAGCACATGTGTAACAAATATTATTTTTTAGAAAACATGAAATACTGTACAAAAGTTTGGGGTCCTTAAGATATTTCAACGTTTTTGAAATAAGTCTCTTATGTTCAACAAGACTGTATTATTTGGTCAAAAATACAATAAAATAGCAATTCTTTGAATTTAAAATAACTGTTTATTGTAATATATTTTAAAATGTAATGTTCTGCATCATTACTCCAGTCTTGAGTGTCACATGATCCTTCAGAAATCATTAATATGTTGATTTGCTGCTCAAGAAAAATTTTGTAATGTAATTTTTTGTCAGTTTTGATTAATTTAATGCATCTTTGTTGAAAAAAGTTTTTTTAAAATAAATAAATAAATCTCAGCGACCCCTGATATTTTCAAAGTTTGTGAATATTTTGAATTATAGTTAATGTATTTATTGACTTTTTTTCTTGTTTTGAGCATAAATGTAACAACATTTAGAGAAGTTTATACTTAAAGGATTATTCCACTTTCAGAATAAAAATGTACTCACCCCTGTGTCATCCAAGATATTCATGTCCTTCTTTCGTCAGTCGCACATAAATTAAGCTTTTTGAGAAAAACATTACAGGATTTTTCTCCAAATACTGGACTTCAGTGGGGATAAATGGACTGAAGGTTAAAAATGCGATTTCAATGCAGATTCAAAGGGCTCTAAACAATCCCAGCTGAGGAATATAGCTCTAATCTAGCAAAACAACAGGTCATCTTCTTTAAAAAAATAAAATACATATACACTATTTAATCACAAATGCTTGTCTTGTCCAGCTCTATGATGCGCATGTGTACTCTGTGCAGTTTGGTTTGTTGAAAAATTCCCCATCTCATTTTCTCCTCCAACTTCAAAATCGCTGTACATCGCTGTTTTACCTTTTTTTGTAAAGGGTGTAATGGGAGTATTTTAACATACCCTAACTTTCTTAAACCGGATTGTACAGAGTAAGCATTTGAGGTTAAAAAGTATATAAATTGTAAAATGTTTTTAGAAAACAACTTATCATTTCGTTAGATACGACCCTTGTTCCTCGACTGGGATTGTGTAGAGCCCTTTGAAGCGGCACTGTAACTGCATTTTTAACCTTCAATCTGTTGATCACCATTGAAGTCCACTATATGGAGAAAAATCGTCCCAGGTTACGTATGTAACCATGGTTCCCTGAGGGAACGAGACGCTGCGTCATCAACGCTTTGGGGAATGCCATTGGCGAACCACGCTCTGAATATAGTCTGTAACCAATCAAACGACGGGAGTGACGTCACCGGCGCGGTGACGTCAGCGACCAGGAAGTATAAAGCATGTGCATTTCAAACCGGCGTCAGCTTCCAGGAATGAAGCGATGCGCGGCTGGAATGCGGGAATTATGGCCCATGACGCAGCATCTCGTTCCCTCAGGGAACCATGGTTACATACGTAACCATGCTTTGGGGAACGAGATGTCCACACCCCCATAATTCCCAAATCTCCGCCTAGTGTATGTTTGTTGCTAGGGAAAGGAAGGGAAAGCGTTGAGTCTGGTGGATCAGGCCAGAACAGGAAACTCTCCGCCTGGGAATTGCCAGGACGCGAAAGATAATACACCTCTGTCTGGGGGATCGCCAGAACAGGAGGGTAGTGCCTGTGAATACTTACCTGCTGAGGCACTGACAAATCTCCGCCTGGGAAACTTGCCAGGACGCGAGAAATAATACACCTCTGTCTGGAGAACCTGCCAGAACAAGAGGGAGAATCGTCCTCGGCCCTCGGGCACACGAGGAGAAAGTAGTACATCTCTGTTTGGGGAACCACCACCAAAACAAGAGGGAGAAATAGTCCTCGGCACTCGGGCACACAAGGAGAAGGTAGTCCACCTCTGTCTGGGGAACAGCCAGAGCAAGAGGGACACAAGTAGTGCCTGGTGAACCTGCCAGGACACTAGAATGGCTCCGCCTGGGAAACTTGCCAGGATGCGAGTGGAATTACATCTCTGCCTGGGGGGCCCCCAGTGCAAGAGAGATAGGATCCGCCTCGGCCCTCGGGCACACAAGGAAAGTAGTCCACCTCTGTCTGGGGAACAGCCAGAACACGAGGGACACAAGTAGTGCCTGGTGAATCTTGCCAGGACACTGGAATGGCTCCGCCTGGGAAACTTGCCAGGACGCGAGTGGAATTACATCTCTGCCTGGGGAGCCCCCAGCGCGAAGAGGGAGAAAAATGTGAACCTCGGCCCTCAGGCACACGAGGAGAAGTGGTACACCTCTGTCTGGGGAGCAGCCAGAACAGGAGGGACACAAGTAGTGCCTGGTGAACATGCCAGGACACTGGAATGGCTCCTCCTGGGAAACTTGCCAGGACGCGAGTGATATTACACCTCTGTCTGGGGAACCACCAGAGCAAGAGGGAGAAATATGTGAACCTCGGCCCTCAGGCACACGAGGATTGAAGAACTGTCACTCAAGGACAGAGGAGCCTGGAACGGCTCGCAGGTCTAACTCATAGAACCTGACAAATGTCAAAGGTGTGGACCAACCTGCCGCACTACAGATGTCCTGAATAGGAACACCTGCCATTAGAGCTTTCGAGGCTGCTATACCTCGAGTAGAGTGAGCCTTGACCCCCATCGGCGATGGGAGGCCAGAGGACTCATAAGCAGTGGATATAACATCCACGATCCATCTACTGATTGTATGTTTCGTTGCAGGGTGCCCCCTTCTTGGGGGACCGTAACAAACCAACAATTGCTCTGATCTACGCCACAAGGCAGCTCTGTGGACATATGTGTCCAGTGCTTGCATGGTCGATGGTCACTATCCTCGAATGGAGGAGGGTAAAAGGCCTGTAGGGTGACTGGCTGTGGTACTTCTGTCGGGACCTTCGGTACATAACCCGCTCTAGGGTAGAGGAAGGCTTTGGCCAGACCAGGCGCAAAGTCAAAATATGAAGGGGCCACAGAAAGAGCCTGAAGGTCTCCTACTCTCCTCAGAGAAGTAAGAGCCAACAGCAACGCCGTCTTAAGGGTAAGAAGGCGGTCCGAAATCTCCTCTAAAGGCTCAAATGGAGGCTTACAAAGAGCTTCAAGCACCACAGCAAGATCCCACGTGGGGACCCTAGGTTTCACTCGAGGCCTCAACCTGAGTGCACCGCGAAGGAAACGTATGACCAAAGGGTTCTTACCCACTGATAGGCCATCAAGAGGGGCGTGGTAGGCCGATAAAGCCACCACATACACCTTCAGGGTGGAGTGGGCTAACCCTGCAGAAAAGCGAGACTGCAAAAAGTCCAGCACTGTACCAATTCCTTGTAGAGGGAGCTCTAGATTGAAGGATAGTCTCAACAACCTCAGTTGAGAGACAATCATCTATGAGATGTGCCCCCTCAAGGGCCACACCCATAGCTTCCACATCTCCGGGCGGAGGTGGCAGATTGCGCCCCCGGCTTGAGAGAGAAGATCCCTCCTGACGGGAATCTCCCACGGAGAGCCGTCGAGGAGGGCGATGATGTCCGAAAACCATACTCGGGCCGGCCAGTATAGGGCTACTAACAGTAGGCTGACTCCGTACCGGCGAACTCTTTCTAGAACTCCTGGGAGCAGAGCGATCGGGGGAAATGCGTACAGACGCAGCCTCGGCCAAGTCTGTACCATCGCATCCAGTCCGAGAGGAGCTGGAGGAACTAGAGAGTACCATGGGGGACATTGCGATGTCTATCGAGTCGCAAAGAGGTCCACCTGAGCCTGGCCAAACACTCTCCATATCTGCTTCACCACCTCTGGGTGAAGCATCCATTCCCCGGGCCTCGGCCCCTGCCTCGACAGGACGTCTGCTCCCACATTGAGGTGTCCAGGGATATGCACTACACTCAGAGAGAGGAGTTTTCCCTGCGACCACAGGAGGATTTGGTACGCCAGCTTGTACAAGGGGCGTGAACGCATACCCCCCTGGTGGTTGATGTAATACACCACTGCTGTGTTGTCGGTGCGGACCAACACATGACGGTCTCTCAGGTCTGGGAGAAAGCATTTTAGGGCTTTGAACACGGCCAGTATCTCCAGGCAGTTTATGTGCCACCTTAGATGACAACCGCTCCACAGACCACGGGCCGAGCGGCCACTAATGACCGCTCCCCAACCGGTGAGGGAAGCATCTGTTGCTAGCGTGACGCGGCGACAAGGAGTTCCCAAGACCGGGCCCTGAGATAGAAACCAAGGTTTCTTCCACATGTCCAAGGCACGTAGGCATCGCCGCGTGACCTTGATCTTGCGGAATGGGTTTCCCCTCGGGGAAAACCCCCTGGTTTTGAGCCACCACTGTAGTGGCCTCATGTGCAGCAGTCCAAAAGGTATTACGTTGGACGCAGCTGCCATAAAGCCTAACAGTACTTGGAACTGTTTCACAGTGAGTGACAGGCCTAGCTTGACCGCATTTACTGCAGTAAGGATCGACTCGATCCGAGCAGGTGACATTCGTGCCTGCATCGTGGTCGAATCCCAAACTACACCTAAATAAGTGGTTCTCTGTAGTGGAGAAAGCACACTCTTCTTGGTGTTGAGTCTCAACCCAAGTTCTTTCATGTGAGCGAGAACAACACCTCGATGTTGAACTGCTAACTGTTCTGAGCTGGCTAGGATCAGCCAGTCGTCTATGTAGTTGAGTATACGGATGCCCTGGAGTCGCAGAGGAGCCAGAGCAGCATCCACACACTTTGTGAAAGTTCGGGGTGAGAGAGCTAGGCCGAAAGGAAGAACTCTGTATTGGTAAGCTTCGCCCCTGAAAGCGAACCTGAGAAACTTCCTGTGCTGAGGAAGGATGGAGACGTGGAAGTACGCATCTTTCAGATCTATCGTGACAAACCAGTCCTCGGACCTGATTTGAGACACGACCTGTTTGACAGTTAACATTTTGAACTTCAGCTTCCTGACTGAGCGGTTCAACTGTCTGAGATCTAAGATGGGCCTCAGCCCCCCATCCTTCTTGGGAACAATGAAGTACCGGCTGTAGAAGCCGGACTCTCTGTGCTGAAAAGGAACCACCTCGATGGCCTCCTTCCTCAAAAGAAAGTTCACTTCCTGTTCCATTACCAGAGCCTGCTCGGGACCCACCTCGGTGGGAAACACCCCGTTGAAAGGTGGCGGCGGAGCGCCGAATTGGATATAATAACCTTTCTCTACAGTGCGCAGGACCCATGAAGACACATTCGGCAGTAGTTTCCACGCTGCCAGAAAGTGTACTAAGGGAACCAGCCTCTCGAGACTGGTTTCTGGTATTATTTGAGGAATTAATTCGGTGGCCTGTAACAGCTGGCTGGCAGGCGCAACCTGAATTAACTGCTCTGAGGACCCCCGTAGGGGTGGCAAACTTACTGGTTCCGCTACGTTGCCGGGCAGAAAGACCAATAGAGGTTCGCGAGAAACCGCCGCGCCCTGTAACACTGGCAGGGTTAGCTGACTGGTCTCCTGAGGGCCTCGAGGAAGAGTGGGCACCATAAACTGTGGTAAACCCTTTTTCCCCTCGAGAGGGGCTGCCCTCAACGGCCCTGAGCCAAAAAAGTCAGGGCCGCTTAGCCGAGGACCTCTTAGACTGTAGCACGAGCCTCAGGTCGGGCCTAGTCTTAGAAGCCCCCGACTTAGAGCGTTGCTGACCCCGCCCCCTTGGTCTGTCAGGAGGGGTGCGAGTAGCAACGCTTCTTTTCTGCGCCTCGCGGCGTGAGCAGCTGGTACACGGCTGGGGCCGTTCGACCCGTGGCATCATCTTATAGCCACAGTCATCCACCCCCCCCCCCCCCACGCTACCGTAGTAAGCAGAGGAGGGAGTGAACAACCGGGCTGAGAATGGTTTCTCCCATGATCTCGACAGCTCACTGTGGAGATCAGGGAAAAACGGAAGGCTCCGTCTTGGAGGTGGTGTTTTTGTCCGCAGAAAGCGTTCATCCAATTTGCTTGTCTGCGGCTCATAAGTTTGCTCGGCGGGCCAGCTGATGTTGAGCTTGGCTACCCCACGAGTCACCACCTCCAAGAGCTCCTTATACTGTGGGTTTGACCGGGGAAGCGGTTGAGGATCGCCAACACACTCACATCAACCTCCTCGGAGGAAGATAAGAGAAGTGTTGACTCCTCCTCCCGGGGGGAAGAAACCGCAGTGCGGGCTTCCACATCCAGGAGGAGGTCTACCGATATGCTAGGTGAGGAGGGAGATAGGGGATCACCCGTCTCCATTCCCTCTAGCAGATCGAGTTGTGAAACCCACGAGCGCAGCTGCCACTCCGCCTCAGCGGAAGCGGGGCCAGACCCGCGAGGAACGCTGGTGAAGGCTCCCTCCTCGAAGAGAGCCTTCCGGGAACGAAGCACCCGCAGTGGAAGCCGATCACACTGCGGGCAGCCAGCCCCCTCAAGGGCTGGCTGAGCATGCTCTGCTCCCAAGCAGACTACACACAGACTGTGTGTATCCCCACCAACAATAAAGCGTTGGCAGGGAGGGACACACTTTCTGTGTGGCTGCTGCACCGCACTAAACTTTCCCCCTTTTTTGGCCTACATTGCTCAAAATAAAGTTGTGCAATTGGCACAGAAAAACAGCAATGAAACCAGACAAACAGACCAACATATAGCGCTTCGCTGAATGACAAAAGCTGATGCCGGTTTGAAACGCACGTGCTTTATACTTCCTGGTCGCGCGGTGACGTCACTCCCGTCGTTTGCTTGGTTACAGACTATATTCAGAGCGTGGTTCGCCAATGGCATTCCCCAAAGCGTTGATGACGCAGCCGAGTTCCCGAAAGGCAACCTAGAATGTTTTCTCAAAAAAATATATATATATGCGACTGAAGAAAGAAAGACATGAACATCTTTGATTACATGGGGGTGAGTAAATTATCAGGATTTTTTTATTTTGGAAGTGGAATAATCTAGATTTAAAAAGAGATATATAAATTAAGAAAATGATTCATTACACAAAAAGTAAATAAAAACAATTCAGCTTATGTACATTTAAAAAAATAAAACTTATAAAAGCAGCCTGTGTTATTTACATGCAAGATAAAAGCTCAGAAATAAATGCTGAGGCACAAAAGCAGTGTGGTGTCTGCCCTCTTGCAGACAGCATCTGAGCGCAAAGGGACCGAGTTGAGGTGATAGATGACCCCCCAGTGTAACTATAATGGGGTCATTTATCCACAAAGAGCAGTCCGGGTGCTATACATACACAAGCGCACATACATACATACATCTACAAAATAAGACCTTTTTTATCCCCGCAAAGACACACACTGCCAAATTTGCCATAGCATTCATGTATGCTGTGCTAAGCTAAATACTATACAATCTCAGCAAAAAAGAAATGGATTTTCATGCAAAATTCACTTTTACATGGTGTCTGCATATAAATGTGTCTTAGCAGTGTGTGGACACAACCACCCTACAATGATAAAAATCCATTCACTACTTTTTTGTAAATCCCTAAAAACCTAGAGTCTCAATTATTAAGCCGTATTTTGATTTTCCCGCCCACGACCGCTGACGGGCTATCCCGTATGCTGTCTGCCATTTTCTCAGCATTCGAGCAGCTGTAGCAACAATGTCTCATAAGCAATGCAGGTGTTTTGTAGTTGTATGTAAAAGTGAACATAAGAGTCTTCATTTTCTTCTGACATCAGAGCCACTGAGGACACAGTGGATTAGCTTTTTTATGGCAATGTGCCAACGAATACACAAAACACAAAAGAGAGGGGCGTGAGCTGTAGCTAATTATCATTTAAAGAGACATGCACCAAAATGGGTAGCTGTAAACAGAGCTGTTCTTGACTAGGTAAAAAAGGTGTTGTTTTACACAGCTAAGAATTTTAACCAATGTATGTTGCAGACATTTAATAAAGACCCTAAAGAATCATACTGACTTGTGGAAAATGGGCATCAGATTTACCCTTTAAGGATAATTTTGTAAAATCTAAATAGGCTTTACAGATCTTTCTTGTAAAGCATTTAAAGGTGCCATAGAATGGAAAACTGAATTTACCATGGCATACTTAAATAATAACAGTTCAGTACATGGACATGACATACCTTGAGTCTCAAACACCATCGTTTCCTCCTTCTTATATAAATCTAGTATTTGCAAAAGACCACCGAAAAATAGGTCAATTCCAACATAACACCGGCTGTTGCGAAACAGTCGGTGTTACAGCCGAGATCGTTAATAGTTACGCCTCCAACATTTGCATCGCCCAATCATCGGTAACGTCAGCACATCAGTTAAAGGTCCCATATTGTACACATTTCTGGAGGTTTATTTTATTTGTTGATGTCCTTAAGAATATATATTTGCGGTATAAGTGCCAAAATCCATCTCAATATATTTTTACAGCTCCTTTTTTAGGACCTCTGTCAAAAACAGGTCGATTTTGGCCCATCTAATTAATATTCATGAGCCTCTCTTCTTATTGGCCTGTTGTTTTCTGAGTGACGCACAACCAGGCCAATCACAGGTAACTACGGTCATGTATGCTGTAAGCGTAAGCGATATCAGAGCAATAGAGAGAGCTGATACTCAACAGGATATTTTAGAATTATCATTAATGTTTTTTCTTTTTCAAACACCGAATGCAGTAAGCTACATAACAGTTGCTTTAGTAAAGCCCCTTTCACAATGCGCGCTGATTCTGGAAAATTACGGGAACGAGCGCTGTGTGAACCAAAGCCAGAACCATAAAGGCAGTGTTGTAGTAATGATGCACGTTATCAAGCGACTCTTCACAACGAAAAAATACGTGCAAAGTGGAATGAAGCGGCGATCGGGCAGAGCCAGCACCTCACTATCAGCGCTGAAGCACAGTTTGTTCAGGTTAGTTTCAGTTTAGTGAAACGTACGCGTCGCATTACATCTCACATCCAAACGTCACATGTCTTTATGGTTTGTGTGTAAAGCACGCACAGATTCCGGAAAACAACTGTGAATGAACCAAATTAAACAATTCCGGAACAAATCGTGGGACACATTATCCGTGTATTTACCGAAATCGCTGTGTGAAAGAGGCTGAAGTTGACGTGCCGCTGGTCTCTTATATTCACGTTGTTCTGAAGCCTGTGTAATGATCGTAGCTTGACATCTATAGACTGAACAGGGTTTTCTCCACTTGTTTTCGTGTTGTTGTTGCTCAATAATGGAATGGATGCGTTGTTGTCTGGGGGTTTGACAAAAGGAGGGTGGGACGTTGGTTGGTGACTGAAGGCGGTGACTTGAGTCGATCGGACGTCACATCGTTACGGAAGTCACAGCTGCTTGTGAAAATGAACAGCTACTTTAAGCAGGCTGTGTGCAGTTTACTGTGGATTGACTGTTTTGAAACTCATATGGTAGTTAGATAGCCCCTAGACCTTAGTTATCATGAAAAAAGCCAGGAAATTTTGATTTTGACGATATGGGACCTTTAAACAAGGCAAGCCACAGAAGGGACACGGTTAGCTTAATGCTAGCGCTAGCCTGTTACATTGCAAAACATAGGATTTCACTTACCACATAAACAGAGAGATGACTGCTCTGATGATGGTGAATGATGGAGAAATAACTGCCTGATGATGGCGAATGATTTATAGATCTGGAGAATCACTGACAAGCAGCTCAACTTGTGTGGTAAGTACTTGTGTCTCTGCATTGTAACTTTACACAGAGCACATGCATCACAGTATGAGCATCATGAGACTAAAATGTCGGCGATTCAAAACGGCAGGTTCAACAAACCGCATACTAAAAGTGGCTAGAGCTCCTAATTAAATATATATTTTTATCCATGTGCAAGCTATTGAGCTCTGTGAAACAGCCAATCAGAGCAGAGCTCATTAATATTCACGAAGCTTCCAAATAAGGCAAAAACAGAGCTTTTTATTGTAGGGGCAAATCCTAGGGTTGTAAATGGACCTGTAAAACCATTTCTGGAGATTTTTTTGCCCTTTCCTATGCCATATACCTTCTATGTAGATATCAGAGAACAATTTTAAATATTCTCTCAATGCATTCTATGGCACCTTTAAACAATATTTTCATACTAGTTTAGTGAGCTATAAATAATTTTTTGCACATGCACGTTACAGTTTACATGCAGTAGGCAATTAAGTTCAGTTATAATAATGTCCCTAGCCTAAAATTAGGACTAGCCTAAAACAGTACTGCAGGGACTTATGTCAATCTTACTTAATTCTGTTTGTAGATAAAAAAGAACAATTTTTACAGAATTAAATTTTAGATAATGGCAAATATGAGTAAATACAGAACAGAAGCTAAGGAATGAAGGGACACATTGGTATAGGTAAGAGCACAAACATCTAAGGGCCAGTTTTACTAACAGGTTGTGCCAGCGCAAACTGCCTTTTGGCATTAAAATAGTACTGTCAGGATTTACTAAAGATGCACACTAAAGAATTAGTGTTGAAAAGGTGTGGACACAGCTATTTTTGCACCTGACTTTATTGAATATGCATTTGTAGAAGTTTCACTTTCAGATGCAAAATTTAAGGGGAAGAGTATTAAAACGAATCAAGCAACGTGTTTTGCTGTTTGCGCTCGTCAAATTACTGGTATTTGCACCATTATTTAAAAGGGGTCATCGGGATGCCCATTTTCCACAGGTTGATATGATTTGTTAGGGTTTTAATGAGAAGTCTATAACATACTTTGGTTAAAATTTCTCAAATGGTAGTGTAAAAAACACACTTTTTACAAAATCAGACCTTTTCACAGCAAGCTGTTTTGTTGCATTTGCCATTAAATGCTAATGAGCTGTACTTACCCCGCCCCTCTCTTCTGTGGGATGACGAGTCGTAATGTTTACTTTAGCCACATTTAGCTGCAAAACTTGCTAACTAACACATTATTAAGAAAGGCCATTTGCAAAGATGCATAAAAAACCCTTAGACTCACTTGTTCTGTAGGTGAAGATGCCTCACAAATGTTTTGCACGAACATAGACACATTTATGTAGACCGACGGGTGCATTTCCTTCAAAAACTTAAGTAACGTTAATCCTCTGTCTTCAGTGGCTCAGAATGCCGGGAGTAAACGACGACTACATTGTTCATTATTACATCCAACAACACCTCAATCGCTCAGTCGGAGACATTCTGGTCTTCACCTGCACTGGAGTCGACACAATGGTGGTTGGACTGTTACAACATTTACGTTCAAACAACATGTAAAAGTGAGTTTTGCATCCAATGACCCCTTTAACGTCCACAAAAAGCATGTCTCAAAGCAGTTGGTAATTCGTGTTGCTCTTGGTAGATCGTCATTGCATCTGTGTTCTTTAATGTGCGCATTGTTACCAAATCACACACAGAATTTTCCCTTCCCAACGATGCTTTCATTTTTGCGCTCTAATGCTGTTTAGTAAAACTTGCCCTTAGTGTAAACTGCTACTGTAATACTTTTTCATATAGATGAAATACATTTGAGCCTTTATAAGTACGTTAACGCTGACTATTGGCCAACAAGCTGCAAACTCTCAGTTCTTTTGTTATGTTTCAAAGCTGAACCAAACTAACTGTGAAAACGCAGCACACTGTTAATCAATGCTCAAAACAAACTAGGAATGAAAACACCCTTAAGACCATCCACATAATCAAGATCTGCTTCTCTCTCAAGCACTAATGCACTTTCAAATGGCTTTTTGTCAAATGCAATAAACACAGCAGCTCTCAGTTTCCTTTCAAATTTGTATTTGCGTCAATAAATGTGTCAACGTGTGTGTCATATTACCTTCCTAAAGTGCCTGTATTTTCTGAATTAAACAGAATCAGGCATCCCTGCAGGATTCTCTGCAATAAATCTCCACCCTCATCGCACACACACGCACTTCAGTTCTGTTCCAACAGCAGGAAGGAGGACAACCTCATGCCAAAATCAAATGAAGGTAACAGCATCTGACAGGGCTGCAGTGTGAACGGCATACAATTATGGTAAATACAGATTTAGCAGAGAAATCCACTACAACAACAGAAGCGGTAATACTAAATGCAACATGAGGCAGTACAAATCTGAGAATGAAATCACTTAGGTGTTCACGATATCATTCACTATATAGGAAGAACTACACAGTGAACAAACAAACTTAGATGTAAATACCAGCATTAAAGGAGTAGCTCACTTTCAGAACAAAAATGTACAGATAATGTACTCACCCCCCATCCAAGATGTTCATGTCTTTCTTTCTTCAGTCATAAGGAAATTATGTTTTTTGAGGAAAACATTTCAGGATTTCTCTCCAT
This sequence comes from Garra rufa, assembly GCF_049309525.1. Classification (NCBI taxonomy): domain Eukaryota; kingdom Metazoa; phylum Chordata; class Actinopteri; order Cypriniformes; family Cyprinidae; genus Garra; species Garra rufa. The sequence continues at coordinate 34,898,007 of NC_133361.1, read as the reverse complement.
ATAATGGACTTCAATGGTGCCCCGAGTTGGAACTTCCAAAATGCAACTTCAATGGGCTCTAAACGGTCACAGCCGAGGAAAGAAACGTCTTATCTGGCAAAACGATCGATTATTTTATAAAAACATTACAATTTATATACTTTTTAACCTCAAATGCTTATCTTGTCTAGCTCTGTGTGTACTCTGTGTAGAGATTAAAAAGTATATAAATTGTAAATGTTTTTAGAATATAACCAATTGTTTCGCTAGATAAGACCCTTCTTCCTCAACTGGGATCATTTAGAGCCATTTGAAGCTGCATTTAAACTGCATTTTGGAAGTTCAAACTCAGAAGCACCATAGAAGTCCATTATATGGAGAGAAATCCTAAAATGTTTTCCTCAAAAAACATAATTTCTTTACGCCTGAAGAAAGAAAGACATGAACATCTTGGATGACAAGGGGGTGAGTACATTATCTGTACATTTTTCTGAAAGTGAACTACTCCTTTAATAATAAAAATATCAATTATGAAATGAATTAGTTATGCACTGTCCTCTGTATTTATTTTTACAGGTGTTTTATCAGTATTTTGAATGTTACACTGCATTGCATTATGTTTTAGAGTTAACAGAAATGTCCATAAAATTAATTGATAATGTCCCATGTAATGAGCTATCAGTATGTTTTAGTTATTTATAAGTTATTTTATGGATTTATTGAATTTGTTTATAGTGTGCAAATGTTTTTTGGAATAAAGTAAACAACACTGTTTAGCTGTTCAGAGAAAAGTGCCCAGGAACATTTTAATGCACAAATACTATACTTCGTTCAGGAGACATAATAAAATGCTCAGTTTGTGTTTAATTGACCTTGTTTTATAATCCTTTATAATCCTAAGAGCGATAATGGTAAACAGAGTGAGCTTGTTGGCTTTATGTTATGTTTTATTTACACATACATATACACATTTTTTGTGTTTATCCTGACAAACTTAAATTAATTTCACAGATGAGATAACTGAAAACTACAGCAGACATAGAGCGCAGTATAATTAACTTACATAGCGTATCCTAAATCAAGTATTTGATGCGAAGTATGAGTTAATAATCACTGATTTTTTAAAGCTGAGCACAGTTTGAGACATCATTGAGGACTATTTTGAAACTCTTCTAACACGTGAGACTACTAATATCTTTTTCCTAAGAAAAATACAAAAAACATAAAATTCTGACAAGTATGAACACATAACCAAAAGTCTCCATTAGCGCTCTGTCTAATTTCATTGCCGTCTATGAGTAGCGATTAAGATATCCCAAACGTCTTTTGTGTGTGAGAATGAAATAGTAAGAGAGTGGAATATTTCCTTTCCTTACACATGAGAGAAGTGTGTCTATTTCAGATAAGTTGATGGGAGACATAGTATAATATAAGATATAATGTGCACAATTTTATTAAAGTATTATTAACTATTACAAAGAGACAGACCGAGAAAGGGAAAGGAATGAGAGAAAAGGAAAAGAAAATAATTGCTCTTGAGAATAATCTTTCTCTCTCTCTGGCTATTGTTAGACACAGGCTGAAGGCACAGCAGAAATTGCTCCAGCAAATTGCAGTAGATTGTGGCCTATTCAGTCCAATGCTGAGAGAGGCAGAGACAGCAGGGAAATGGTAAGCTGGTAGGTGGTCATAAAATGGCGGCATTCTCTGCACTTATCGTTGGGGACTAATAGCAATGATGAAGACTGAAATGATAAGAGGAAGAGATGTGAAGAGAAGAAGGAAAATGGATTAGTTTAGCACACCTTTACTGTCTGCAGGAGGACAAGCCGTGAGCTGTCTCCCAAAACAAGTGATAACAGGTGACACTGTTTAACAAAAAC
>NC_133361.1:34864750-34895645 GCF_049309525.1 Garra rufa | reverse complement strand
AGAAAGACCATTGACTGCAGTTTACAGCTGAAACTTCCAATAATGGCAATAGCACACCAAAAAGTTTCACACAATGTATGACTAAGGGGCAGATTATCAGTTAATAAAGACTTATTTTTTTGCACAATATATGTTATGACCTCAGAACACTTGTAAACTAACACATTTTGATGTCACAGAACCAGATTTAAATGTATGGTTTTTCTGATGTAGTAAACTTGCTCAGTAGCACACCTGGTAATGCACTGCACTTTTAATGGGGAGGGCTCAGATGTGAGTGATGATAAAATATCTCAAAGAATTGTAGAAGCAAGTCAAAAATGGCATGGTTGCTTCATCAAATGTGTTTTTTATGTCACTTTGCTTTATTAGTATTATAAGGTTCAGGGTAGGGTTTAGCAAAAGTATTTTCAAAGCCGAACTACAACAACCAACTTAATAAAACATTGCCAATATTGGCTCTAGATAAAACTGAACTGGACATTTCGCTTTGAAAGTGTTGCGAAATGTGCAAAAAAAGTGCACTTTCCAGAAATGTCACCATAGCCATGTTTTCCCAATTAGCCTAACTGGTATCTGAAAAATATTTACCTGACACCAACACAACCAAAATTGTAGACACAACTTCACAGCAAAAAATAACAACAACAACAACAACAACAAAAACACCCTAATTATACAAAATGTGAAAAGCAGCAGAATTTAGCAAAACATTTCACAAAAAAACAAAGACGTGTTAACTTCTACAAAAAGAAAACATTCAAGTGATGAAAAAGTGATGAATTTAGAATCCAGTGAATCATTTATGCATCCTCACAAAATGTTTATTTAATTAATCAGACTTCCAAGAGCCACCTGAAAAATGCTATTTGAAAAGCCAGAAAAATGGGAAAACAATTGAGGTATTGTCAAGCTATTGAATGTTTTTAATGCATCGCTACTTGAACTTTGTTACTCCCCAACACTGTCAAAGACTGTTAGCATATGGCTAGCTCTAACGATTTAAAACATATGCTCAAGAAAGAAACAATAGGAAAAATGCTAATAAACCAACACTTGGACATCAACACACATTTTACCTCTAGATACGAAGACGTTATCAAAGTATAAAATGAGGCAGTGCAATTGAGAGAGGAACCAAACCAACAAATCACAACTCTGACAGTAATTTGCAGAGAGGCTAATTTTATGTGGCGTAACCAGCCAGGGGAGACGTTCGCTTTTAACAGGCATCTGTTTGGGGGCTCAGAATCGGCACCTTAAGGAAAAAATATTCTGAAAGCATCTGACAATTCATCTTACCGTGACAAGAACACACAAACATTAGAAGAGAAGAGAAGAGAAGAGAAGAGAAGAGAAGAGAAGAGAAGAGAAGAGAAGAGAAGAGAAGAGAAGAGAAGAAGAATAGACAAGAGTAGAGAATGTATAAGTATTGAATAAACGAGAGAGTTTGAGGTGTATCATGTTACAAGAGATTTGAAGGGTCAGGTCAGAGGGAGTCCATTAGTCTAGAAAGTCTGGAGTGAAACAAATAATATGATGATTCACAAACCCAACTGAGACACCCAACACAGACAGACTCTGGCAGAAAAACACAGCAAGATCTCATTATTCCCAAATCAATGCCAACATGTACTCAAACATGCTGCCTGCATGTTATTTAGTATCTGGATAGTCAAATCTAAAAAAAAAGCCATTATTGCCAGACTTAAGTGCGCTACTCTTGTCCGTTGACAAGAGTAGTGTAATGTGAGTAAATAAATGCGAGAGTGAATATAAATGAACAGAATCAGGAGGATCTGATTACCGAGTCTCGCTCTAATGACAATGTTTATCACAGCCTGAGGCCATTTCCTGTGTCCTTGTACACTTATACACACCCTCCAACATCTCTAATATATAATAGGCATTTTATCCCTGACAGAATAAACATCATTTACAATATAGTACAATACGTAGGCCTATAAAGTTTCTGAACCAACATCCTATTAGCAAAACTCGCTGTTGATTATCGCAATCGCAAACGTACATATCCCAATATGCATATCGCTACAGCTTGCAATATTTGGGGCCATGAACAAAAGACAAAGAAGAAATCACTAACTGCTCTTGCATAAATAACTTTTGTAGCTTAAATAAGAATCAGTGCATATTGAATCAGTGAAGACTAAGCTCTGTTTTATTTTTATTATTCAGTTCCTAAACTGATGTTAAAATTACATTTTTATGTAATGCTTGAGTAAAACACTACCGTTCACTTTCAAAAGTTGTTGTAGGGGTGCTTTCTTCTCACAAAAAGTAAAACATGTATGCTAGTTATGTTAGAATCAGAATCAGAAAGAGCTTTGTCAAGTGTGCGCAAACACAAGGAATTTGTTGTGGTTTTACAGGAGCTTTTGATATATACATACATATAAATAACCATATATATAATTTATATATATACAGTCAAGCTCAAAATTATTATTACCCCTGGCAAATTCTGACTTAAAGTTACTTTTATTCAACCAGCAAGTTTATTTTGACCGGAAATGACACAGGCTTCTCCCAAAAGATAAGACGATGTACAAGAGGCATCATTGAGGAAAAAAAATATTTCTCAGCTTTTATTTACATTTGAACAAAAAGTGGCATGTCCAAAATTATTCATACCCTTTGCAAACTGTCACAGTCTATGGGAAAATCCAAAGTTCTATACCGTTCCAAATAGTCCAAGCTGTTCTAAAGCATCCTAATTACCCTGATTCATTGGGAACAGCTGTTTTAACCCTCTGGGCCTCCTCATTAAGGGGTCACACTTGGCTCCCTCGCGGTCAAAAGTGACCGAAGCCTTAAAAAGTAACTTTTTTTTTCTTCAGGAAAATCAATTAAATATATTTTTGTTCAATAATATTTTGTAATTATTATTTAGAATTTTGAGCATTTTTTATGAATCTCAAAGTGAAAAATTTAAAGTGAAAATTGCACCATCTAGTGGCATAAAAAATAAAAACTTGTGTAATGCCGTGTAAACTCCTGTATCTCCCTATATACATATATACAGGGGCTTTGGGATTCCTATTGTTTTTTTTTCTTTTTATTGTTTCTTCATTTTATTAGGCTTTGCATTTAGAAATATATTCAGACATTCTAAAAGATAAATTTTGGTAAGGTTTAGATATTTTTTTGATTGGATAAATATCAGGTTTTGCATTTTTCTGCTTATTTCTGTATGTCTCTGTGTGTGTCTGTGTGTGTGTGTGCGCGCGCGTGTGTGTCAGTTCTGTACTTTTGTTATTTTAGAGTGTCAGTCCTTGCTTGCTGAACACTTCTTTTCAGCACAGTTGCTCATTTATAGCTTGTATTATCAAAAGATTATCTGAATTATCACATTTTTTCGTATTTCCCATTCATTTCCTATGTCGGTCATTTTTGACCGCGAAGGAGCCAAGTGTGACTATTTTTTTTTTTGACCCTTTAACATATCCGAATCATGTCACTGATTTTTTTTTGTACTCACAAAGCTAATGCAACAAAAGTCACCAAGTGTCATCTCATTCTGATGAAGCTACGATTTTTAAAAATTCAAAACATAAAATTTTTCGGTCAAAAATGACCGAAGAGGCCCAGAGGGTTAATCAACTCAACAGGTGAACAACAGAAGCTCTCTGCTGTTGGTTTGTGGACAGTCATGGCTAAGACAAAGGAGCTCAATGAGGACCTGCGGCTGCGCATTGTGGCTGCTCACAAGTCAGGAAAGGGCTTTAAGACCATATCTAAATATTTTGAAGTTCCAGTGGCTGCAGTGCAAAGTATTAATAAAAAATACAAGACGTCCCGAACTGTGAAAAATCTCAGAGGACGTGGTCAGAAGCCAAAAGTGACACCTGTTCTGGCCAGGAGGATAGTGAGAGAGGTAAAAAAGAATCCAAGGATCACCACCAAGGCCATCCTGATGAATCTGGGCTCTGCTGGTGGCAACATCTCAAGGCAGGACGCAGACCAAGGAGGACACCACTTCTCCAGATAAGGCACACAAAAGTCCGCTTGGCCTTTGCAAATGCTCATCTGGACAAAGAAGAAGACTTCTGGTCTTCTGTTTTATGGTCAGATGAAACAAAAATTGAACAATGCCACAATGATGTAGCCTTCATTTGGTGTAAAAAAGGAGAAGCCTTCAACCCTAAGAACACCATCCCCACTGTCAAACATGGTGGTGGGAACATAATGTTTTGGGGGTGTTTTTCAGCAGGTGGACCAGGGAACCTAATCACAGTAAACGGCACCATGAAAAAGGAGCAATACATCAAAATTCTCAACAACAACATCAGGCAGTCTACAGAGAAACTTGGCCTTGGGCACCAGTGGACATTTCAGCACAACAACGAGCCAAAACACACAGCAAAAGTGATGAAGAAATGGTTAGCAGACAAAAACATTAACGTTTTGCAGTGGCCCAGCCAGAGTCCTGACTTAAATCCAATTGAGAATCTGTGGAGGGAGCTAAAGATCAGGGTGATGGCAAGGAGACCCTCCAACCTGAAAGAGTTGGAGCTCATCGCTAAAGATTAATGGACAAAAATACCAGTGTAGACATACAAAAAGCTGGTCAGCAATTATAGGAAGCGTTTGATTGCTGTAATAGCCAATAAAAGTTTTTCTATTGATTATTGAGAAGGGTATAAATAATTTTGGACATGCCACTTTTTTCCACTTTTTTTCCACAATGATGCCTCTTGTACATCATCTTATTGTCTTCTGGGGAATGTCTGTGTTATTTCTAATTAAAAAAAAAACTTGCTGGTTGAATAAAAGTAACTTAAGTCAGAATTTGCCAGGGGTATGAATAATTTTGGGCTTGACTTATTATATATATACACAAGATAGTATAGTAAAACTAAGTAAAACTGTCTCATCTGTCTCATGTTATTTAATGAGTTATCGCATTTCGCATTTTTCTTCAATATCGCACAGCCCTAATAGAGACCCATGTGTTCAGTTCTATTAAGTTGACTTCAGCTGCAAGACTTTTATGGTTTCTACGAGCAGGTGTGTAAGAAAATGGAAGCAAGGAAAAGAGAGATAGATGGAGATAGAAAGACAGAACAGGGGAATGAGATAAAAACCAGTGAAGCAGATCATCACAAATCAGCCTCAGACCTGCATGACCCACAGATCAATGACTTTAACACACCTGACACGTTATACACACCTATTCAATACCATAGACTTCAATTGTTTTTATATGATGCTCATTTATATAGACTCATCCTTTTAAACATTTAAGGATGTCCATGTGAGCCATCAAAGTGTTTTGGTCCCTCTTTATATTAGGTGGCCTCAACTACTAAATCATTTGATTCAATGCACTTATTGTGTACATATGTTTTAACTTTGTATATACATTATAAAAATACGTGCATGTAATTCCATCTGTGATTCATTTCTGTAAATACATTTATAGTTACACTGTTGACCGACCCCTTACACCTTAACCCACCCTTAAACCTAATCATACCATCAAACCTGTCCCTAACCTTACCCGTTTCCCACCTAAATAGCAGCAAAAGTGTTTTGCAATACAATATGAACACAATAAGTACATTGTACTTATTTCTTTACGCGAGTACATAGTAATTAATGCCTCCTAAAGCAAAGCGGGAGCAGTTTTTTTTGTTTTGTTTTTTTTACTTATGGCTATAATTGTGTCCCCACTACTTAACTGAGACAGAATCTGCAGTCATTTTTTGGTTTTCTTTGTTGATTTTTGGGATGTAAAATGTATAAAACTTGCAGATTCAGAGTGGGCCTACAACAGACATCAATGCATACCATGCACATAAAACATAAAATACAAACACAAGCAGACATCAAAAGATCACATTTTTGATATAGGAACATATAGAAGTAATCAAAGCACTGACCTTAAAGCTCCAGTAGTTTGGCTGTTGCTATGGAAGGAAAGAGAAAAGAGAGAGAGGGTGTTACTTAGACATTTATCTCTGTGTGTGGTGACACATCATACATAGTCACCATCTCCAACCATTTGACATCTTTTGTGAGAAAAGAATGTGGAGGAAAATATGAAAAGAGAGAGAAAGAAAACAGATCCCAGTGAGTATATTTGTCAAAATTGACTGAGAATTTTGGACAGACTCACATTTACTTCAACTTCAACAAATAACTTCATATTTTCACTCAACGTTTCATGTTTCTATATTCATAGGTCATATTAAAACATGCATTGTCTTAAAGGGACAGTTCACCCAAAAATGAAAATTCTGTCATTAATTACTCACCCTCATATCGTTCCAAACCCGTAAGACTTTGTTCATCTTCAGAACACAAATTAAGATATTTTTGATGAAATCCGAGAGCTTTCTGCGTAGACAACTACAATGTTCAAGGTCCAGAAAGGTAGTAAGATAATCATTAAAATAGTCCATGTGACATCAGTGGTTCAACCGTAATGTTATGAAGTTATGAGAACACTTTTTGTGCACTAAGAAAACTAAAATAATGACTTTATTCAACAATTTCTTATTTTCTGTGCCAGTTTTCGATGCGCGTTCACGCAGATTACATCTCTCAGATTGCATCAAAAAAAAATCTTTGTGTTCTGAAAATGAACAAAGGTTTGGAACGACATGAGGGTGAGTAATTCAATTCAATCCTTTTACCATTACTGCAATATGCATTTATACCACCAAAACTTTATTCTTTATTGTGATAGGACAGATCAGAAATGACAGGAAGCGAAGTGGGAGAGAGATGGGGGCGGGATTGGGAAAGGTCCTGGAGTCGGGATTCGAACACGGGACGCCCGTAGCACAACAGCGCTGTATTTCGGCGTGCTGCACACAAGGCTCTCGGTGCTAGAGTTAAAGGGATAGTTCGGAGTAGATTTGACTTCATTGCTATGCACTCCGAAGCCCATGTAAATACCCCATCCGAAGTTTTTTTTACCTTAGTCAAACATTGAGGGAGATATCAGAGTTTTTCGAATGGCTTGCTACTGCCGTACATGGTACATGTGATGTATCTCGTAAATTGCACCACTAAACGTGCACGTAATCTTACCAATCTTTACGACTGAAGAAAAAAAATGAACATCTTGGAGTACATTTTCTGTAAATTTTTGTTCTGAAAGTGAATGAACTCATTTTTATGAAAACATCAAATTTGACCAAAACTGACATTTTTTAAGTTATTTTTCCTGTAGCTCAAAATTAGATAGTGCACATTCCAATTAATTTCATCAGCACGGTCATTTTTTTTTTTTCAGAATACTTTGATGAATTTAAAATGTAAAAACATCATTGCTTTAAAATAAAAACTTTTACAACAGTATAAATGTCTTTACTTTCACTTTTTGGTCAAATTGCATTACATACAATTCAAAAAAATGCACAAAGCCGAAAACTTGCAGAGTACAGAAATCATTAAAGCACATGGTGACACATAATTTCTCATGTCTGGTCCTCATATGGAGCTGTTTTGAATGGGTCAGCCCTCTAAATGAGCCAGCATGAAGGTATTTTGAGGCTTGCCCTCATCCGTCCATCAGCTGCCCTGCCTGACTGACTAACTGACAAGATTGCTGCAAATGAGAAAAAAATTAATTAAAAAGATCCCCTCTGTGTCTATGCCTGGCCTGCTGCCCAGACCTATCAATCATACTGAAATTGGTCAGCTGTCGGAAGCGCTCTCACCTATCTCCCCCGTTTCATCCGTGGATTTCACTTTTACAGACATCACCAGCTACAATTTTCTTGGTCACTTTCTTAACTTCCTCTTTAACTGTAATTCCTTTGGTCGCAATTTTATCAAAAAGAGAGCGAGAGAGAGAAAAGAAAAGAGAAGCAATTTAAATCACTGTCATTTCCACCACAGAATGATTCGAGATGTGATGGAAATGAGAGTGTGGTGAAAATAATATTTTAAACATTAATTCTTCTGTCATTTTTTATCAAACATTAATGTATGTATGCCCACTGCGTTATTAGACAGACAACATTACATTATTAGACGACAAGTTAAATAAACTAGGGAGTGTTAATAAAACAGTTTATTTTCTTTATTCAGTTCATTAAGTCCCAGAGTTCACATAAGTTCTTTGAATAAAACTGAGACTGCCGCTTATTTGGTGAACTCAACCCTATCGATCAAGACTTTTGAATATTTCATGGCCAAGTCTAGACCACAGTCAGCTGATTAAAAGTGTGTGCGTATACAAACATACATTTAGAGAGGAAAACATTTTAATTGGAAAGTTTAAAGCACAAAAACATCAACTAAATATTTCCTTCCACACAAGGCCAAAAATATTGCTGAACTCCCTTGAAGCAGGATGTTGATGTCAATGGAGTAGAAAATCTCACCACTCATATAACAGCACTTCAGCATTGCATTTCTAGTAAAATAATATTCATTCAGTGTATTCAGTGTATTCATTCGCCAATGCGTGCCAGTCAACCTGGCAATGCCCTACAGGGAGCAGCACTATAAAAAATACATGCAGCACAATGAAATACTACTGCAAACCCCAAAGTTGAGGTTAAGACATCATCATACGCACGCTGCATCAGGGTCTCTCCAAAAACAAAACACCTCATGTACCGTATAATATCTATATTTTAGTGTTGGTCAGTGTATCTGTTGCTGATATCTGGAATACAAACTGGCCAACCCTTCTCAGATGATCCTGTGTTTATTCTGTTCTAAAGCAGGTTTAACTGGTTTTTGCGCCTGGGCCTTTTTAATGATTGATTCTGCCCCTCCAGACAGAAATGGGTCAGATTTAGGGGCAGTGCCTCACCTGCAGGGATTGATTCTGGGTTACCTGATGTCAGGTACTACTGAGCGGCAGATGGACCCACTGCATTGCTGCCAGGAGGTGTTTTGGTACTCAACTTCAGCCTAGAGCAGCCTTTTGTGCAGTTGATGGTCAATCCAGGGGGATCAACCATACTTTGGAACAGCTTGAGATGTAAGTGCCTGCTCAAGGACGCAATATATTAAATGTCCCCCATAAGCATTTCCAAGCCGGAGCATTCTCGTATTACGTGGGACATGTTTGAAGCATGAAAAGAATGAGTGTAGCCAGTCTATACTCTAGTCTATATTCAACACACACACACACACACACACACACACACACACACACACACACACACACACACACACACACACACACACACACACACATGTTGGGTTTACATGTTTTATGGGGACATTCCATAGGCGTAATGGTTTTTATACTGTACAAACTGTACTTTCTATGGCCCTACACCTACCCTACACCTAAACCGAGCCCTCACAGGAGATTGTGCACACTTTTACTTCCTCAAAAAAACTCATTGTGCATGATTTATAAGCCTGTTTCCTCATGGGGACCTGAGAAATGTCCCCACAAGGTCAAAATCTACTGGTATTACTATCCTTGTGGGGACATTTGGTCCCCGCAACGTGATGAATACCAGGTACACACACACACACTCAAATATTCGCCTGAACAAAAGGTTCTTTGTGGCAAAAAAAGGTTCTTCAGATTCTAAAAAGGTAAGAAAGAGATGGTTCTTTAAAGAACCTTTGAATGGTTGTTCTATGGCATCGCTGTGAAGAACTGTTTAAAGCACATTTATTTTTAAGAGTGTATAATAAATCATTTCATTTTCAGGATTCATTGACTAATAAAAAAGTGAACTTTAAAATGACATCAGTATGGATCTAACGCAAAAGAAAAGCTTTTGGCTATTTCCTTAATAATTTTTATTATTCATAATAACTATATACCAACCCTAGCCACCATAAAATGCAACTTTATTTGAATGTTTTAAAGGTTAGTGATGATATTAAATCTCTTTATGAATCTTTTACTTTTAGGGAAAAAAAAAAGATTGGAGAAGGTCAGAAAGTTTTTTTCAAAAACTACATCCACATTAAATATAGACATTCAACTGTATTATAGTTTTTTTTATTTTTTATTATATATCAAATAAATATTTATATTTTCACTGTTCACTTTCTATAGCGGAAAATTTAATGTTTAAAAAAAAAAATTATATATATATAATTTATTTGATCAAAAAATTTGATGTATTGATCAAAAATACAGAAAAACAGTAATATTGTGAAATATTATTCCACATATTGTATATTGTGATACTTTTTGAAGAATTATTTCATATAAAAGTTCAAAAGAACAGCATTTATTTAAAATAGTACATTTTTATTCTTTCTTTCTTTCTTTGAAAGAAATTAATACTTTTTTCTTATAATTTATCAAATTTAATCAAAAGTGATAGAAAACACTTATATTATTAGAAAAGATTTATATTTTGAATAAATGCTGTTCTTTTAAACTTTTTATTGATCAAAAAATCCTGAAAAAAAGAATCACATACCAAGAATCAATTCCAAAAAATATTAAGCAGCACAACTGTTGCCAACATTGATCATAAAAGTTATAAATCAAGATATTAGAATGATTTCTGAAGGATCATGTGAAACTGAAGACTGGAGTTATGTCTGATGAAAATTCAGCTTTGCATCACATGTATAAATTACATTTTTAAATATATTAAAATAGAAAACTATTATTTTAAACTGTAATAATATTTCACAATTACAGTTTCTTTTCTGTATTTTTGATCAAGTAAATGCAGCATTGATGAGCATAAGAGAATTGATAAAAAAAAAACATTAAAAATTTTACTGATCCCAAACTTTTAAACAGCATTGTAGACAATATTAAAAATACATATTATTTTACAATTAAAAATATTATTTAAAAATATTTAAAAACACATAAAATGCATATTATATAAATAAATTACATTTACTCATTTATAAACCACATTTGCTTTTGATGAAGTCCTCCAAAATAAGATTTTGTCAGTTTTAGCAAACTCCTAGCACTATACTTCAGCAAATTTGTCTGAAAAGTATGGCTAAGTTAGACACACCCACCCACACACACCCCTTCCCGGCCATTTCAATTTGCACTGTGGTCTCCAGCCAAAACACAGAGGAAGTGAAAAATTCACCGCAATGAAAAGCCTCCTAAATCATTTTAACGTGACAGCCCTAAATTTCTCTCTTTGACATAGCTTTTGATAAATAACTGAAATAACACAACTACCGACGCCATCATATTGGCTGATAATTGAGGGGCCGCTTCAGCGTCTTATGGATTTATGCACTGCGGGGCCGGTGAGCTGTGGCTTGGTGATGTTATTTTCCCCTAACAAGCAGCTTGTCAGCGTCCTCAGTTGCTAAGAAACAACTCTAAATGGGGGATAATTGGCTGTCTAAGCAGCAGTTGCTTTTGCCAGCGGAAAATCAACAGCAATGTTAAGGGTTAACAGATGATACAGGTGCATCTGAAAAGAAACATTTAAAAAAGGGATAAATTATGCAAAACTGATTTTTTTTTTTTCAGAACGCAAAGCTCCCTTCCCACATCTCCCAGGCCATTTATGGAAACTAAATCTCTGTTTACACCTGGCACTAACATTCATTTCACATTGACAACACTATATGTGACCCTGGACCACAAAACCAGTCTTATGTCGCTGGGGTATATTTGTAGCAATAGCCAAAAATACATTGTATGGGTCAAAATTATTGATTTTTCTTTTATGTCAAAAATCATTAGGAAATTAAGTAAAGATCATGTTCCATAAAGATATTTTGTAAAATTCCTACTATAAATATATCAAAATGTAATTTTTGATTAGTAATATGCATTGTTAAGAACTTAATTTGGGGAACTTTAAAGGTGATTTTCTCAGTATTTTGATTTTTTTGCACCCTCAGATTCCAGATTTTCAAATAGATGTATCTTGGCCAAATATTGTTCTATCCTAACAAACCATATATCAATAGAAAGCTTATTTGTTGAGCTTTCATATGATGTGTACATCTCAGTTTTGTCAAATTTAACCTTATGACTGGTTTTGTGGTCCAGGGTCACATATAGAGATATATAAAGGGGTTCAAATAGTTTTGACATTTGGAAGCAACTAAAAATGCTAATCCATCAATCCATCAAGTTTAGGAGATTATCTTAAAAAGTGACTTTGAAAAAAAAAGGTGTCAAAACCATTTTTACACAGACGTTTGAAATTTAATATTCAACTACTTGCTATTTCTTTGTAATTATTTATGAAATATACTACAATTTCTGTGTGAAAATGGTTTTAACACCAATTGTGACCCTGGACCACAAAACCAGTTATGAGTAGGACGAGTATATTTGTAGCAATAGCCAACAATACATTGTATGGGTCCAAATTATCGACTTTTCTTTTATGCCAAAAATCAATAGGATATTAAGTAAAGATCGTGTTCAATGATAGAACTTCATTTGGACAACTTTAAAGGAGATTTTGTCAATATTTAGATTTGCATCCTCAGATTCCAGATTTTCAAATAGTTGTATCTCTGCCAAATATTTTCCTATCCCGACAAACCATACATCAATGGAATGTTTTTTATTCAGCTTTCAGATGATGTATAAATCTCAAATTCAAAAAATGTATCCTTATGACTGGTTTTGTGGTCCAGGGTCACAATTTTCTTCAATGTTTTCAAAGTCACTTTTTATGTTAGTTTATCAGTGTCAAGTTGATAAAATTGCACAATATTATCAAATTTACTTTCAAATTTTAATCTCACCTCAAGCTTTATGTTTTGTTTTTGTCAAGTAACTGTATTAACTGTAATACGAAAAAAGTTGTTTTTTTTTTATGTGAAATGCACTCCATTATTCTTTCTATCAGCATAGACATAAGGCACAAGAAAAGCTTATGGCTATTTGTTTAATATTTAATCTGGGCCACCATAAAATGCAACTTTATTTTAACGTTTAAAATGTTAGTGATGACATTATTATTATTATTATTATATCTCTTTATAAATCTTTTCCTTTTTAGGAAAAAATAAACATCCACCGTAAATGGAGACATTCAACTTATATTATTAAATGACATATCAATTAAACATTTTTATTTTTACTGTTTACTTTACTTTTTTATTTTAGTTGAACATATCATATAGTATTCAGCGTCACATGGTCCTTCAGAAATCATTCTAATATACTGATTTATTATCAGTGCTGGAAACAGTTGTGTTGCTTAATATTTTTTTGGACATGTGATACTTTTTTTCAGGATTCTTAATAAATAAAAAAGTTAAAAAGGAAAGCATTTATTTAAAATAGAAATATTTTCTAACAATATACACTACTGTTCAAATGTTTTGGGTCAGTAAATTTTTTATTCTTTCTTTTTTGAAAGAAATTATTACTTTTATTCAGCAAGGATATGTTAACTTCATAAAAAGTGATAGCATGACTTATATTGTTTTTAACTTTTTATTCATCAAAGAATCCTGAAAAAAGTATCACAGGTTCCAAAAAAAAATTCGGTAGCACAGCTGTTGCCAACATTGATAATTCTAATAATAAATCAGCATATTAGAATGATTTCTGAAGGATCGATTGACACTGAAGACTGGAGTAATGGCTGATGAAAATTCAGCTTTGCATCACAGAGGAAAAAATATTTTAATGTATATTAAAATAGAAGCCATTATTTTATATTGTAATAACATTTTGCAGTATTATTGTTTTTTCTGTATTTTTGATCAAATAAATGCATTCTTGATGAGCATTAGAGACTTAAAAAAAAGTCTTACTGATCCCAAACTTTTGAACGCCAGTGTATATATGGAAAAATAAAAAATAAAAATATAAAATTAAATATATATCGATAATTTTCGATAATCGTTTCTGTCCACAAGTAGGGCTTTTATTTTGGCATCACTGAAAACGCCAGCATCTGAGCTTAGACGCTCCTCTTTTCAATCTTCATTCATTTACAGTCATTTTTTTTATTAAACCAAATTATTTAGCAAATACACATTTGTATCTTTTAAATAAGTCGCTGACTATCTAATAAAGATTTAATTTTACAAACAGTGCTTTGTATAATGTTTTTAACACGTTAATTTATAAAAAAAATCCAATTACACTACCGGTCAAATGTATTTGACCAGTTAGATTTTTAATGCTTTTGAAAGAAGTGTCTTCTGCTCACCAAGCCTGCATTTATTTGATCCAAAGTACAGCAAAAACAGTCAAATTTTGAAATATTTTTCTATTTAAATGAACCGTTTTCTATTTAAATATATTTTAAAATGTAATTTATTCCTGTGATTTCAAAGCTGAATTTTTAGCATCATTACTCCAGTCTCATGATCCTTCAAAAATCATTCTAATATTGTGATTTGCTGCTCACAAAATCAGTTCCTTGCGTACAAATGGTCACAGGAAACACTTTTGAAACATGTTATCAGGTGTAAACAGTTTGACCATTTGTGATCGGTACTATACTGCACTGGCACGCTGAAGTTAACCTATTAAAGGTTATTTACATAAGCCAACCTCATAAGCCAAATCTTAAAGGTACAGGAACAAAATACAACTTTAGCATGCTGTTAAAGTGCAAACTGGTATTGAATGCAATAATCCTTAACTACCATTAATCAGGAGGTCAAACTAAAGTGTAATAGAGCATGTCCGCTGTAAATCCACCTCCTGCATATATCAGAAACATAGTGGCTTTTGTTTGCAAGTCAAATGCCACCATGTGCACCTATACGTCAGCATTACAACAAGTCTACCTTTATGAAAGCAAAAGCACATTCTCACGCACGCTAAACACAGCAATCAGGCCTGAATACTAGTTGCATCTGATCCTGTGACCAGCATTAGTCTCCACCTGAGAAACATGTGTCAGCCCAGCAAGAGTACATCTAGAGCCTACCGGAGCTGTACACCACCTGACCCGCATGCAAAACAGCTCTTCCTTCTCTCTCACATGCACACACACATACAGTCACACATGTTCCCTCTCGCTGACACACAGATACACTAACACCAGTACCCAAGTACTATTCATCTGCATGCAGTCACCACGTCAACCAATCTCGCAATAACCAAACAAATAAAGCCGTCAGCTCGAATCTCACCTGCACCTGCTTGCATGTGTGCTAGTGAGTGTGCGTTCTCCCTGCACACACACACACACACACACACACACACACACTAGCTAGATGCCTTCAGTCTTAGCAGCTGGCTGTCAGGTGTGCAGAATACTCATTCTCTCTTTTTCCTGTCCTCTCTTTCTCTTTCTCTCTCTCTCTCTCCGGCACATGCGACGGCAGGTTCTTTATTTAATTCATTACAGCATCGGCTGGCTACTGGCTGCTGCTTTAACTCTTCCGTGCTGGAGTCTCCGGAAAAGGCTGGCTGAGGGTAATTAACTCTCCTCTCGCCGGTTTACACACCGTTGCACTCATCTGTCCCCTCTCTCGCTCTCTTCTCGTCCTCCTCTTCCCCTCCCCCTTTCCATTATTCCACCACGGCTGCAGATAGACAAATGAATAAGGAGGAATTCCTGTGAAGCGTCTTCCTTCAGAGGTGAGGATATTCCGAAACCCTTCCCCTTTTTCTCCTGCGCTCTGTTTTTTCTCTTTTTTTTGCCTTCTCTCTGTGTCTCTCTCACTCTCTTTATTTCTTGTTCTCTGGCTCTCTCTCTTTCTCTCTAGCCTGACCTTTGCAATATGATATCACCAGTTTCCATATAAGGGCGGTGTTGCCTTGGCAACCATGGACTCCACCTGTCTCTCACCCAACCTCACCGTCTCTCTCTCTCTCTCATTTGATCCTATCATCTCTCACACACTCGCTGGGCATTAATGTCACACTCAAGTATATACTGTGATGAGAATCACATACATGAGGATGAAAGAGCTGTAAAATAGGTGATGAAAAGACGAAGAGAGACTGTCGAAACAGCCCTACTGGAAAGACTAGCTCATACCTGCATGAGCTTCAGTGTTTATGCTGGTTTGGTGCTAGTCTAGATAGTGGACTATCATAGTTTTGGTGTTTGCCAACAAAAAATGCTCAAATGACAAATCTACTTAAAGGATTAGTTCACTCCAGAATTAAAATTTCCTGATAATTTACTCACCCCCGTGTCACCCCATTCTTCAGTCGCAAAGAATTTGAGTTTTTTAAAGGGAAAACATTCAAGGATTTTTTCCCCCAAAGTTTTAAACCGTTGGGAAACATAGAAGTCCATTATATGGAGAAAATCTTGGAATGTTTTCCTCAAAAACCATTAACTATTATAAGCAGTAATTATAAGATTATTTAGAAAAAAGTCATAGTTAATAGTTAAAAGTGAGAAATGGACATTTAAATAAGGTTCATTAGTCATTAGTTTACAGTTCTTTTTTTAATTATTTAGCAAATACTCATTTGTATCTTTTAAATTAGTTGTTGACTTAAAAATATTACATTTTACAGTGTTGCTTATGGTGTTAATTTCCTTTTTTTGTATAATGTTTTTAACACTTTCATTAGTAAAAAAATACAATTACACTACTGGTCAAAAGTATTTGAACTGTAAGATTTGTAATGTTTTTGAAAGAAGTGTCTTCTGCTCACCAAGCCTGCATTTATTTGATCCAAAGTACAGCAAAAACAGTAACATTTTGAAGTTTGCTTTGAAAACACAGGAATGAATTACATTTTAAAATATATTCAAATAAAAAAAAAAAACGTTTCTTCCATCTTAATTAGTAAAAATATATTTTGTTAAATTACTGTTTTTGCTGTACTTTGGATTAAATAAATGTAGGCTTTACATTAAAAATCTGGTGTTAATTTCCTTTTTTTGTATAATGTTTTTAACACTTTCATTTGAAAAAAATACAATTACACTACCGGTCAAAAGTATTTGAACAGTAAGATTTTTTTATGTTTTTGAAAGAAGTGTCTTCTGCTCACCAAGCCTGCATTTACTTGATCTAATGTACAGAAAAAACAGTCAAACTGTGAAATATTTTACTATTTAAAATAACTGTTTTCTATTTGAATATATTTTAAAATGTAATTTATTCCTGTGATTTCAAAGCTGAATTTTTAGCATCATTACTCCAGTTACATGATCCATGATTAAATTTTTAATTGGTAACATTTTACAATAAGGTATCATTTGTTAACACTAGTTAATGTATTAACTAACACAAACCAACAATGAACAATACATGTATTACACAGTTTATTCATCTTTGTTAATGTTAATTATTAAAATTACAGTTGTAACAATTAACATTATCTAAGATAAATAAATGCTGTAGAAGTAATGTTCATTCTTAGCTCATGTTAACTAACGTAGTTAACTAATGTTAACTAATGAACCTTGTTGTAAAGTGTTACCAATTAAATTGTGTGATATATACTTCAGTTTTACATCAGATTCACATGTGCCATCAAAGTCAAGTTTTGAACAACATTAGGGTGACAAAATGTACATTTTTTGAGTGAACTATCCCTTTAAACTAGTTTAAGAAGCCTGAAAGGGACACCGGTGAATAGCACAGTACTGCAGGTCACTTCAACAGGAAAAAAGAACAAGAACAATGGATTAAACAAGAAACGACTTACTAGGGGGATATATTGATGGAGAGATAATGGGATGATGGCCATAATTAAGAAAGCCGAAGCAGTGAACGTGTCTGTTATTCCTTCGTGTCTCTCTCTCTTTTCATGCACACAGCTGATTGGCTGTTACTGGTTTGATGCAGTGACATCATCCATATTTGAATTCGACATTACGTCACCCTCTTCCATAAGAATCAGTTGTTCCATTCAGAGAGTGACTGCTGTCTCGCTGTACTCTAGCATGCAACTGCCTGTTTTCTATGGTGAGTACAAAACGTTTCAATGACATTTTGACAGCTTCTCTCAAGCTGTGGAGATGGGGGCATATTAAGTCTATGCCACCAGTGACTGAAGTGTTTGTATGTGCTGCGGGCTCCATGTGTCAATGCCTCCTTCAGAAGACCTCTCAGATGGGTACAATTTCAATGCCACATGTTGTGCATCTTGTGTGTGTCCATGCATGCTTAATGCAATTTACACAAGCAGCATATGTTTCTGAATCAACATCCTTTTGTAGTTACCCGAGTAACACTCCTATTAACCAGTCAGAGGCTTAAGGATGTTGCAAGGATGTTGAAACAGGAACCTGTCCTATGTGTGGGCATTTTTCCCAAGTACACACACAATACCAACATTGATGGTTGAAGAAATATTTCTTGAGAAGCAAATCAGCACATTAGAATGATTTCTGAAGGATCATGTGACACTGAAGACGGGAGTAATGATGCTGAAAATCCAGCTTTCTATCACAGAAATAAATTATATTTTAAAATATAGTCAAATAGAAAAAGAGTTATTTTTAATTGT
Source organism: Garra rufa (assembly GCF_049309525.1). Classification (NCBI taxonomy): domain Eukaryota; kingdom Metazoa; phylum Chordata; class Actinopteri; order Cypriniformes; family Cyprinidae; genus Garra; species Garra rufa. The sequence continues at coordinate 34,877,338 of NC_133361.1, read as the reverse complement.
AATCATTTGTTACAATTGTACTATTTTTACTGTATTTTTGATTAGATAAATACAGCGTTGATGCACATAAGAGACTTTTTTAAATAACATTAAAAACCGTACCAATCCTAAACTTTTGAATGGTAGTGTACAACATCATCTCTATTACAACATCAGCTTATTAATAGACAAAACATATGAATAGAAAATATGTTTAAATAGCTACAAATATAAATATGTAGTTTATTTAAATAGAAGTCCATGAATAGAAGTTAATGTATTTTCAAAATGTAATAACAATAACAATAACAATAGTGTTATAAACAGATGCATATGAGTGTAAATTAATTATTATTATTATTATTATTATTGTAAAATAATAAACTAAAATAAAGTTTTTCAAACAAAAAATAAACAAATATTTTCAAAAATATAAAAAACTGTTATAAACATATTCATAAGTGTGTGTATATATATATATTTGTAAAATAATAAACTAGATTAAACTTTGTTAAAAAAAACAGTCCTAATAAAATAAAAATAACTAGTATTAAAATAACATTAAAATACAGTAAAAAACAATCAAATAAAATGTATAAAAAATAAAATTATATATATTTTATATATATATTTATTTATATATAATAACAATATAATATTGTTTATAACAATAGTGTTATACACAGATTTGTTTGTGTGTGTGGATGTTATTATTATAATTATTATTATCATTGTAAAATAATAAACTAAAATAAATGGTCAAACAAAAAAACAGTCCTAATAATAATAATAATAATAACTAGTATTAAAATAGTATTAAAATAAAATAAAAAAATAATAAAATCCATAACCTTAACCAACATAATCTCTAATATGACATCAATTTATTAAACAATAGACTGAAAATATGCTAAAATAGCTCATATAAATAAACATGGTTAATTTACAGAAATATTATTAATTAATAATTTATATTATTATAATTATTATTATAATTAAGTATTTTTTAATTATAATAACAATAGTCTTATGAACAGATGAGTGTGTGTGTGTGTGTGTGTGTGTGTGTGTGTGTGTGTGTGTGTGTGTGTGTGTGTGTGTGTGTGTGTGTGTGTGTGTGTGTGTGTGTGTGTGTGTGTGTGTGTGTGTGTGTGTGTGTGTGTGTGTATGTGTGTACCTGGTATTCATCACGTTGTGGGGACCAAATGTCCCCACAAGGATAGGAATACCAGTAGATTTTGACCTTGTGGGGACATTTCTCAGGTCCCCATGAGGAAATAGGCTTATAAATCATGCACAATGAGTTTTTTTGAGGAAGTAAAAGTGTGCACAATCTCCTGTGAGGGCTAGGTTTAGGTGTAGGGTAGGTGTAGGGCGATAGAAAGTACGGTTTGTACAGTATAAAAACCATTACGCCTATGGAATGTCCCCATAAAACATGTAAACCCAATGTGTGTGTGTGTGTGTGTGTGTGTGTGTGTGTGTGTGTGTATTATTATTATTATTATTATTACTATTATTATTATCATTGTAAAATAATAAAGTAAAATAAATGCTGTCCAACACGAAAAGTCCTAATAAAAATAGTAACTAGTATTAAAATAAAAAAATAAAAATAAATAAATTAAGTTAAATTAAATCCTTTAAGTACCCCTAAAATCAGTGGGTTTGTCTGATTCAAAGGAATACTGTTTAATTCCCAACATCACGCTAAACTTAACCCTGGAATATGATTCAGAATCAGAATGTTGTTCCATGGTGAACAATAACATCGATCCAGCAACATAAAACAATACAAGCCTTGTACATACCTGTTCTCGTGCGTTTCTCTCTGCGGTGCCCCTCATGCTGCCATGCGAGGGGGATGGAGAGGGTGGTAGGGAGTGCTGGGGCGGGTATTTGTTCTTCAGGTGGTCCATGAAGGCGTCCCGCTTGCGTTCCATGTCGGCCTTGTGCAGGTTGGTGAGGGCCTCCAGGCTCTGGGCGGCAATGACCGTGTGCCGGTGCTCGGAGGTGTGGACCAGCCCCACGTTGGAGAAGCGTCGCGTGCTGTTTCCCAGCGTGCGATATTCGCGCGGGTACTCCAGGTCATCGGTGGAGATCATGTGACCTCCGCCACGCTCCGGGTCTAGTTTGAGACAGAGATGAAAGAGGGCGAGGAGGAGTTGAGGAACATGAAGAGTGTGGCACCAGCACGCGCGCATCCATTCGGTCATGCACGACCACACGCACGCATGCAACAGCACAAACGCATTCACAGACGGACAGACGGTGGAGGAGAATGGGGTGAAGGGGAGGAAGAGAGAAAAATGGGATGAGATGTTAGACTTATTACAACAGAAAGGAGCACAAGAGCGAGTGGCTGCGCCCTGCAGAGTTATTGATCTCAGGTTTAGTCGAAAAGAGGGAACCAAGGAAAAGTAAAAGCACTGAGCTATAGATCAGAATATAGAACGGAGCCCAAATTTCTCTGTGGGAGATTACATTTTGCTTTGCCTGTCAATTCGCCTTTGTCATCTGATGTGCCATTTCTTACTTTCCAAGCACACATGCAGGATTACAATCTCTATACGTAAGTATCTCCGCATGCAAATTCATATATACCCACGCGAAAATATGTTCATACAAGCTGGGAAATAAAAGCATTTAAAATTTAACTACAGAGGTCAGGGGCGTCATGTACACTTTTTTTGAGGGGGATGCCAGTGGCAGTTCAGACGCATGTTATGCCCTAGAAAAGATAAATAGTTTAAAGCACTTTTCAGCAGGAAATAGTCAGCACTATTCATTCACTTATCAGCAATTTTCAGCACCCAAAAATTTAAGTATGTGAACCTAAACCACAAAACCAGTCAGAAGGGTCAATTTATTTTAAAATGGAGATGTATACTTTCCATATGGTTTGTTAGGATAGGACAATATTTGGCTGAGATACAACAATTTGAAAATCTGGAATGTGAGGGTGCAAAAAAAAAAAAATCTAATATTGCCTTTAAAGTTGTCTAAATTAAGTTCTTCGCAATGCATATTACTAACTGAAAATGAAGTTTTAATGTTAGATATATGTGGTAGGAAATTTACAAAATATCTTCATGGAACATGAACTTTACTTAATATCCTAGTGATTTTTGGCATAAAAGAAAAATTGATAATTTGACCCATACAATGTTTTGTTGGCTACCGCTACAAATATACCTGTGCTACTGACTGGTTTTGTGGTCCATATCGTTCCAAACCCAAAAATTAAGACTGCACTTGAAATCACATACTTCCCTACAATATAGCAGATGAAAAACTGTATCTGACTAAAGTAGTCATAATTCACAGAACTCATAAGTAAAAGTAAAAAAGTAAAAATTAGGATGCCCTACAGTACTACTCAGGAAAAGATTCTGAAGTGCATATCCGATTGACACTTTCAATCTCTTGAGGCCATGAGAGAGGATTTGTGAATGATAAGGAAGGCAGTATCTCCTCAAAATATTGGATGAGAATTTTTTTTTGTAAAGTACAACAATAAAACGATGCCAAAATAACAAAATATAACCCTAAAAAGCGTATAAATCACTTGTTTTTTAAGAAACACTGTCCAACAGCAGGTAAAGTCACAGCTGGAGTCCATGTCTCTATCGCCTACCCTGGGCCCATTGAGTTTTAACAGACCTCCTAAAGTGTGCAGTGGGTTTGGTGGGGGGTAATTGAGAATGAATGGGGAAAGGCACATTAAAGGAGGCAATGCCTCCATTGCAATATGATTGGATATGACTGGTTATGATCTCCTATGATTGGTTCACGCAACAAATCACGCCTCTTGTGATTGTGCGCGTTCCTCATTTGCAAAACAGTCTGAATGAACTAAAAAAAGTAAACACAAACTTAGATAATCAGTAACCACTTTGTTACGTCAAAATAAGTCTTAAAATGGCATGAAAACATGATCTTTGGGAGTTTTTAGTGAGTAATCAGCTTGGTGAAATTTAAAGTAAATCTCAGTGTCTGTGAACAATATTTACAGAGCTTTAATGACTGATGATCTGAAAAATTCAAAAATAGTTAAAAGTTAACTATTAAAAAGATAGCTGGACATAAGTTCACAAATAAAATATATCGTATCTAAATATATTTAAATTGTTACTGCTTTGGAATTATTATTTTGGAATTAATGTAAAATTCTTAACAGTGTTGTTTTTGACAACCATCTTAGATTTAGTCTTAGTCTTAGTCTTTTGGACTAAAATGCTTATTAGTTTTAGTCAAATTTTAGTCACTTCTATATGTAATAGTTTTAGTCCAATTTTAGTCGACGAAAAGTCAAAAAGGTTTTAGTCTAGTTTTAGTTGACGAAAAGTCAAAAAGGTTTTAGTCTAGTTTTAGTCAAAAAAGGGGAAAAAGTAGTCTTTTAACAAATTAATGTAGGTCAGTAAGTATTTTGCTGTTGGGTAGTGTCACTTATAAGTTGTGAAAATAGCAGATCTATAGTTCAACACAATGTGAGCTTCCGGATCGACTATTTTCAACAATAATTACAATAATGAAGGAATGTTTTAAAACATAAAAGACAAACAAGGATGGAATGCTAAAACGGCTTGCCATACTAGTATAGCAAAGAGTATTTAATGCTAAAACGGCTTGCCATAGCGGCAGATACGTTTTAGGTTTTAATTGGCATGCACAATAAGCGGAAATGTCATGCATTTTAAACGTCTGACGGACCACCCACTAACATTTTCGTCTATTCTCGTCTCGTCAACGAAAACTCACACACTTCTCGTCATGTTTTAGTCATCAACAAGCCATTTTTATCTCGTCATCGTCTCATTATCGTCATGAAAAAAAGTGGCGTCAACGAAATGATTTCGTCATCGTCATCGTTGACGAAAACAACACTGATTCTTAAAAACACTAACTTGATAAGATTCATACTAGGCTTTAATGAACAGAATATTGATTTTATTGTAAATGTAAAAATACAAAACAATTGTTTTTTGATGATCTGACTTTGACTTCCACTGGATTTCACACCACTGCTTTATATATAAACACATTTTTTTGGATTCCCAAAAAGATTTCTTATTCAAAATAAGTACCTACTCAAGAGAGTATGCAATTTCAGACGCAGCATAAAACATTGTAAAAGTAATCACACAAACCTCACTGGTTTCTCATGTGTCAAATAATCACATTTGAGCTTTTTAATTAATGTTTATATGCAAAAATGGTAACACTTTACAATAAGCTTCATTAGTTACCATTAGTTAACCACATTAGTTAACATGAACTAAGTATGATCAATACTACTACAGCATTTATTAATCTTAGTTAATGTTAATTTCAGCATTTACTAAAGCATTATTAAAATCACAATTTGTATTTGTTAATATTAGTACATGCACTGTGAACTAACATGAATTAACAATGAACAACAGTTTTTTTATTAACCAACATTAACAAAAGTTAATAAATACTGTAATAAATGTACTGTACATTGATTGTGCATGTTAGTTACTACATTAACTAATGTTAACAAATGACACCTTATTGTAAAGTATTACCAATTAAACATTTGATTCATATTCATTTTACAATGTCATTTTGTACTTCTTTATGTGTGTACTTTCAATAGATGAACAAAAAAATATCTTAATTTGTGTTTCAAATTGAAACCAACTCTATTCATGGGTTTGGAACGACATTTAAGAAGATAAACTTAGGGTGACTTAAGAAGAAAAAAACATACAGGTGATGAAAGCTCTTAAAATCTGTTCAAAAAAGTGTGATTCTATGACATAATGAAACATTTGGGACCTACAATTTATTTGATCAAAATCCACAGATACTTGAAAATGACCGTCATTGAAGAAAGATGCAGATAGATAGTATAGTTACAGCATCTACCAGCAAGGGCAAACTGAAGTATGTGAACCAGCCAAACTTTCACACCTTGGTTTACTGTACAGCCCCCCTCAGTTTAAAAGTGCATGACGCTTCTGACAGAGCAGCGCAAATATGTTTACACATTCCCAAACTGCCTCCAAGGACAAGAGGCACAATCTAATGCATGTGTAGCTTTGCTACCTCCTCTCTCTCGCTCATAAAGACAGACGGGAACAGTGGCTAATGCATATGGCACGCAGACAACATCCATCCATTGTGGTCGGGCAGTATGCAGAGACAAGACATTGACATACAACTGACAAAATCAGTGGAACAAAATGACAAGCCAGTCACAGGCTCTGATTTGCCAGAGGCAGGCCGACATGAGGGGATGTGGGAGTGGCTGGGTGTGGTTACCTTGCTTTGGAAAGCAGGCCCCAACACTGGCTGAAAAAAACAACAACAAAAACATCGGCCACAGTTAAGCTCCTCATTCCATTTATCTTTCATTCTCTCTTTCATTCCCTTTATCTCTCTTCCATATACACGCACGATAATTGCCTTTGGTGCTGTTGGGAAGAACTGATTCCCAAATCATCTCTCTCTTGTATTATGCAAAAGGAATAGGAACATTGTTCAGTCAATAACACAAAAAATGAAATCCTACACCGAGGAGTAAAAATCTCTGACTGCTGTTCACGCAATACAGAAAGGCGCTTCTCACATTGCTGGTGTCGTTTTTTGTGTAAACAGAAGCTTTCGGTAAACATCCTCAATAAGAAAGGGGTTCCAACCGAAAACCTTCCCGAGCACCTTCTGTCAAGAATTTATGAGTCTCACTGTCAAGCCTCTGAACAAACAAACACCCACACGATCACCACATAAAACTTTACATTTATCAACCATTCCTCCTTCTAGCTACTGCTCTTCGCTTATTTTCTTTTTCACATGTTAACAGATTCAAACTGTATAACCTCTCATGAGCAAACACATCAATAAATACATCTTAAAGAACCAAGAGTACACTCTTAAAAATAAAGGTGCTTCACGATGCCATAGAAGAAGCTTTTTTGTTTAAATGGTCCCATAAAGAACCTTTACCATCTAAAGAACCTCTGTTTTACAAAAGGTTCTTTGTGGTGAAAAAAAGGTTATTCAGATTATAAAAGGCTAAGAAAGAGATGGTTCTTCTGAAGAACCTTTTAAAGTCTGAAAAGGCGGAACTGGTCCTGATTGCTTGTGTGGAGTAATTTTGTTAATAAAATGTTCATGAAGTACCTGAATATATTAGTGGGCTAAAATAAGCATTTAAACTTGAGGCCAGATTACAGGAACACACTGAGCATAACAAAACTGCTGAAAGCTGCAGGTGACAGTGGTACACTATATCTTCACTGACTTGTCTCTGTACTGCATGTTCCTTCATTTATTCATCATGCTTTACAGATTTATTCATTCACTTATCAATCTATTCCACAGTTCCTTGTTAGAACAGTTTATGTACAACAAACTTAGTTAATTTATAGTAAGATGTTGGTTTTCTAAGTCTTCTGCTGGAAAGGTGAAAATAAAAAACAGCTCTATGCCTAACTTTTAGCAAACATAAACTATGTTTAAAAGATGTGGACCAGTAACACTTTACTTAAAGCCTTTATGTATAATGCATGATAATTATGCCTTGTAATGCACCTTATAATGCACTGTACAATCTCATGAATAATTGTAACCCCAGTTAATACATTATAAAACGTATCAATTCATTGTTACACTATGCATTTTAAATTCTGTAATAATTATTTCCGACAATATATAATGTACTGCAATGCACATTATACAGTGCCTTGCGAAATTATTCATACCCATTCATTTTTTCACATTTTGTTATGTTGCTGCCTTAAGTTAAACTACCACATCAATCTACACTCCCTACTCCAAAATGGCAAAGCAAAAAATAGTTTTTAACATTTGTGCAGATTTATTAAAAATAAAAAACTGAAAAGATCCCGGTGCATAAGTATTCATGGGATCCTCGAAATTTAGCTCAGGAGCATTCATATTGCTTCTAGATGTTACTACACTTCGAGTGGAGTTAAACTTTAGCAAATTGATTTGAATGAGTATGATTTAGAAAGGCACACACCTCTCAGAAAAGGTCTAACAGCTGAAAATGCATATCAGAGCAAAAACCAAGTCCTGAGGTCAAGATAACTGCCTGTAGAGCTCAGTGACAGACTTGCGTTAAGGCAATGATCTAGGGAAGAGTTCAGAAAAAAATCTGCTGCATTGAAGGTTCACAGAAGCATTATCCCTAATGGAAGATGATTGGAACAACTAGGACTCTAGAAAAATGTCTGCCCGCCCCCATCCAAGCTGACAGAGCTTGAGAGCTGAAAAGGTGAGGCAAAGAATGGCAGATAATTGCCAAATGCAGATGTGCAAAGCTTGTCGCATCATCCCCAAAAAGACTTGAGGCTGTAAAGGTGCTTCAACTATGTACTGAGTTAAGGCTATGAATACGTATGCAATGTACTTATTTCAGTGTTTTATTTTTAATAAATTTGTAAAATTTGCAAATCTGGTTTTTGCTTTGTCATTATTATAGTGTATGGAGTGTAAATTGATGTGGGGAAAAACTAATTTAAAGCAGTTTAACATAATGCTGCAACAAAACAAAATGTGACAAAAATGAAGGGGTATGAATACTTTTGCAAGGCACTGTAAATAAGCATAATGCATTATTCCCTTTAACAACCCTTTATAATGCATTATACATAAAGGCTTTAAAGTCAGCATGAAACTAAAGTTGTGATAGTCTTTTCTTCCCTATTGTGACATATATCTGAGTGAATTGGCTTCTGGATTGTAGGGTGGGATTTCTCCCTTCGTTGGGAGTTTGATTGACAGGCATTCTGACCAATTACAATGCAAATCCACTAAACAGGAGATTTAGATTAACATCAATGGACTGTGGCATATTATCGTCTTTCCACAGTTGGGACAACATAACTCTAAAGTTCATTAATGTTTATTTCATGCTATAACTATATATAATATAAACTATATATAACACACATCTTCGCTAGGTGAAAAAGACACTGACAACGCGCCGACAGACAAGCCATCCCTAGTAAAAAAGTAATATTTAAAAAGATTTAAAATGCATTTATTTTATACTGAGTATAGTTCAAGTCTATTAACATATTTACTGACATATCACTCAAAACTTACTGATATAAAAATTAATTATTACTGGTAATTAAACTTTATTTGAAGTACTATTTGTGCACAAGGCAAATTTCTTAATATTAAGCCTAAAATATGTTTTAATGTCACTATTGATGAGGATTGTATGATCTTTAAATACTATCAGTCTTTAAATATTTAAAGTGTGCCTATTTTTGCAGTGTGACGTTAATCTGTTAACTTTCCTTTCTGGTTTGCTTGTCGAACAAAATGACAAAGGGTGCTAAAAGCCTAGTTTTTGGACAGTCACTATAGTCCAGCCCCTTTTTCGATTCTTACATCATGAAGAGAACAGATGTTGTTGAGAGGGGAAGGGGAGGTTAATGTTTTTGACTAAAGATTATAAGTGCAAATGATTTTTTTTTTAAATGATGTGCACAGATGAATAATTTATAATAAAAAACACTGTAAAAAATATATTTTTTTTAATTTAATGGTGACTTAAAGTACAGTGTTACCTGAAAGAAGAATAACAGTGCTGAATTCTTCAGCAGCAAGTCTTCGTGATCTTTCAGAAATCCTGTTTAATTTTGAAAAGAGTTTATGCTGCTTAAACCGTGATACATTCCCTCATATTCAATAAACAGGAAGTTTAACAGAACAGTGTTTATTTGAAATATAAGTCTTTTGTAACATTATAAATGTTTTGTCACTTTTAATTAATTTAATGCATCCTTGTTGAATAAAAAGTAGACATTTCTTTAAAAAAAACTTATGACCAAACTTTTGAGCTGTGGTGCCACTAGCAGCAAACAGTGCAGTAATGTGGCAACAACAAATTATTCACCAGCGTGCCAAATTAAAGTAATTATTCACTTTCTTTTTATTTTGTGAATATAAGTGAGGTCAAAGTAAGCAATGTTTGACAGCATGAACTGTTGGCACTTAATATATTTATATTACATTATTTTTAAATACATTCAATTTCAAACTAGAGAAAACAGAATGAAGACCCGGAGTCATTCTCTCTATGAGAAACAACATATCATGTACTTCCAGCTTAGTGGGATTTGAATCACTCTTTTCACCAACTCAGCTGTCACCATGCTCTCCTTATTGCCCCTTCACCTCCTTCCAGGAAGCTTGGGGCTAAAACCACCATCACCATCCAATGAATTATTCACATATTATTTAAAGCATTGAATCTGAAAGCAGCTGGTGTTTTATTAAGCAGAGCTGGTGCTTTAAACAAACATCAGGGTTGTTCTGGAGAAACAGACAGCAGCGATGCTCCTGAGGAACGGCTAAATTGAATGACCTTGTGGTTAATGTTGTTAGCATTGAATACTTTAATAGCACTGATACTCTCCTGAGAAGGAGCATTATCTTTCAGAGAGCGGCCTGTTGAAGGACAGACGGAACTGATACCGACTTACCATGATACTAGCTCTAGGGAGTTTGAACCACTAATACACCCTGACAATGTGACTAAACTGTGTTAGCTTTAGCAGTTAGAGCTTTGAATTGAAGAAGAACATGTTCAATTCACTTAAACAGGCTGAATAATTGAGTGATAGCACTGAGTTAAAGCAGTTCAGTGGTGTTTGGTGTTTGGAGAACAATACTGAACTAATAAAACCCAGCCTATGGTAATTTATTAGGTCTCTATTATTAAAGAGTGCTGTGAAATCGTATTCATTTTAGTTTATTTTTAAACGTGATTTATTTCTGTTATAGCAAAGCTGAATTATCAGCAGTCACATGATCCTTCAGAAATTACTTTAATATGCTGATTTGGTATCAATGTTTAAGGTCCAAATGAACAGAATTTATTTGTAATATGAAACGGCTTTATGTAATACACTAATCAAAATGCTAGAGCTTAAGTATGATTACTATGCCAAAACTACAGTAAATTTACATTTAATGTGCATGACAAATAACGCAATCACATGTAGCTTTGCTCAGAGCTGTATTAGATTAAAGCAAGGAAGTGTAAAGTCAAAAGGGACCCCTTTGGCTAAATTTAGGTCTACAATGGGCCAGATTAATGCAATAAAGCCAAAAGCCTTCAAGCACTGATTCCAAGAAAACTGCACCCTGCTGTCTCATTCTCCCATCTCAGATCATATACCCTCAGCTATTCATTCTCCTAATAAAGACAAAATGCTGGAACAAAATAACCATCCTGAATGTGAGGAAACAAAGGGCATTGATTTGACCTGTGCATGGAAGCAGATATCATCAGCGAAGAGAGTCGACCCATCTGATGTGCTAAAAGCAGGTAACTGCCGCAGGCACAGAGAAAGAGAGAGCAAGCACACAATGCCGGAAGTGGAGACGGGTTGTTTGCCTCCATCCATCACAGAAGCCAAGCTAGAATTACTCTGACAGGCAAAATCAATGCAAAATAACAGCCTGAGAACGTGTTAGCAAGACCTTTTCAAAAAAGTACAAGAGAACAATGATGTTTAGCGAGCAAGAGCGAGTGAGGGAGAGAAAATGAGAGCTAACAAACTCTAAACACTTAAGCCATCTTTATCCCACTGTTATAAAGAACTACTGTGTGCAAAGGCAATACTTGTGCGGAATACAATGAGTGTCTTTGTGGATTTTCTGATAACTTTATAGCACAGCATTGTGTTGCTGCAGATTTATTCAAGAGACCTTTTTTATCTTCCAGAGATTGGAATGACTTCAGTTCAATTTTTAAAACTAGTTTGCTAAAAAAAGAGAGAAGCAATTTCAGAATTCTGAAATTAAAAAAAAAAATTCCATCCACATCACAGTGGCAACACTAGCATATTAAAGGAGACGTTCACTTCCAGAATAAAACTCTTCTGATAATTAACTCATCCCATGACATCCAAGATGTTCATGTCTTTCTTTCTTTAATTGCAAAGAAATTGTGGTTTTTGAGAAAAACATTTCAGGATTTTTCTCCATATAGTGGACTTGACTTTGAAGGTCCAAACTGCAGTTTCAATACGGCTTCAAAGGGCTCTACACGATCCCAGCAGACGATTAAGGGTCTTGTCTAGCGAAACAATTGGTCATTTTCTTAAAACAATGAAAATGTGTATGCTTTAGAACCACAAATGCTCGTCTTGCACTAGCTCGACTTCATGCATTACATAATGATGTTAGAAAGGTCACACATGAAGTACACTGTAAAAAAAACACAGTTTGTTGAGTCAACTTAAAATAATTAGTTACCCTGCTGCCTTAAAATTAAGTTCAGTCAACTCAAATAAGATTAGTCAACTTGAAATGTTAAGTTATACTAAGTGACAACTTAGATATTTGAGTTGACTGAACAAAAAGCTGGGTTGGCTTAAAATTTTAAGTTGAATCAACTCAAATATCTAAGTTGTCACTTAGTACAACTTAACATTTCAAGTTGACTAAACATTTTTGAGGTGACTGAACTTAAAATTTTAAGGCAGTCAGGTAACAAATTATTTTAAGTTGACTCAACAACTTGTTTTTTACAGTGTTAGGCGGAAGCACCGACCCAGTGTTTACAAAGTGAACATGTAAAGAAAGTCAAAC
>NC_133361.1:34833454-34864250 GCF_049309525.1 Garra rufa | reverse complement strand
CTTTATGTTATGGTCGCCCGGTAGTGACGCAACGGCAGCGACTGACGCGCCGCGGTGACGTCATACGCTGGCGCCGGCCATTTCATGTAGTTTTTCTATGCATTCTTCAGACTCGAGGCACGCTGCAGCGTTCCCCAAAAGCGCCCTCTAGAGGACGCAGTGAGAGTTCCCTTCGGAAGGGAACTACCTAGCACCTGGGTAAAAATATTAAAAATAACCCAATAACATGACCCAACAGGCTAAACCCTGCATTTGGGTTAAAAAAATAAACCTAACATATTTTAGATTGCAGAAAAACTACCCAGCATCTGAGTAAAAAAAATATTAAATCACCCAATAAAATGACCCAACAAGCTGAACCCAGCATTTGGGTTAAAAAATAACCCAGTATTTTTAGAGTGCAGAAAACTACCCAGCATCTGGGTAACAAATATTAAAAATAACCCAATAAAATGACCCAACAAGCTGAACCCAGCATTTGAGTTAAAAAAATAGCCCAGCATTTTTTAGAGTGTATTAATGTGCTATTAAAAAACTTTTATTATTTAATTATTATTTATTTAACTTATTAATAAGTGTTCATTTAACTGTTAATTTCCAGCCTATTCTGGGTTCATTTTAAGGAACAAATATAGTATTTTTTAAGCAATAGTTGGGTTAAATAAAACTACCCAGAAGCCTGGGTTAAACATTTAACCTAACCGCTGAGTCTTAACAACGCAATCACTGGGGTTGTCAATATTTCACCCAGCGCTGGGTTGTTTTTAACCCAGCATTTTTTAAAGAGTGAAATTATCATCTTTGTCTAAATGATTTTGAATGATAATTTGTTGACAGTGTTTTAAAATATTATGCTAATAGCTTAGCCCCTCATACATTATTATTATTAATTATTATTATTATTATTATTATTATTATTATTATACATCCTTTTTATTACTTTTATTCAAATTAAAATTTAGCGTTGCTTCCCAAAATTTGTCAGATTTTCATCTTCATTTAATAATTATAAATAATAATTTGTCATTGACTGGCGTAGCCCCTTACACAATAATAATTATAATTTATTTTAATTATTATAGCTATATTATTATTATTATTATTATTATTAGTAGTAGTAGTAGTAATAGTAGTAATATTATACATCATGTTTGCTACCTTTATTCAAATTCATAAATTGAATTGCAAAGTAAAAAGCACAAGTGCAAACAGTTACAAACCCCCTGAATAAGTTGCTGTGTTTTTGCTGAGTCTGATGCTTTGTCCTAATATATCAAATTAGATGAGCAGAGCGCTGTTTCCACTGAATCAGTATCTCAGTTGTTTTGCATTGTTCTCTGCTGGTTTTGCCAGTTTGTCCAGAGTCCAGTCTTGGTAGGGGTTCAGGGACTGAACTGACCCTTTCACAGTTTTCTCTCTTGCCGTTTCCAATAAATCCATATTGTTTTCTCTCTTTCTCATGCTCATCATTTGCTTTTTCCCAATCTAGTTTGTTTCTCCTCCCTCGCTTTTCTCCATCATGATAATAATGACCTTGAGAATTACTTGGCTATTATAATCATTCCCATCATCATCGTCATGGCGTGCACGTGCTAGATTAGAGTGACAGTGAAAGATGAGTGTGATTGAGGGTGTGTGTTTGAGTGTGTTTAATCATGCACTTGTGTTTGAGTGTGATAGACCCCTGTGGTCCAACTGTATCGCATGCAGTACTGCATATTAATGAGTGTGCAAGTGTGTGCGTTTCTCATCTGACTCATCCGTCCTTTTGCTCTGTAATAACCACTAACAGAAACCGCACTGAGGTTGATTTGCAATCAGATCTGCCCCATCTCATTATAACACAGCGACAAGTTTATTGGCTAAACTGATCTTGGACCTGCAAGTGATAGATTGAACTATGCATAACTCCCTGGCACAATGCCTGAGATCTCCTGTGTTCTCCCTCTTCTTAATAGAGGTGTAGCAGCAGGTTGGATCCTGTCCTTCTTTCTTTTTTTTCTGTCATTTACCAGATGGACTGCAGGCAGGCAGTCATGTTCCCTGAGCCTGAGCTTGCCTGGCCATACATTATTAATGACACAAATCATTAAGAACTCTCTCTCTCTTTCCCTTGCCGTCCCTTTATCTGTCAATCTTAGCAACTTTTTCTTTGAAGCATCCATAAAAACACATGCACAAAAACAGACCACCGTGCACAACTCACCTGCACATGTATGATCAGAAGGATTTTTTGAGCCATGAGTCAATGATGTATCATTAATGTGCTCACATGGATTCATAGCACTTTCTACAGCTGGACTACCCTGGAAATCCAGAGGTCTCGCGAGAGCACAATTTGAATTGTCTCTGCAAGACACTCTGGCATCGAGCAATGATGCAGGTTACTGCAATACGTAAGCAATTGTGGGAACCAATCAAATCGGTGTATCTGATGTAGGCGGGACAGAGGCGAGCTAAGCTGATGATGACAGCGCTGCGACGTCCGAATCATAGTAAACTTTGAAAGATCGCTGTCGCTACAGATGAACAACAAGTTGTTTGAAACGGCTTTGGCCGCTACAATGAACAGCCGCTTTTCCACCATCGTGCCGAACCGTTCGGGTACAGTTCCAGTTGTGTTTCCACCTGAGCCTGGTACGGCACGGAACGATTACAAACCGTTCTCGGCCCGGAATTCTCGGCACGGTTAGACAACCGTGCTGAACCGGGCTGATAAAATGCGTTTGCATGGCGTCGCCACTCTGTTGCCTGGCTACCAGTTTCTCTATGGCAAAGCGGGAGCGCAGTAAACAGATACGGTAAATATAAATACAAATGGCTGAGACACTTTGGTCTGTGGATGAAACATTTGCTCTAATATTGATATTTGGCAAGAAAGAAAAATTCAACAACAGCTGGAGGGTGCAAAGAGAAACGAAAAAGTTTTTTTTTATTATAGTGCAGTGTCTTGCAGAGAAGGGCATTAAGAAAAGTTTCAAAACAGTGCCGGGAAAAAAAAAAACCTCAAACATACATATCAAGTCCAATAGGAAAATAACAGTAGAAGCGGGGCTTGCATTACCAAGGCAACGACTGACGCATTTGTATTTACATTCCAAATAGTTCCGTTATCTGCACCGCAGTGGAAAATCAAACCGTATCCGTGCCGACTGGCCCGAATCGGCACGGAACAGAACGGTTACGCATTGAGAACGGTTCGGCCCGATAGTGGAAAAGCGGCTAACGAGTTAGACTTGGCTTTCCATATAAAAGAGGAACAGAAAACCGAAAACTCGAATCGTTCCTTTGCAAGAAGGACGTTTTTGCTGTTTTGCCGACTGGATACGGCAAGAGTTTAATCTATCAGTTCACGAGTTCACGCTTACATATAATTAGCCGGAGAATAGTAGTGCATGTTTGGCGTGCTGTCCGGTGAAGGAGTGGCCCCGAACCCAGAGTACGTTACCCCCCAATTGGAGTAGCGAGAACTCGGAGTGAGGAGATGGGGTGGTGGAGGTTTACTGATAAGCCATCGAGTGAATCGAGGTGAGTCAGCTGTATTTAAACCTATGGCGCTGATTGACTTGTGATGTTTACGCTAAGCATCTGACGCGCTTCTCCCGAACTTTGTTAATGAAACATCATTTAGCTCTGCTGGTAGCTAAGCGTGTATTGTTGTGATTGGTCGTGGCGTTATCCAATTGCGTGCAGTTAGAGTTTCAAATGCATGCTTGGTGCCGCCCCTCGAGTTAGGCAGTTTTCATTGCTCGATGCCAGACCCATAATCTTAATAGATTAGGGTCTGGATTTTTCCAGGCTACAGCTGGACTGAAGTATGACCTTAATATGACCAAAAACAAAATGTCATTTTAAACAGTTTTTGAGGCACTTTCATATAAATATGTATGTGTTTTTAATAATAATAATGAAAATAGTTTTTAATGAAGTCTCTTATGCTTACCAAGGTAGAATTTATATGCTAAAAATACTCATAAAACACTAATATTGTGGAATATTATTACAATTTAAATAACTCTTTTCTATAAATAGCATATATTTCTGTGATGGCAAAGCTGAATTTTCTTCAGTCATTACTCCAGTCTTTATTGTCACATGATCCTTTAGAAATAATTCTAATATGCAGATTTTCCGCTCAAAAAACATTTCTTATTTTTTGTCAATGTTTAAATCTATGGAAGCCTGTTTCCGCCACTGAATACATTTTATTTTGCGACTTTTTATCTCACAATTCTTCACAAGACTTTTTTTCTTGCAATTGTGATACAAACTCGCAGTTCTGTCTTTTTTTGTTGATATTTGCATGATATAAACTTGCAGTTGTGAGTTATAAAAGTCAGTATTGCATGATATATACTCGCAACTGGCAGAAAAAAAGTCGCAATTCTGAGAAAAACGGCATGCTTGAATTGCGGTTTTATGTCACATTTGCTTTTGTTCATACTATTGGGTAGGTTTAGGTGTAGTGCAGATGGTACGCTTTTTAAAACATCATGGAGCATTAGAATTATAGCGCCACTCAAAACTGCTGTGATATTGTACAAAACCAACGTCACATAAAACGTATCGTATGTACGTTCATCTGTTCCGGGGGGAAAAACTAACACTTCTTTAGCACCACTCAGTGGACATTTCACATTGAATATGTCATGAAACGTACATGATGGTAAGTATTTTGTGTCTTGCAAAAAAGTTCCCACAGGTAAGTTTTCATCATGAGATCAAGTTGCAGAATTGCGAGATTTGAGTTTATATCTTGCAATTGTAACTTTTTTTCTCAGAATTCTGAGTTTATATCTCACAATTCTGACTTTGTAACACACAATTGTGAGCTCAGAGTTCAGAATTGTGAATATTTTTTTCACAGTTCTGACTATTTCTCACAATTGTTCATTTAAATCCTGCTATTCTGACTTCATAACTCGCAATTGTGAGTTTGTATCACACAATTTTGAGGAAAAAGTCAGAATTGTGAGTTTATATCTCACAATTTTGAGAAAATAAAGTCAGAACTGTGAGTTTGTATTATGCAAGTCCGAGAAAAAAGTCAAAATTGTGAAATAAACTCGCAATGACCTTTTAGTATTTTTTATTCAGTTGCAGAAACAGGGTTTCATAGAAATCAGTTGTGCTGCTTAATATTTATGAAACCATGGCATACTACGATTTACACGTTTAGGGGTGTGTGTGTGTGTTTAATAGACATTATTGATTTTATTAAAATAGTTATAATATTAAAAATATTTATTAAAATATAATTTTAACATTGATAATAGTAAGAACCATTATTAATAACTGAGCACCAATAATAATTAAGCAGCATATCAGCTAGGGCTGCTCAATTTTCCCAATCAGGATTATTTTGGTCAATATTGTATTCACGATTATTTAACACGATTATGACTGGGTCCAAAACTTTACATTAGTGATTAATTTAAAGACAATACAACAGAAAAAAGATATGAATAAAAAAAAAATGCTGAATACTTTTATGCAAGTCTAAAGGAGTCTAACAATACTACAGAAATTTAATGTAATTATTTAAATGTAAAATAAAACAGCGTCTTCACTGTAATAGTTAAACATGCTTTGTTTCTTATTAAAACTACAAAAGTCCTTCATTCAAGAGCAGTGAGCAATTTTTCTCTTTGTATTTTTAAGTTTTATTAAGATTAAGCACAGAGACAGCAGAAGGAATATTATTTGTTGCTTTAAGTGCCACACGGATTCAATATACTGTTACACACGTATTTTCATTCTCAACAGTTTGTGATGATTTAAGACATAACTGACAAGGGTTTACATGAATAATAACAAAGCGCCTCATTTTGAAATATTTTTGCATGTATTTGCCCGTTTAGGTTCGCACCTTGTGTCCGTGTTTTGCTCCGTCTCTGAGTGCATACACAGAACAGTGCTAGTTTTGTTTTACGCTTTTAAAAACACAACATCAAAAAAACATTAATAAATCAAGCACGTCTCGTTTTATGAAAGTCACGTTACATGATTTTGCTGATTTGCATGTGAAATTAGGCTTTTACGGAGAGGCGAAAGCGCACCACTGGTAAGGGGGTGGAATGGGGCGCAATAATCGTTTCATCTCGATTACTGCATTTTCATGATCGTTTGAAGAAGAAATCGAAATCAAAACCGAATTTTTTAAATTAATTGCACAGCCCTAATATCAGCATATTAAGATGATTTCTGAATGATCATGTGATACTAAAGACTGGAGTAATGATGCAGCAAATTCAGTTTTGAATCACAGGTATAATATTAAGTTTTAAAATATATTCAAATAGAAAACCGTTATCTCAAATTGAAATAACATTTCACAATATTACTGTTTTACTGTATTTTTGATCAAATAAATGCAGCCTTGGTAAGCATTTCACTTCATTAAAAACATTTTTAAAAAATCACAATGTTCCTAAACTTTTGAAATATAGGCTCTTGCATATCCCTTAATATGTAATAAACTATAATGTTATTAAAATATATTTTGTCTTTGGTCATTGTCCTAGTGCCTCTTCAAAAAAATAAATAAATGAATATAAAAAAGTGAACACCATCCCTTGTTATTAGTCAGTGGTGTATCATTAATGTGTTCCTTCAAAAGTATGACTAGCAGAACTGAAGTATGACCTTAACATGATCTTCAGTGAAATGTTACGCAGCCCATTTATTCCATTGCTGTTCCTCCTGGTTTTTCCATGTACCGTGATGTGTTGTCTTAGCATGTGCTTGCGTGTTCTCTGCATGATCCTTCATGTATTTCCACCATCTGTTCCATGTCTTTTCTCCTGTAGTGCTTGATGTCACAGTTACATTGTGTCCTCTGCGGGCTCTAGGTGATATTGTGACAAGCAATGAAAGCTTTCTAACATGTAAACCTGAGCTTATGTCCTAAATGGCTGCAACTGTGGCAGGACATTTTGTTGATCACTTGGTTTCTATTTTTACATCGTTGCTTTGAGTAGCTCCGCCCACAGTGAAATCTCATTGGTCCAAAGTCCCGCTCTGCATACCTGTACATTAAACATTCTGATTGGATGTGATTGTGCAGCAGTTTCACAGTCAAACTTCTGAGTTTGCACCATTTTTAGGTGACCTTGATTTATTTCATGGTCATTATGTTAATGAGAAGGTGGCTTGATTTGTGGTCTAATTTCTGAGGTAAAGTACTGATTTAGTGTGATTGTTAATTGTAGCATCATTATTGTATGTCTGTTTTGGTGCATGTGTATAAGAGAGGGATGTTTTCATGTGTTTTACCTAATGGACACAGAGTCATGTCCTTCATCAGCTTCATCTGATAACTTGGGCAAAAATCCTCCCCTTTCCATGCAGAAGGACATGCCGCTGTCATGGCAACCTCGCCATGTTTCATTGCAATCATGCAACACTTGCTTGACACTTCCACGCTGCGCTCCTGTCAAACCCTCACGCACTCAGGATCACTATCACAATGTGTTTCCTTATGCTAAACACACTCATGCCTTCACACATCTGTCCTCTCCTGTCGAAAATTGTCAGTGTCAGTACCTTTCACTCAACCTTTGTTAATTACTGTCATTAGCTTAATTATTTAAAGGGATGGAGCATCCAAAACTTTCAATTCTGTCATCTTTTATTCACACTCATATTGTTTCAGACCTGAATGACTTTCATTCTCCTGTGAAACACAGAAAAATATATTTTAAATTTCACAAGATATTTTGGACTTCATGTCATTTATGTATTGAAATATGACCTTAATATAACTAAAACAATGTCCACAATATAACAAAACAATAATTAAACATAATAATATTAATAGTAATATTTTAAGTATTTTGAGTTTAAGAATAATGTTTAAAAATAATGGCAACAATAACTACAAAATAAAAATTATTAAACATAAGTATTTATAATAATAATAATAATAATAATAATAATAATAATATTTAAAAATAACAATACAACTACAATAACGAAACAGTAGTAATAATAATCCTCTTATTCTTAAAAAAACAATACGACAACAATGCACATACTACTAATAATAATAATAGTAATAATAATTTACAGTTTTATTACAAATTTATTATTATTATTATTATTATTATGTTTTGTTTTTATTTCTAAATATTATTTAAAATAGTATTTTTTGTGTATTGTTGTATTGGTATTTTTTAAATATTTAAATAACTTATAATAATAAATATTATTTTACAAAATTCTAAATATTATAAAAAATATTTTCTTATTGTTATTGTATTATTTTAAATATTATTAAAATAATAATATGACATTATTATTATTATGTTTATTTTTATTTCTAAATATTAAAACATTATTATATGTACATTTGTTGTCATATTTTTATTGTTTTAATTATTTAAAAAGTATAATAATAATTTATTATTATTATTATTATTTAGTTATTTTATTTTTATTTCTAAATATTTTAAATTATTATTATTATTATTATTATTATTATTATTGTTATGTGTATTGTTATAATTAAATATTATTTAAATAATATAACTTGTAATAATAATAATAATTATTATTATAATTATGTTATGGTTTTATTTTTTCTAAACAATATATTATACATAATATACAAATATATATAAAATATAAATAATATATTATTAGATTGTGTATTGTTGTTGATTATTTTAAATATTATTATAATAATAATAATAATAATACATTATGATTATTTTATTTGTATTTATAAATGTTATTAAAAATTATATAATTTTGTTGTATAGTTATTTTTTAATGTTATTGAAATAATATAATTAATAATAAATCATTACTATTATTATAATTATTATAGTTATTTTTATTTCAAAATATTATTACAAATGTATTATTATTATATTGTTATATAAATATATACTGTATTATATAAATATTATTTAAATGATTATAATTATGTTTAATTGTTGTTGTATTGTTGTTTATAAATATTATTAAAAATAATAATGTAACAACAATAACAACAATAATGATGATGACTGTTTTGTTTATTTATTCTTTTTTTTTTTATAAACTAACCCTTTAACTCCTTTCCACCTTCATTTCCATGTTAAATGAAGCACCTTCTCCTCCTGGTGGTCTCTCTGTGCGTAAAGAGGGACCTCCGTGTTCCCCCCTCCCTCCCCCCGCCTGAGCACCGCTCCCTTGGGCCCGTTCCGTGACTTTCAGAACCACGGAGAGCTCCGATCCCTAGAGCTCCTAATATTCCTCTACAAAGGAGTCTGCAGAGACAGAGAAAGAGAGAAGGGCAAAGAGAAAAGAGATTAGCACAATCACTGCGGAGAACAGACTGTACCTTTAAGAGAGAGAGAGAGGGAGAGAGAGAGGAGAACAACAAAACCATGCTAATCTATCACTGACTGTTTTTTTTCCGTCTTGCTTAGTTCAAGCTGTGTGTTTAGTAAAAGCTCTTTGCAGCTTCTCCAACACTGGTAAACCAGCTGAATTGCACAGCACAGAGCAAGGACGTACACACATACACACACATGCACACACGACCGCACACGCTCGTTCTTCCCGAGTCGCGCACACACACACACACCGCCTCACACGCGTACGGCACTGCCCGCGAGAACCAGCTGGAGAAAGCCCATCTCGCGCGCTCAGAGAGAGAGGGAGAGGAACAGAGGACAGGAGCGAGAGAGCGAGACAAAGGAAGGCAGGGACGGAAGGAGAAAAGGAGCGAATAGAAACGCAGCCGGCTCCGGGAGAGACTAACGACACGGAGTGAAGACAAGAGAGAGGAGGAGGACCAGGAGGGTGGATCAGGAAGCAGGCTGGTGGCTCTCTCTTGTAGGCAGCGGAGCACGGTGAAGGCATTATGGGAAATGCACCATCCCAAGGCATGTCAACCTTATCTTCTTCAATTTTTATGTAGCAGGTATTTTGTTATCTGCCGTGTTTGTTGGTTTCCTCATCCGCTGTTTTTTTTTTTTCGTTTGCTGAGGGGGTGGGGCAAGGTGGGGTTGGAGGGTGTGTATACGTATGTATGTGTGTGTGTGTGTGTGTGTGTGTGTTTGTGTGCATAGTGTCCTTTGGTGGTTCATACCGATTGCTCTGTGTCTGTGGGATCCAAGGGCTCTGCCGGTGAGCAGGGTTTCCAGGGATGGGAGTGATGAGGCTGGCTCAGTGGGTGTGGGAGCTCCGAGATGAATTGAGGGATCCATTCCTGGAGAAACAGGAGGATGGGAAAAAGGGAGAGGGGGAAAACAAGCACCACTAATGATGCTTGAACGTGTGTGCTTGTGTGTATATTTGTGGTTTTGTGTTTGAGCTTTCAGTGGCTGTGTAGGAATACCATAGGAAGCAGAGGAAGTCATCACACCCATTAAAACTGGAGTGAGTGTGTGAGCACGTTGTCGGAGAGGATTTTGTGGTGCTTGTGAAGGCAATTACTATTTGAGCCCTAGGGAATAAACTTCTGTGCAACTTGACTCGCATTGTTTGTGCTACGAATCTCAAATCATATGGCTTGTTGAGTAGAAGTGTGCTATTCTATTGCTATTACTTTTCTAAGCATTTAGACTTACCTGTTGGATTATAAAACAATCAAAAATGTGCATTTAAAGGCATATATTAAACATTAGAGCAATTACTCACCTGCATCTCATTCCTAACCTGAAGATATTTTAAAGATTGTTTTAATTGTCCATACAGTGAAAGTCAATGGGGTCCAAAACAACATTGGAACTCTATTGTCTGGACAATTTTTTGTTCTCATGAGAGTCATTTTTGGGTGAACTAAACCATGATCCAAGAGAATGTGAAAAAATGAAAATTCTTTCATTAATCACTTACCCAAATGTCATTCCAAACCCTTAGACCTTTGTTCATCTCCAGAACAGAATTTAATCCGAGAGCTTTCTGACCCTGCATGGACAGCAACACAACTACCACGTTTAAGACCTAGATAGGTGGTAAAAACATTGATAAAATAGTCCATGTGGCATCAGTGCATAAACCGTAATTTTATGAAGCTATGATAATACTTTTTGTGCAGGAAGAAAACAAAAATAACGACTTTATTCGGTTGTTTCTTCTTTTCCCTGTCAGTCTTTGACACACGTTCACAAAAGTATCATGGCACATTCACGTTTGCAAGAGTATCACAACGCATGTGTGTTAACGAGAGTATCACAACACATACTAGTTCACAAGAGTATCACAACACATACGCATTCATGAGAGTTTCACGATGCATGCATGTTTACGAGAGTATCACGACACATACGAGTTCACGATAGTACCACGACACATGCACGTTCACAAGAGTTTTACAAAACTTAAGCGTTCATGAGAGTATCATGACACGTACGTGTTCACGGGAGTATTACGACGCATACGCATTCACAAGAGTGTCACGATACATACGCATTCACAGGAGTATCGTGATGCATGCGTGTTCACAAGAGTATCACGATATATACATGTTCACGAGATTATGATGCAGAGTAAGAGTATCACGACATATACACTTTCATGAAAATATCATGATGCATGCGCATTCACGAGAGTATCACGATGCATGCATATTCACGAGAGTATCACGACACTTGCGCATTTACGACACATACACGTTCACAAGAGTATCTTGACACATGCATTCACGAGTATCATGATACATACGCGTTCACGAGAGTATCATGACACATACGTGTTCACGGGAGTATCACGACATATACGCGTTTATGATAGTATCATGACGCAATGCACGTTCATAAGAGTATCACGATGCATGCATGTTCACAAGAGCATCACGACACTTGCGCATTCACGAGAGTATCTCGACACGTGCATTTACAAGAGTATCACGATGCATACGTGTTTACGAGAGTATCATGATGCATGCACGTTCACGAGAGTATCACGACACATGCATGTTCACGAGAGTATCTCGACACGTGCATTCACAAGAGTTTCACGATACATACGCGTTCACGAGAGTATCATGACGCATGTTCACGATACATGTTCACGAGATTATGATGCAGAGTATCACGACATATATGCGCTCATGATAGTATCATGACGCAATGCACGTTCACAAGAGTATCACGTCACATGTGCATTCACAAGAGTATTACAATGCATGCACGTTCACGGGAGTATCACAATGCATGCATGTTCACGAGAGTACCATGACACATGCACGTTCACGAGAATATCATGACACTTGCGCATTCATGACACATACGCGTTCATGAGAGTATCTCGACACATGCACATTCACGAAAGAATCACAATGCATGCACGTTCACGAGAGTATCACGACACATGCGCATTCACGACACATGCAAGTTCACAAGAATATCACAACACTTGCGCATTCACGACACATGCACGTTCGCGAGAATATCATGACACTTGCGCATTCACGACACATACGCGTTCACGAGTATCACGTCACATGCATTCACGAGAGTATCACAATGCATGCACGTTCACGAGAGTATCACGACACATGCGCATTCACGACACATGCAAGTTCACAAGAATATCACAACACTTGCGCATTCACGACACATGCACGTTCGCGAGAATATCATGACACTTGCGCATTCACGACACATACGCGTTCACGAGTATCACGTCACATGCATTCACGAGAGTATCACAATGCATGCACGTTCACGAGAGTATCACGACACATGCGCATTCACGACACATGCAAGTTCACAAGAATATCACAACACTTGCGCATTCACGACACATGCACGTTCGCGAGAATATCATGACACTTGCGCATTCACGACACATACGCGTTCACGAGTATCACGTCACATGCATTCACGAGAGTATCACAATGCATGCACGTTCACGAGAGTATCACGACACATGCGCATTCACGACACATGCAAGTTCACAAGAATATCACGACACTTGCGCATTCACGACACATGCACGTTCGCGAGAATATCATGACACTTGCGCATTCACGACACATACGCGTTCATGAGAGTATCTCGACACATGCACATTCACGAAAGAATCACAATGCATGCACGTTCACGAGAGTTTAATGACACATGCACATTCACGAGAGTATCATGACACATGCACGTTCACGAGTGTATCAGGTCACATGCATTCACGAGAATATCACAATGCATGCACGTTCACGAGAGTATCACGACACATGCACATTCACAAGAGTATCACAATACATACGCGTTCACGAGAGTACCACGACGCATGCACGTTCACGAGAGTATCACGACACTTGCACATTCACGAGAGTATCACGACACTTGCACGTTCACGAGAGTATCACGACACTTGCACGTTCACGAGAGTATCACGACACTTGCACATTCATGACACTTGCGCATTCACGACATACGCATTCACGAGAATATCTCAACACATGCACATTCACGAGAGTATCACAATACATATGCGTTCATGAAAGTATCATGCCGCATGCACATTCACGAGAGTATCTTGTCACGTGTATTCATGAGAGTATCATGACACATGCACATTCACGAGAGTATCACAACACTTGCACATTCACGACACATACACATTTACGAGAGTATCATGACGCATGCACGTTCACGAGAGTATCACGCCACATGTGCATTCACGAGAGTATCACAACGCTTCCACGTATCTCGACACGTTTACCAGAGTATCATGATGCATGCAGGTTCACCTGAGTATCACTTTACGTACGTGTTCACAAGAATATCATGATGCATGCATGTTCATCTACATGTATCACTACATGTACGTATTCACGAGAGTATCATGACACTTTGCGAACAAGGTGCAGCATATCCAGGTTCTACGTCCGAACACCTCTTCTTGTGAATGCATGGAGACACGGAAGAGAATAAATTGTAAAAAAAAGTTTGTTTTTTTTTATGCACAAAAAGTATTCTCATAGCTTTATAAAATTAAGGTTGAGTAGTTGCAGGGGTAGAGTAGATGGCATATTTTTACATTTTGGATGTATTAAAGGAACACTCCACTTTTTTTGGAAATAGGCTCATTTTCTAACTTCCCCCTGAGTTAATAAGTTGAGTTTTACCGTTTTGAAATCCATTCAGTCGTTCTCCTGTTCTGGCGATATCACTTTTAGCATAGCTTAGCATAGATCATGAATCCTACTAGACCAATAGCATCGTGTTCAAAAATGGCCAACGAGTTTCGATATTTCTCCTATTTAAAACTTGACTCTTCTGTAGTTACATCGTGTACTAAGACCGGTGGAAATGCAAAGCTTCAATTTTCTAGGCTGATAAGATTAGGAACTACACTCCCATTCCGGCGTAATAGTCAAGGAAGTTTGCTGCCGTAATAAGGCTGAAGCAGGAGCAGTAATACCACGCAGCACATGTGCAAATGCTAAACTAGCTGGGAACTCATTTCTGATAATACTCCGCCTGCTTCGGCCATATTACGGCAGCAAACTTCCTTGACTATTACGCAGGAATGGGAGTGTAGTTCCTAATCTTATCAGCTTAGAAACTCGCAGATTTGCATTTCCACCGGTCTTAGTACACGATATAACTACAGAAGAGTCAAGTTTTAAATACAACAAATATGGAAACTCGTTGGTCATTTTTGAACGCGATGCTATTGGTCTAATAGGATTCAATGATCTATGCTAAGCTATGCTAAAAGTGATATCGCCAGAACAGGAGAAGGACTGAATGGATTTCAAAACGGTAAAACTCAACTTATTAACTCGGGGGGAGTTGGAGAATGAGCCTATTTCCAAAAAACGTAGAGTGTTCCTTTAAGTACTGAATTATGTTTTTGAAAAAAGATCATGTTAAAGATATTGCAATGTCTGTATAAATTTTACATGTTCAAATTCTAATGTTACCACGGCTTAATGACCAGCCAGAACACCCTAGCTACCAAACAGCAACATGCTAAACAAGTCTTAGTAGAAGAACTATTTAGCAACTGCATAGCAACACCCAGACAACCACCCACAACAGTGTTGCATCATGGCTGTGAGTTTTGCATTATTTTTCTTGAGAAACTATAAAAATCTACTTTTAGTTTTCTCTTTTGTCTTGTGTTTCACAGTTTCAATGTAACTCCTTCAGAAAGGTTGCGAAATGGAGGCAGAAAAACAGAAAATGATAGAAAAAGCCAAAGGAAGAGAGATGGGTAAAGAGGAGCTTAGAGGCATTTGTCCCTGAAGTCTGCTGGGAGAAGAACTAAAGCATGAGAAAAATGATAGAAAGATTTCATATGAGGCCTGAGACAGAAATACTACTAGAGAAGACAAGAAAATTCTTAGGCAGAGTAAAGCACATAGACAGCAGATGAGAGATGGATTGAAACTAAGGGAATGCTTGCTTGGAGTGAGACTGGGGAAAGCATGGAGAAACTAAGAGAGAAAGAGACTGGCTGCTGAAGGCATACCCACACTCTCTTGGGACAGACCAGCTTTGGTAAGCACGAAAGGGAGGGCCGGTATGACTACAAAAGAAGGAATAGAAGCGGATGGAGAACACTGATGCTCATTACAGCAACTTCACTACAGATAATCTGAAGAAAGGTAGAATAAGACAGCATCTGACAAGTTCTCACCTTCTGTTCTTTCTTTTCTTGTTGAAAAATCTAACTGATTTATAGCAAGTCATACGCTGTTAGACCAGTGATTCTCAACTTTATTTTAGCTCCAATGACTTTTCCAGTCATTTGTGAATTACTGGATAAGGACCAAGGTGAAGGAGTTTTACTCAATTTCTACCTGATATAATATTAAAGAGCTTGGCATAACTAGAAAAAATGTGTATTCATAAAATGTAAAAGAAATGGCCATGGCCGTAAGATTATATTAATTTACATGACTTTTCCAGGTCTAGAAATATCACCTTTTTAATTGGACTACCTTTTATATCCAGGTTTTCCAAGACTGTGAGACCTATTGTTCTTCAAAGAAAAACTGTTTTTTGAGGGGTGATTATTTATGTTAAATCAATTTAAGTCATCTTAAGGCCTCCTTAGAAGTTTGCTGAGGCCCCCTGGTGGGCCCTGGCCCCCTGTTGAAAATCACTGTGGGCTGTTGACAAACCAAACCAACTTCAAAGAACAAACTTTATCATGTAAATTCTGCACCTGAGTGACAGGAAATGACTGTCTATACCAGGTAGTTTGTTTTACGTCATTTGACTGTCAGTCAAAAGGTGTGTCAAGACCTTTAGACCATTTTATACAAGCAACATATCAGTTACCAGCATATACAGTACTAATTTAACGTGGTCAGGGTGGTTTTTGAAAGATGGTGATGGGTTGACCAGTTTGTACCAGCTATTGGTACAAAAGTTTACACTCTGCTTTTCAGAATCTGCAAAATGTTAATTATTTGACCAAAATAAGAGGGATCATACAAAATGCATGTTATTTTTTATTTAGTACTGATATGAATAACATATTTCACATAAAATATTTTTAGATATAGTCTAGAAGAGAAAATAATAGTTGAATTTATAAAAATGACCCTGTTCAAAAGTTTACATACCCTTGATTCTTAATACTGTGGTACTGAATGATCCACATCTGTGTTTGTTTTTGTTTAGTGATAGTTGTTCATGAGTCCCTTGTTTGTCCTGAACAGTTAAAGTGCCTGATGTTCTTCAGAAAAAATATTTGGTTTTTCAGCATTTTTGTGTATTTTGAACCCTTTCCAACAATGACTGTATTTTGAGATCCATCTTTTCACACTGAGGACAACTGAGGGACTCATATGCAACTATTACAGAAGGTTCAAACACTCACTGATGCTCCAGAAGGAAACATGCATTAAGAGCCGAGGGGTGAAAACTTTTTTAAATTTGAGGATCGGGGTAAATTTAACTTATATTGTCTTCTGGGAAACGTAACTATCTTCTGTAGCCTCTGAAAGGCAGACCTAAATGACAAAAAATATATTTAGGAAAAATAAGAAAAATGTTCATATCTCCATTCTGTTCAAAAGTTTTCACACCCCAGCTCTTAATGCATGGGGGGTTTCCCTTCTAAAGCATCAGTGAGCGTTTGATGTAAACTTTTGAGTGGGGTCATTTTTATAAATGAAAGCTATTATTTTATGTATGTATGTATGTATGTATAGAAACACAAATGTTTAAGTATTTTGAGAGCGTCAGGAGACTGATTTGATTACATAATTTATGCTGCTTCTTTTGAGTGGGTGGACCTAAGATCTTTTTTGGCACGCTTTGCTCACTGCAGCTCTCTGATTGGTGGAATTTTCTGTATGCCATCATGGGTAGTGTATTCTGCTATTAAACACGATAATTTAAAAAATAAGTTGAATTAATGTGATCAGATGGGTTCAACAGAAGCATATATAATCGATTAACAACCTCAGAGCTCACAGCAGACCTGTCTTTAAAGGTTTATCAGTTATTGTTAAAAATCGATTTCCCTATAGAGAAAAATGAATGAGTTTTTACTTCCAGAGCCTCTATAGAGAGTGAAGAAGAGTGCAGAAAGTGAAGGTGTAGAGGACAGAGAGTGCAAGAGCATTGCTCTGAGGAATGAAAAGGAGAAATAGGTGTCAAGAAAGACAGGTGGGTGTAACGAAAGCATAAAGTGGAGATGAAAGAAAAGAGGGGGATGAAAGCACTACCAGGATGAAAGGAAGGGATAGAGAGATGAAGGAGAAAGAGTTCCTGGATGAATCTTGAAGACGCTGAGATTTCTGGTGTGATCTAGGTTCATTCTCATGGCGAGTGTGATATTTTGTTGCATAATGTGTTTATCAGTGTTTCCCAATGCAAATGCTGGAGTATATATAATACAGAATCTCTTTCCAAGGTCATGATCAATTAATGCATGCTTTTTGAATATTTAAAAACGTTTGGATGGGAGTGTACATACATTCTGTGAGCCTGGCCTATAATAAAATGTGTGTAGTGCCATAGTAATTTATGTACTTTACTTGCATTGCAAAGCCATTAAAACAACCATAGTTGATGTACAGCGTCATATACTTGGTTGTTACATTTAATGTAATTTACATTCAGTTTAATACATTTAATACACTGAAGAAGCTACTTCTTAAAGAGAGAGTTCACCCAAAAATGAAAATGCTGTTAATTTACTCACCCTCAAAAACGGGCAGGCGTTAACAAAGACCACAGTTTCAGCTAAAAATCTTCTTTACTGTTCTACTTAAGAAAAAAGGCACCTGCATGGCCTGAGGGTGAATATATTACCAGCAGATTTTGATTATTTTTGGGTGAAAAACTTTAGCTTTAAAGTTAACTTGTTCATTTTTTGCTCAAAATGTAATTTGAAAACAAATCATAATTATCAGACCACCTGCAGTACCAGTGTGCCCCCTATAGTTAACAGTAACTGTGATTAAAATGTGATTTAAAACATGAATACATTTGAAAAATATACCTGAAGTATATATAAATGACTGAATGCACTGTCAGAAGTGTCTTATCTTACAAATTGACCTCCCTTAAGCTTTTAAACAGTATAAAATATTGTGCATCACATGTATCAGTCCGAGTCATGTTTAAAGCAGCATTTAGCCTTGTGATGTAGGTAAAAATAGCCATTCTGAGTCTGACACCACCCCAATTTTGCCTCCGTTCTGATTGTTTGAGTGCTGTTGAGGTGATTTGTGCCTGATTTGAGTTTCTGCACAGACTGTGTCTGTTGGGATGAATGGCAGGTAGAGAAATGCTTACAAATGACATTTTACTATTCTGCCAAACAGATATTCAGAAGGACGTATCGTTAGACTCAAGAGGTTAGACAATTATTCAAAACACAGTGATTTACTACACAGAGGATTACCCCTTTAAAACTGTTTGTGTGCGGCATTGTAAAATTTGTTGTGTTTGTCTCCTATATTCAACAGTCTTGAAAATACAACAGGAGTCAATTCTTTTCTAAGTAATAATTAATGCATGTAACCATAGTGACAGGTAACGAAAGCACACTTAATTAATTTAACAGTTTAATATTTCATATTGTCCTCATAGATACAAGGTCAGAATCTCCCTGTTTGTTTTCTCAACTGATTGGTAGAGCAGTTTGGCAGCAAAGTAAAAGTGTAAAAACACTGTGAATCAGACCAGCTTGGATTTGCTCCTTTCCTGATGCATGATAATCAAATTTCCACCCGAAAGTCTCATTAAACAGAACCATCTTGTTATTTGTGAAGTTCATCACATTGCAGTTGAGCAGAAGCCCAAAAGACATATAGAGTATTACTCAACACATCTCAATTGGTTGAAGTCCAAAATTTAGTTTATTAAAGGTCAGAACAGGAACAAGCACGATGATCTAATATTTCACTGACAGTAGTACGATTTTTAATATGTTTTTTCATTTCTGCAGAGGACATTTAAAAAATGTAATGAGATTTTTATCGCTTTCTACGACTACAGAATTCAATCCCTGATTTCTAGTAAAACTATAACCCATAAACCCTTTTCAAAATTTGGTTTTGACTGCAAAAAGAAAGGTTGTGTCTTTGGTTGTAAATGTGGCTGTGTACCGAAATGTCTATGAGCAGAACAGTATTAGCACTTCAAACAGGACTGACAGCTGTATTCTGCTGTTGCGTGACTATAACCCAAGGTGTCTGCTGGTGATGTTTTGTGTTTTTTCACTCCTGTGTATTTGTATAGAACAAACTAGGGATGCACCGGTTGACCAGCCATAAATCGAAACCGGCCGGTTTTTGCATCTAACGCGCGATCGGCAACCGGCCGGTTTTCGTTTTTATCCCGGCCGGTTTTTTTCCGGAAGTGTGTACGCGGGCCGCGGCATTCGATTCATTCAGAAACATGTCACTTGTGTGGAGGTTTTTCGAAATCTGTGAGCAGGACGTGAAGATTGCAATCTGCAATGTCTGCAAAGGACAGCCGCTTTTCTGTGCTCGCTGAAGTTGCGCGAGTGTACCTGTCCTCGCCCTGCACAAGCGCAGACAGCGAGCGTTTGTTCAGCTCAGCTTCTCACGTGACAGATGAAAAAAGAAACAGACTCACTTGTGACAAATCAATAGCACCCTCAGTTAAAGCTGTAATAATGTCATTTTATTGCAGATTTAGATAACAATCCAGTGAGTAATCATTAAAAAAAAAACATTTATTTTTCTGCTGTAAGCATTAAAACAATGCCCTACCATATTGTAACGCATCAAAGCAGTCAATTAGAGCGTTGCATTTCAGCCTCGGCCGACTAGCCCGACTTTTTTACACCTCTAGTTGCTGGGCTTCAGGCCAATTTTCACGTCAAAGTTCAGAGGCGGACGGACACCGGTTTTATCTGTTTTAGGTTTCTCCTTATTTTAATATTTTAGACATCCATAAATTATGGTGAAGAAAAAAATGCCGCGCTGGTGGAAACAACAGGAGACTTCACTTTTGGTTTCACTTTCGAGACCGGGCACGGACTGCAGCGCAGCTGGAACAGATCCGCGCTCAAGCACACAATATGCTGAAAATTGCCACAAAGGTAAATAAATAACACTGAATGTGCCGGGCCGGAAAGAGTAAAGCTTTAAATTAAGTAAAGATTTAAATTATATATTAATAAATTAGTGTATTCTGAGTCAGTGTAACAAAAATCCTTTTTGGACGCGCCTTTAAAGAGAAATTTATCTTTTCGGATTACATAATGAGAGTTTTTGTTTTCTATTTGTTTTATTTCGTTAAGTAATAATTTAAAACTATTTTATAAGTTTTTTTTTTAAGTGTACACAAATAAAAGTACACCCTTTACAGTACCGAATGATGTATTAACCTACTCTTACCTTTGTGAGCAAAAATGACAGATAATTTTAAATTGCTTAAAAATGTAAAAAAACAAAAACAAGCATTACTTTACTTTTGAAAAGCCAAAAATAAAAGTCTGTTCTGTTAAGAATGATTATTATTATTTTACATTAAAATGCCTGTTGGCTTACTGTTTTACTTTACTAAAAGCATGTTTTACTTATTAAACTGTATTTAATTTCATATTTTTATTTATTATTTAATTTCAGATGTCAGATGCTATTGATTCAATAGCCAAAGCCAGTTTGGCCTGTTAAATACAAAATAAACATGTTGTTTATGTTGTTTACTTGCATAACTTCTTGTTTTTGAAAAAATCGGAAATCGGTATCGGAATCGGCCAGCTTGCTTGTAAAAAATCGGTATCGGAATCGGCCATGAAAAATCATGATCGGTGCATCCCTAGAACAAACCTTGAATTAATATTACTGTCTGAATATAAAACCATGGATTGAGAGAGGATTTACATTATGCCAGTTCTTCAGCTGTATGGATTTTGAATTAGTGTAACAGGGTTTGAGAGCGAAGCTCAATAAAATACAGAGATTGCGTCATATAGCAGCACACTTACAATCTCATATAAGAGAAGAGAAGCGGCCATTTGGCAGATGACAAAACGATAACAGGGAAATTACTAAACCTCCATTTCTAGGGTATCAGAATAATGTTTTCTTTTTCTTTTTTTTAAATACAATATTCAACTTCTTTTCTGAACATGGAAGTCTTGTCTGAATAGAATGATGCTTTACATTTCCAGTCTGTGGTGTTTGTAGTCAAGTTAACATATGTTGTATTTTCAGAAAGTTTTAGAATATTTGTCACTAACGAAACAGTAATATAGAATTTAGTAAGAAGAGTTATATTGACCTATTAAAATTTGACTTACATCTACCTTGTACAGATATGTGCCAAAAAATTAGAATATTAAGGGAAAGTCCATTTATTTCAATAATTAGTTTCAAAAAGTGAAACTTGTATGTTGTATTAGTGCACTACACACAAAGTGAAATATTTCAAGCCTTTATTTGTTTCAATTTTAATGATTATGGATTAAAAATTTTAAAAACCCAAATCCAGTATTAAAAAAAAATCTGAATATCATGACAAAGTTCCACATTATAGGCTCCCTGAGTCCCAATCTAGTCAGCTAATTAACGCAAAACACCTGCAAAGGTTTCCCCAGCCTTTGAATGATCTCAGTCTGGCTTAGTAGGCTTCAGAATCATGGGGAAGACTGCTGACTTGACGGTTGTGCAGAAGACCATCATTGACACCATCAATAAGGAGGAAAAGTCTCAAAAGGCAATTGCAGAATAAGCTGGATGCTTACAGAGTGCAGTATCAAAGTATATTAACAGAGTGTTAAGAGGAAGGGAAAAATGTGGCCGGAAAAGGTGCACAAGTGACAGGGATGAACTTAGCCTTGAGAGGATTGTCAAGCAAGGGCGGATCAGAAATCTGGGGGAGCTTCATAAGGAGTGGACTGAGGTTGGTGTCAGTGCATCAAGAACCACCACATACAGACGTCTGCATGACATGGGCTACAGCTGGAGAATTTTATGCGTCAAGCCACTCCTGAACCAAAAACAACGTCAGAAGCGTCTGTGCTGGGCTAAGGAGAAAAAGTACTGGTCTGTTGCCCAGTGGTCCCAAGTCCTGTTTTCAGATGAAAGCAAATTTTGCATTTCATTTGGAAATCAAGGTCCCAGAGTCTGGAGGAAGATTGGAGAGGCACAATAGTCAAGCTGTATGAAGTGTGAAGTTTCCACAGTCAGTGATGGTTTGGGGAGCCATGTCATCTGCTGGTGTGGGTCCATTGTCTTTTATCAAGTCCACAGTCAACGCAGCTGTCTACCAGGACATTTTAGAGCACTTTTTGGAGATGATGATTTTATTTTCCAGCAGGACTTGGCACCTGCCCACAAAACCAAAACTACCAGTACCTGGTTTAATAGCCATGGAATAACTGTACTTGATTGGCCGGCAAACTCGCCTGACTTAAAGCCCATTGAAAATCTATGGGGTATTGTCAAAAGGAAGATGAGGGAACAGAGACCCCGAAATGCAGACGAGCTGAAGGCCAATATCAAAACAACTTGGGCTACCAGAACACTTCAACTGTGTCAAAGGCTGATCGCCTCCATGCCACGCTGCCTTGATGCTGGAATTAGTGCAAAAGGAGGCCCAACAAAGTACTGAGGACGTAATACAGTACATTAACACACTTTCAGAAGGTCAACATGTGTTTAAGATCCTTTTTTTATTGGTCACATGAAATATTCAAATTTTGTGAAATACTGGATTTTCTTTTTTGTCTTTAATCCATAATTATCAAAACTGAAACAAATAAAGGCTTGAAATATTTCACTTTGTGTGTAGTGAACTAATATAACATACAAGTTTCACTATTTGAAACAAATTATTGAAATAAATGGACTTTCCCTCGATATTCCAATTTTTGGGCACATACCTGTAAATATATATTTTTCTTTTTTATTAAAAAGATTTTAGAGGTAAATCAATAACAATTACAATTTGAACAATATTTCAAGTGTGATTTAATGAGATTTGTTGTATTTTGAATTCTGTTTTTCTTTGTAAAAGGTGAAAAGTTGATCATACTGATTTCAAACTTCAGTATTCATTAGTTTGAATATATATATATGGAACAAACACCATCATAACATCTTAGTTGATAATTCAGTATACATTATTTTGGACAAGACATCACGTTTCGGTCGTGACAGCACATATTCAGCAGTGACAGAAATGTTTTAGTAGCGACCACATCACCCTACAAAATTTTAACCCACATACTGAAACACTACTAAAACATACTAAAATACAAAAAAATGCATAGCTGTACTTAAATGTTGTGTATTTCCACCAAATGAAGGATTATGCGTTCCTATTTGTCACTACCGAAACAATAATGATATGTTTTGGTCGTGACTCTTTCGGTAGTGACAATCTGAACAGCTGTACACATATAAAAACTAAATGTTATGGAATAACTTCCAAAAAAGTGTTTAATTATAGAAAAATGGTGTTTGGTAGTGATGTTCTTTAAAGTAACACACAGATTTTTCATACTTTTGAACACATTTACCTCAAAATGATGAGGCTTGTCTAGTCAGCATGTTGCTATGAGAGAGTGACATAAATATTTCCTGATCATAAATATAGGGGTGTAGTCAAAATCAGTTTCAGTCAATGGACTAAAACACCCCTTTTTGGTAGTGAGATGAAAATGCAGATGATGATTTTATATATATTAAGCTTACTGATATTTGAAATATTATTATAAGATTTGAATACTTGATGCTTTTTAAATGTTTTTTTTTTGGTTGTGGCACAGCAGTTTGCACCAATTCTGTAGAATGGCCCAAATGGGGTGAATCTTGTGAGATTTTGTCCACAAAATGATAGGAGCACACATTATTTTATTATTTCACACATAGAGCGCCGGACATAGACATATTTGCTGGTGCACTGCGCAAAACAAGTACTTACAGGAATTCCTTAAACGTATTGCTATATTACTGTCAAGCAGCGACAGCACAGCTTAAAGGAGAAGTTCACTTTCAGAACAAAAATGTACAGATAATGTACTCACCCCCTTGTCATCCAAGATGTTCATGTCTTTCTTTCTTCAGTCGTAAGAAAATTGTTTTTTGAGTAGAACATTTCAGGATTTCTCTGCATATAATGGACTTCTATGGTGCCCCCAAGTTTGAACTTTCAAAATGCAGCTTCAAAGGGCTCGAAATGATCACAGCCGAGGAAAAAAGCGTCTTATCTAGCAAAATGATGGAACTTTGTTATTGTTTACTGCACAAAGGTAGATTGAATCGTAGGAAGTATAGCTGTAACAGTAAAAACCATGAGGGACAAATATCCATTATAACTGCAGCTTATGACTTTTTGATAGCTGTGTGATACTACCTCAATAT
Organism: Garra rufa; assembly: GCF_049309525.1. Classification (NCBI taxonomy): domain Eukaryota; kingdom Metazoa; phylum Chordata; class Actinopteri; order Cypriniformes; family Cyprinidae; genus Garra; species Garra rufa. The sequence goes on along the minus strand of NC_133361.1, from coordinate 34,839,496 downwards.
TCCTATCTTAAATTAAATTTTTGCATGTTAATCTGAGTTCATTTAACCTCAGGGGAGCACTGCGATTACATCAGTGTTTTAATGTCAGCTCCCCTGTGATTGGCTAACGATGACATAATGGTTTCACGACAGTGTGTTGATGATTGGACGTGTTTTTTAAAAAGAGGAAACTGTAGAGTGTCACTGTTTTTGCACTAAACATCAGCCAGAGCTCTAATCCGCAGTATATGGCAACATGGGATACGCCAGCCTCCAGCAATGACATTGCTGTGACAGGTAACCTTGAGGGGCGTCCATCTATCCTTTCACTTGTTCTCTTCTTGTTTCTCTCAGTCACACACACAAACAGGTGCATGCTGGTATTCACTAGGGATTTATAACAGCAGGGGCGCTTTAATGACAGTTATTTCTTTCCAGACTCAATCTGAATTAATTGGAGCGCTGTCTGTTTCTGCAAAGAGTAGATTTTTCTCATAGTTTTTTTTTTTCAATGGTACAGCCGTAATGGCTAATTTAGACCCGAAAATCCTTTGCTAAGTTGTCGGAGTCAGTCTGTTTGAGTGTACGTGTTTGTTTTTGTGTACAAAAGAGGATTTACTGTGAGGTTTTAGGTCTTGGCTCACAAGATAAATCCTAAAATAAATCAGAAAATTACATCCCTGAACAGAGCTGTGTATGTGCAGTGCTTTTGAATTGTGTGTGTGTGTCCATATCTGCAGATTTACTTCATAAATCCGACACTTGGCGGCTATGGGATCCATATCAATCAGTGTGTAATTTGCTGGGAGCACAGAAAGCCCACAAATGCTTTCTTAGCACTTTTCTCCTGTGAATCGATTAGTCTTTATGAATGAACAGCCAGATCCCCTTTGACATCCTCTGTGTCCCACTCATGCCATTCTTCTCATCTTTCACGGGGTTCTCTCTCTTCATCTATCCATCTTTGTACATGTAAACTTGAACCTGCTATAATAATTAAGTCATTGTGCTTTTGCCACAACAGAGCACTGCTGTGTTGACTATTTTGTTCAACTGGCCTGGATTAAATCATTGATCCCAACACAAATAGACAGTGCTAAATGGGTCAAATATTTTTTTATTTTTTATTTGATCACTCAAACCGTTAATACACTCCCCTACAATAACAGCAAGGAGTCGGCTTAATGTCTCGTTTGTGCTTGAAGTCTCATTTGCGAAGTAAAGATATTCAATTACAAGTGGTGACAGGAGATGCATGTTAATACTAGGTGTAAACGACGATCTGTCTCACAAGATTACTTGTGAACGGATTACTTGAGACAGAGGTTAATACAGGCTTACTCAAGAGCTGTGTTCAGATATGGGTGATTTTTTTCAATTTATCTGTATAACTGATGTTTATTTAAGTCGAAAATATTATGTGACTTGACTCAACCTGACTCGGCTTTCTCAGAAAAAAAGCTACAAGAGCTGTCACTGGTCAAAAGTATGATATAGGTACTAATATCTATTTATTTAAGATGCTGTTTACACTAGTTCTTTGTGGGCAGCTATGGCATTGTTCTCTTCACTGTCCCCACAATTGTACCCACAATTGCTGTTTGCAGCAAAATATAAGGACATTTGCGTTTTAGATCAGACATACAATCGGGAGTGAATGAGACCTGGACGTGTCAGTGAATGATGAGATATTTTCCTAAATTGCATGAAAACATATGTCTGTTCCATCTGTATCATCTCAGTGAGCTTTTTCAAAAGCTTTACACTTGCGCAGTAAATCAAATTCAACGTTTTCTGATGTGTCAGTGTTGGTGAGGAACTTTTTAGAAAATGCTAGTGGGGACGCCATTGTCAAATGTGTCTTTTCAAAGATTCCCGGATTGGGTGTTTACACTGAAACGATAACGGTGGCATTTTCCAAAATTTGCCCTTTGAAACTCATTAAAAAAATTATGCGTTTTCAGTCCCAATGCATAAAAGGTTTCCTTCCGTGTAAACAATAACAACATGTCCATTTGTAATGTCTCCTTTCGGAGGCTTAAGAAAAGTAACTGTTAAATTGCAAAGTAAAAAAGAAATTACAGTATTTTTACACCTCAAAGAGTAAAGGACGTGACGCTTGGCCAAGTATGGTGACCCATATGTGGAATTTAACCCATTCGAGTGCACACATACAGTAGTGAACACACACCTGGAGCCGTGGGCAGCCATATTGCTGCGGCAATATGCAGTTGGGAGTTTGGTGCCTTGCTCAAGGCTGTACATTCACTCTACCCACCTACAATCTCTACCAGACCTGAGACTTAAACCTCGCAATCTTTGGGTTACAAGTCCGACTCTCTAAACGTTAGGCCACGACTGCCCCCAACAGTGACAGTCAATTTAATTACGGTTACTTCTCTTAAAGGAGTACTTCACTTTCAGAACATAAATTTACAGATAATGTACTCACCCCCTTGTCATCCAAGATGTTCATGTCTTTCTTTCTTCAGTCATAAAGAAATTATGTTTTGAGGAAAACATTCAGGATTTCTCTCCATATAATGGACTTCTATGGTGCCCCTCAATTTGAACTTCCAAAATACAGTTTAAATGCTAATTCAAAGGTCTTTAAATGATTCCAGCCGAGGAAGAAAGGTCTTATCTAGCGAAACGATCAGTTATTTTCTAAAAACATTTACAATTTATATACTTTTTCATTTCTAAACAGAATACACACAGAGCTAGACAAGACGAGCATTTGAGGTTAAAAAGTATATAAATTGTAATCTTTTTTAGAAAATAACATATCGTTTTGCTCAAGCGGCAACCTCCCACTCTCTCTGTTGAAACCAACAAGGAAGTGACTTACCGTAAATCCCCTAATACAGGCCCGGGCCTTTATTTTACTCAAGCGCATCGCGATCCAGGCCTTTATTAGAAGGAGGCCAGAATTAGAGGCAGGCCTCAATTTCTATTTGAGCAAAACGAACTACCAGTAGAATAAAAAAAAAGAGATTTTGTGTCTATTTGAACCTATAAAAAACTAGGTGCATTTAATAATCACTCCGCTTCAGCTCCGCTCCGGGTTCACAATTTCCCGCTCCCGCTCCACTCCTCGCTCACTGATATCAGAAAAAAGAAATAATGTTTGAAATATAATGGTCTTGTTCAAAACACATATTAAAATAAAAAATAGTAAAATAAAATAACAGGAGAGTTTGGAACACTAGTGTGCAAACTTTGTTCCTACCACAAACCAAGCTAATAACATTGTCAGCATTAAAAGAGTATAACTGCTGTTTTATGCCGTGCAAAGTTGTCTGTTTATTTGAAATCAGATACCATTACATTTGTTTTAATGCATTATTGACAGAGCGATTGCGTGTGAATTAGTGTTGTACCCGTTTAAATCATGCTTTCACCTGAAAATATTCATTATCTAGAAGGAACAAACTAATTCCTTGTGAACTATAATTTACCGCTCATCCATTGCCGTCATCATAGCCTTTACATTCTTTCTGATTTGAGTGATCCATCTCTATCAAGCTAGCTAAACATTTTTAACACATGAATTCTTGCTTAACATGCAGATATATTACGGACCGTTGGCATGAATTGTACTCATGATGGAGCGGTGGTGGAGCGCTCTTTGGAGCGAGTGAAAACCACGACGCTCCGACTTTTCAAAAATCAGCTCCTCCCTCCATTCAAAATTACTCCGCTCCCACTCCACTCCGCTCACATACTCTGCTGCCCAGACAAACGTTGTTTTTAATAATAGCCCCGGCCGCTATTAGAGACCGGCCATTATTTACCTCAGCTGACAGCTGACCGGCCAATGTTGGAGACCCGGCCGCTAATAGAATACAGGCCAATGTTAGAGGATTTACGGTAAACTGCAATTCATCGACTGGCCGCTGGACACTGGCTGCAAAAGCCAGTTAAAATGGCCAACTTTACAGCAGAAAAAAGTATGTTTACAGTCTGGTACAAAAAGGTTTGGTTTGGTCTATATAGCTAATTTCACCCTTAATGTTAACTGTGAGGGGGGTGAATTTTTTTTATAACTCATCTGTTTAAGTTATATTAAGCCTTAAAGTTCTGCATAATTAAGGGCATGGCCACTTGCGTGACGGGGGATTGCCGCTGCTGTCACCACTGTCGCGCTAGGCGGGCGTGGTTTCAGCAACCAGCTCCACCCATGTCCCGTCTTTTTGCCCATTTTTGATTATCTGGGAGTGACGCGCGTTGACGCGATTCCAAGATGGCGACAGCCGACTCCCGCCCACTATAGGCTTCAAAAATGCTCTGCAGAAACCTACGGGTGACGTCACGGACACTACGTCCATATTTTTTACAGTCCATGGTTTTGCTAGATAAGACCCTTCTTTCCTTGGCTGCGATCGTTTAGAGCCCTTTGAAGCTGCATTTTGGAAGTTCAAACTCGGGGGCACCATAGAAGTCCATTATATGGAGAGAAATCCTGAAATGTTTTCCTCAAAAAACATAATTTCCTTACGACTGAAGAAAGAAAGACATGAACATCTTGGATGACAAGGGGGTGAGTACATTATTTGTAAACTTTTGTTCTGAAAGTGAACTACTCCTTTAAATAAGACAGCTTGAATGGTCATGTGACATGTTTTCAGGTTGGATAGTGTAGACAGAGATTGCTTCTGAAACGCAGTGAAAACACCAGTGTAGACGAGGATCGTTTTCATTTTAAAACGCCATCTTAAAACAAAAACGCACTAGTGTAAATAAAAAGTTTCACCCATTTTAAAAAGTTATGCATTTTAAAATGAAAACGCACTAGTGTAAACATAGCCTAAGTGTAGGTTGCACCACTGAAAGTTTGGGTTAGAGTAAAGAGTAAAGACTTTTTTAATGTTACAAAAGATTTCTATTTTAAATAAACAGTTTTGAATCCTAACAAAATGTATCAGAATTGTTTCTTTAGCAGCAAATCAGCATTTCCAGAAAGATTATGTGACACTGAAGACTGAAGAGTAGTGATGCTGAAAATTCAGCTTTGTATCGCAGGATTAAATGACATTTTACAATATATTAAAAAGAAAGCTTTTTAAATTATATTCTGAAATAATATAATATAATATATGTATAATGATATGATATATAAATGGAAGTTACAAAGTTAGGGTAATTGAACTGGTCACCACTCAAAAAGTAAGTAATAAAATGCAATAAAAAGCTAATGCGATCGCCTCTTTAACCTAGAATGATTGTTTTTTCGCTTTAAAATCATTCTAGGGGACAGAAAAGTTCCCCTAATTGAAGAATCACCCATATATGAAATTAAATTATGTGCAAACCTTTATTGCTCTGATTCAAAATGGTCTCTGATATTCAGCTGAATATGAAAGCCGGCTTTCAGAAGTTGTTACTTCTTGATAATATTCGCTTTATGTCATTCTTCACTGATTCTTATCGTTAGCTGACATAATTCAAACAGTGAGGCAATCACACAGCACCACAGACACCGAGCAGGTGCCTGAGCCTGTTCTTCCTCTCCTGCAGTCACTGCGCTTACTGGCTTTTTCAGACTCACTGGACAGTATTCATTGTCTCTCTTTTTTGTTTTTGCTTGTTTTTGTCTGCTGATCTCAATAGACAAATCATCTACTTATAAATCATTGTCATAAATGTATCTTAAACAACATCCTTGCAGCTTCTACCGTAGATTTTATTGCTCACTGCTAGACATTTTGTTCTATTCTGTTCTGTGCATCTATTTAAGCATTTCCCTGATTTCTCTCCATGTCATTCATGTGTGAATGACTGTTCACCTGTCAGGACTGAAAGTAGTGCTGCGATTTGTGGCTGGGCTGCTCTTAATTCTCTTTTTGTCGGCAGCAGAACTAGGTCAGACTGGAGCCTGTGTCTGAGCCTGCAGACAGAAACAAGCAATCACCACTTTGTCTGGCCTGAGGAGCCCACAGTTGTTTGCTGTTAGCCATTAGTACCAGACAATGAGGCTCCATCGGCACCACGCTCCATCACTCAATTCAATGAACACATTCAGTGGAGCATCCCGTGCAGACAAATATCTGCTTTTAAAAG